>NC_083279.1:88054560-88354560 GCF_963506605.1 Zootoca vivipara
AAGAACGGTGTTGCATGTTCCAAATAATTCCAAGTCATGGTTGCAAAGGAAGAAACTGGAATTCCTGATTCTTCCTTTGCAACCAAAGCACTTTATAATTTGCATGACAAAAGGGGCTTCGGGCCGACCCTCTGCTTTTCAACATTGCAATTTATCACTCTACTGCCAGATGTTTAGCTGGTGATACATCACAGTGTTGAAAAGCTGTTATCTCCCAGCCCTCCTATCAGCAGATATATAGGGTATGGGTCAAGGGAAGTAACGGTACCATTCTATTCTTCCTTGGCCAGACCAAACCTGAAATACTGTAGCCAGCTCCGATCACCACAGTTTAAGAAGGATATTGTCAAGCTGGAATATGGAGAAGAGAAGACTGAGAGGCGGTATGACAGCCATCTTCAAATAGCTGAAGGGCTGTTATGTGGAAGATTGAGCATTCTGCAGCTCTAGAGGGTAGGACACAACCAATGGGTTCAAATTGCAAGAAATGAGATTCCAACTAAATAATATTAGGAAGAACTTTCTGGTGCTGTTTGCCAACGGAACAGGTTCCCTCGGAAGGTGGTAGATTCTCCTTCACTGGAGATTTTTTAGCAGTGATTCCAGCAATGCAGGAGGCTGGACAGTTCTGTAGTCCTATGATCTGGAGGCCCACAGATTCCCCACTACTAACCAATGGTAATAATGATTGATTATTTCATTTCTGTACTGATTCTTATATTAAAAATATCTCTGAGCGGTGTGCAGAAAAACTGAAGCAACAACAGACGACTGGGTTAAGTGGAAGAAAACGGTGACCTTTAACATTCTCATGCTATCCTGTCAGTTGATGAGAACTTTTCTCGTATCATCAGTATAAAAATAATAAGAAAAGATGAACGGGGCAAAAGGAAGGACATGAAAGCGTCCAATTAAAGAAAGGTGTAAGTTTTACCAAATCCCTGTCAACTACTTCTATAAATTACAGTGTAGCAGACTGCGAACCGGGAAGCTGATAGCTTGTCTACTAAATCTATATTGTAAAGAGAGAGTTTGCACAAAGACATCTTTGGTTCAAGGTTCAGTGTACCTGCATTCAAAGGGATTAAGGCACTGAAAAACTCTCCAAACATAATTGCTTCCTATTTCACTTATGAAGGCTTCAATGTCCTCCCTGTTTGATTGAAAGAAAACCAGAAAAGACTTGCTTTTTTTTGGTAAGTCCTTTTGCAACAATTTGCTATTATGCTTCCATTACAATAGCCAATACTGGATGCTTCCTAAAGAAGCATAAAGCCTCCATTATGTTCCCAACAATACAAAACTAGACATCATACAGGAGGGGTTTTTTAGCCTCAGCAGGAGGTCACTTTCCAAACCTGCACCTACAGGATGACAACTCTTGTACGGTACAAGTTATCTTACATAGCAAAATGGCAGCTCTTATTCATTCTCCCTTTATTTGAAATAATGATCTCTTGCACACTCCGATTTGCTGAATGGAACTCTTGTCATCTTATAGCAAAGGTACCGCAAGGATCAACTCCACCTCTCCAACTGATTTGACAAAAGTCTGGATGTAGTTGCAAATAAGCAGAGGAAAGGAAGCTTGCTGAGATAGTTCCTTCTCAAACCCTACAGGGAATGGGGCTAATGTTATGCATTCAAACACATGAAACGGAGCCCAAACAACTCCCCTCCACTGCAAAATAAAGAAAAGCTGCTCCTTTTAGAGCAGAAAAAGTATACTGAGGAGGCCTGCTTGTACCCCTGACCACAGCTTCTCCACTTAAAATGTGGCAGAACGCACCCTAAGGCAAGAACAGGCAACAGGATGCCGTCCAGATGTTGTTGGGCTACAACTCCCATCATCCCTGACCACTGGCCATGCTGGCTGGGGCTGATGGGTGCTGGAGTCCAGCAACACCTCAAAGGCACCATGTTTGTTACCCTAGCAATTGTTCAGGGAGTTACAAACTCCCCCCCCCCCTAATTGTAGCTCAGCAATTTGTACACAGGCAGACCTCATTCCTCAGAGCAAGGGAGGAGGGAAAAGGGAGGTTCTTGTGGACATGGCGTTCAACCTGGGGTTGGAGTTCTATTTCCGAAGGCAGCAAGCTACAGAGTGGAGCACTGGCTCCCCTGCTTTTAGGCCAGATTTAAAATCAGTGTGGCGGAGTTCGAGTTGTCTTTCTTTGCTGGTGGCACACACTAGGAACCTCGCTTCAGGGGAAGAATGCAGAAAGAGCGACACATGTTAGCTACTTAGACCCACTGAGCCTGCTGCTTGCACAAGATTGATTTCCTGTATTTATGCATCCTTGCATGACAAATAGTTCCTGATACAGAAGCTGGCAGAAATGTGAATGACCCCAGTTAGCCTAACACTTGCCGATGTCTCATCTTTATTTATTACGGAGGCAAGAGTCACTTACCGAGGGCTGATTTTTTTTTATTTATTTAAAAAAAATGAAGTCTACCTTCAGGCATGTTCTGCGTAAGTTCAGTTTAAGGTTCTGTGTCTTGTCCTCTAATCACCTGAGCAAAAGACAGCAGCAGAAGCAACAAATACATATCTAGGTAGTAGCCAGGTAAAACGGATTGCTGAACTTCATTTTACTTTAGCATCATTCTCCAGGCCAGCATTCTCCAACAACAACAGCAGCAGCAGCAGCAGCAGCAGCAGCAGCAGCAGCAGCAGCAGCAGCAGCAACAACTTATTCCTAACCCGCCCATCTTGCTGGGTTTCGCCAGCCACTCTGGGTGGCTTCCAACAGAAGGTTAAAGGTATTAGGTCCAGTCATGACCGACTCTGGGGTGGAGGAGCTCATCTCGCGTTATTGGCCGAGGGAGCCGGCGTACAGCTTCCAGGTCATGTGGCCAGCATGACAAAGCTGCTTCTGGCGAACCAGAGCAGCACATGGAAACGCTGTTTACCTTCCCACTGTAGCAATACCTATTTATCTACTTGCACTTTGACGTGCTTTCAAACTGCTAGGTTGGCAGGAGCTGGGACCGAGCAACGGGAGCTTACCCCGTCGTGGGGATTCGAACCACCAACCTTCTGATCGACAAGCCCTAGGCTCTGTGGTTTAACCCACAGCGCCACCCGCTGTCCTAACAGAAGGTTAGAAATATATTAAAACATCAGTCATTAAAAACTTCCCTAAACAGGGCTGCCTTCAGATGTCTTCTAAATGTCATATAGTTGTTTATTTCTTTGATATCTGATGTGAGGGCGTTCCACAGGTCAGGCGCCACCACCGAGAAGGCCCTCTGCCTGCTTCCCTGTAACTTCGCTTCTCGCAGTGAGGGAATTGCCAGAAGGCTCTCGGCACTGGACCTCAGTGTCCGCGTTGAACGATGGGGGTGGAGACGCTCCATCAGGTATACTGGACCGAGGCCATTTAGGGCTTTAAAGGTCAGCACCAACACTTTGAATTGTGCTCGGAAACATATCACCAGAATGCTCTGTGCTCCTCCCAGCAATCATTTCTCCTGTGGTTTATTAGCCACTCAATAACAAGAATTATCTGCCGTATCTGAATAAAATATGAGCCAGAGCTCACAGAATGTATCGTCCCAAGTTGTCTCACAGCTCTTTCTGCAGCATTATCATTTTAACTTCCAAAATGGGGTACTTTTATGAACTGGGACCTTTGCACTTTGAACAGCAAGTTGAGCTGCCACCTGGCAGGCTGAGTGGTCAGTTTGATTGCAAAATAATAAGGGGGAAGAGAGTTTCCAAAAGGGCTGTCTAGCTTCTCACAACCATCAATAGAAATTCCATTGGCATCTGATTTACATCATTGCTGTGAATCACCCTGAGATCTTTGAATTAAGAGTGGCATATTACTATTACTACTACTACTACTACTACCACTACTACTACGGTCCACATGTGAGATGGATTCATAAAGGCTTTGTTAAAAGTAGAACTGAATATAAACTTCATATTCTGCCTGCTACGCCAAAGCATGGCAATAATCTGATCTTGAGGTGCTTTTTGATGCATGCCTTGTGTGGGTGTGCATGATGGAAATGAAATGCTTTTACTCCTAATGTAGAATAATAAGCTGACTAAATTAATTCAAAAAAATTGCTATCAACCCCCTTCTGGCTTTCTAATTCCAGCAAAACTACATGCATTAATCAGATGCACACAGACTACGTTTATAATCTTTTATTTTTAAACATATTGGCTACATCTGAGTTCATATGAGCTCAAGGTGTGAAGCTAATATCCTTTGCTGAACTACATCTAAAACAAAATTTACCTCGAGTGCCCATGTCGTTACCAGGCTGCGTATTTTGCTTTCAAGAAGAAAGAAAACAGGTGATTTTACAATCTGTGGGCAAACATCGGGGGGAGGGGAAGGAATCCCCTTGCTAATTTCACCTCTGTGCGGTCCGTGTTGCACTTTGAAGTTGCCCAATGTGACTCTCACCGCAAATTCCTGAGTACCACCCTCACCTAAAAGCAAAATAACCTCCTCTCTCTCCCTCCACTCAGATAACAATGATTTCCACCCAAGGGGTGTGAGCGGCCCTGTGAACTGGCCTGGTAGAATTGAACACTAACACCAGGACATAAAGTCCCTTACTGCCATCACTCCTGCCCTGATTAAGACTTTGGCACAAAGAGGAAGAAACCAGATGGACCACTAACAGCAGGGGTGGCAAGCGGTGGGCATCTTGAGCCTTGTCCCTGAGCCTGAGCTGAACCTTGGTAGCTAGAAGTACCTTGATCAAGGGACTCTGGAACTGGCACGTAATTGCCATGTTCTGCACTAACTGCAGCCTCTGGGCAAACCCCAAGGGTAGCTTCACACAGTATGCACTGCGGTAACGCAAGTCGCCAATCCCTGGACAGCTGTGGCCGAGCTATTCTGATCCAGGAAAAAGTGTAGCCATCCTACCACTCAAAACTGGTAAAAGGCACTTGTGGCCACTGAGATCACCTGCTCCTCCAGTGACTCCAGCTGGAGGAAGAACTTTCTGACAGCAAGAGCTGTTCGACAGTGGAAGAGTCTCCCTCTGGGGGTTGTGGACTCTCCTTCCTTGGAAGTTTCAAAGCAGAGGTTGGATGGCCATCTGTCATGGATGCTTTAGTTGAGATTCCTTCATTGCAGGGGGCTGGGCATGATGACTCTTGGGGTCCCTTCCAACTCTACGATTCTACAAATCTCTGCGTCCAGATTCCCTGTGTCCCTGTGTCTGCGCTACTGCGCATGGGCCCCACGGACACAGGGACTGGACGAAGAGACTGCATGTGCGTGCGCTCCCCCCCTCTGCCTCCTCCAACCGCCGCTCCCGGCCGGACACTGCCTCACTGCAGGGCACGTCGGGGAAGCGAGGGTGGAGGCCGGCGGAGGTGAATGGGGGGAGGAAGGGCGCCTTTGAGGAGCCCGGTCTGGCTCCGGCAGCCGCCGCCGCGGCCCCAGAGCCCGATGTCGCCATCTTGGTCCTCCACCGCCTCCTCCTCACAACCCACCCTGGCCCGTGAGAGGTGCCGCCTCCAGCCAACCTCCTTCATTCCTGTCCCCCTGCCGCCAACAGCAAGGACAGGTCCTGGGATGTCTCCTTCCTGTCGGCGGCTGGGGGAGAGGAAGGAAGGAGGAGAAAGGGCTGCTTTCTCCTCCTTCGTTCCTGTCCCCCTGCAGCCGACAGCAAGGACAGGTCCTGGGGTTCGCAAGCACTTCTCCGAACCCCGGGATGTCTCCTTCCTGTCGGCGGCTGGGGGAGAGGAACGAAGGAGGAGAAAGGGCTGCTTTCTCCTCCTTCGTACCTGTCCCCCTGCCACCGACAGGAAGGACAGGTCCCGGGCTGAATTACACTAGTAGTGATAATAAAACCTTCCCTCAACATGCACAATTTCACACACATCTCCTCAGAAACTGAAATCATTCTGGCAGAAAGCACTCCAGTTGTTTCTTCTACGTTTTCTGAGATATCAAGAGAATAGCATTCTCCCACTCACCTCGCCCTCTAGCTATGCTTTACCACTCTGCTTGGCAGGATGGCAGAAGAATAAGCACGCAGACGGATCCCGTGTACCTCTCCCTCCCAAGGTAGTGGAATAATAAGAGTGCAAATGTATGCTATATGTATCTCCTTTCCCACATGAAATTGCTTGCTGCTTTCTTGCCTGAGGAGTAGTTCAGAAGCCTCGGGCGAAGCTGTCTGCTAAATTTGCACATTCCATTCTCTTTTAAAGGAGCTGTCTCAATGAGAACTTCAACCGGTTAACCCCTCAGCCTTGCCTTTCAAATGCCCTTTGGACATTTTCTCCAGCTGCTGGGGAGCTGGTTATAATCCACGAGTGGCTCCCCACATGTCTGGGAGAACAGGCCAAATGGGTGGGGCCGATAGGATGGATTGTTCCTACAAAAGCGGCAGCTTCTTGAACTGATTCAGTTCAAAAAAAATAAAAGCCACCAAACCATTGAGTCATTTAATGAAATGCCTTCCTCAGAGAGGGCCTTACCAATAAAAGGTGACAACCTTTTTTTTTTTACTTGCCTGAGTTTCTTAATGTGTAGTAGTTGTTGTTGTTGTTTAGTCGTTTAGTCGTGTCCGACTCTTCGTGACCCCATGGACCATAGCACGCCGGGCACTCCTGTCTTCCACTGCCTCCCGCAGTTTGCTCAAACTCATGTTCGTAGCTTCGAGAACACTGTCCAACCATCTAGTCCTCTGTCGTCCCCTTCTCCTAGTGCCCTCCATCTTTCCCAGCATAAGGGTCTTTTCCAGGGAGTCTTCTCTTCTCATGAGGTGGCCAAAGTATTGGAGCCTCAGCTTCACGATCTGTCCTTCCAAGGAGCACTCAGGGCTGATTTCCTTCAGAATGGAGAGGTTTGATCTTCTTGCAGTCCATGGGACTCTCAAGAATCTCCTCCAGCACCATAATTCAAAAGCAATTATTTGGCGATCAGCCTTCTTTATGGTCCAGCTCTCACTTCCATACATCACTACTGGGAAAACCATAGCTTTAACTATATGGACCTTTGTCGGCAAGGTGATGTCTCTGCTTTTTAAGATGCTGTCTAGGTTTGTCATTGCTTTTCTCCCAAGAAGCAGGCATCTTTTAATTTCGTGTAGTAGTTTTATTATTTATTATAGGGGTTGGCAACCTCATTCCTGGGGCCAAATGGGGCCTGCCAAACATCTCAATCTCAGGGGGAAACCCCTAGTGTGCAGAAGTGTTGACCTCTGATCAGAAGTTTTGACATCTGATGATGTCTCTTGCTTGCCTGGGTGGAGGGGTGTGTGTGTGTGTGTGTGTGTGTGTGTGTGTGTGTGTGTGTGTGTAGAAACTAGTACTGTATAAGGACTGGGATGCGGGTGGCGCTGTGTTCTAAACTACTGAGCCTCTTGGGCTTGCCGATCGGAAGGTCAGCGGTTCAAATCCCCGTGATGGGTGAGCTTCCATTGCTCGGTCCCAGCTCCTGCCAACCTAGCAGTTCGAAAGCACGCCAGTGCAAGTAGATAAATAGGTACTGCTGTGGCGGGAAGGTAAACGCCGTTTCCGTGCTCTCTGGCTTCCGTTATGGTGTCCCATTGCACCAGTAGCGGTTTAGTAATGCTGGCCATATGACCTGGAAAGCTGTCTGTGGACAAATGCCGGCTCCCTTGGCCTGAAAGCGAGATGAGCACCGCAACCCCATTGTCGCCTATGATTGGACAATCATACCTTTTTAACCTTACTGTATAAGGATTAAAGTTGCATTTGTTTCTCCACCCATTTTTGTCTCCGGCCAAGCCCACCAAGGGCACATGCCCATGCACCCTGTCCAGGAAGCCTGCTCAGAAGGCAATGCAGCCATTGGGCTGACAAATGTTCACCACCCATGCTTTACAAAAGTGTGGGGCCATCAGCTCAGTCGACCTATTCCTTCCCATTTTTTGTTCCTCCACAGACTCAGCGTCACCCTTGGGCTGCAGAAACCTCTGGCGACGGGGTACTTTTAACAGGAGGGCAAGAAGGCTTTAACAAGCACACACTCCCGTTTTGTCTAAGGGCAAGTAATGATGCCAAACACCTTGCTCACTTTAACCTGTCGTAAATCTGATCCTGCTCTTTCCAAGGACCTTGGGACATTTTGATCAGTTATAAGCATTAATTGAAATGAGGCACTTGCCCTTTTTAAAGCTTGCCTTGGAGACATATTCCCCCAAATATCTGCCGAAGGACTGCTCAGGAAATATTTCGCTGGTGACTTCCACCTGACGCAGCACCTTCTGTGTCTGTGCACTAGGGGTTGCCGTAGGGGAGGGGAACAACCTACCTATGAGTGTGGCAAGAATTGGGGGGAGGGGGCTACGCTCAATTCATTTTCATAAACACTTATGCACAGCCAAATACTCAGCTTGTTTGGATATATCCTAGAATCATAGAACTGGAAGGGATTCTGGACATCACCCAGGGTGATGATACCCCTGGACATTTGGGGCAGATAAGACCAGACTGGGCAATGTATTTGAAAAGGGAATACACCCTTTTATTTATTCCAATGTGTCTTATACATAAAAAAGGTAAAGGGACCCCTGACCATTAGATCCAGTCGTGACCGACTCTGGGGTTGCGCGCTCATCTCGCATTATTGGCCGAGGGAGCCGGCGTATAGCTTCCAGGTCATGTGGCCAGCATGACAAAGCCGCAGGGACCAAGCAACGGGAGCTCACCCCGTCACAGGGATTCGAACCGCTGACCTTCTGATCAGCAAGCCCTAGGTTCAGTGGTTTAACCACAGCGCCACCATACATATGAACTCCATAACTTACCACATTATTGCTTTACATTATTGCTATGCTGTTATTATTTCCCCCATGATGTTTGGAACAACATCAGGATGGGATACTTTAACAGTTGTTTATATTTTCACCTGGCTCGAGTTGCCTGCAGGTAGCATTTTTATCATGTCAAAGAAAGTAGAATCAAATATTGGCACACATGCACACACACACACAAACACACAGAACCCAGATCAATGTAACAGAATGCAACTCAAGTTAGCAACGTGGTGCTTCCATGTGGCATGGAAAATCTCTACACAACTTGAATGAATCATGAGGGCTGGAGCTGCATGTTCTGGAAGCCGTGTGGAAGAGACACCTCCACCGTATAGAGGGCAATTCATGGAGCAGCACTCCAAACTAGGGGATGGGTGAAGAAAATAAAACATGCAATCTGAAGAGCAAGTACCCTTCAAAATTCAACTCCTCTGAATTTTGCAGCACGGTTCTCCAGCCGAAACATGTGTGGAGGTACACATAAAGCAGCATGCTCTGATGAAAAAACTTTGAAATGTGCATTGTATTAGGGGAAGCAACGGGCAAAGATGTGTACACGGAACAAAACCGTAGGCAAAAATGTGTATATATTAGGAGAAATGTGCAATAAAATGGCGACAGCCTTTTTGTGAGCACTTTGCAAACACTTTGCCAGCAGAGAAATGTGACGTCTAAGGACATTTGTGCTTCTGATTTTAGTAAGGGGTTACTCCTGAGCGCACATGATTAGCATCTCCTGCAAAGGAACCTCCAACCCATGCACACAAACTCTCTCATATACCGTACAGATATTCAGTATCCAAGCACCTCCTAATAATATATTCTGGTAGACTCTGATGCCTAAGGCTACTTCAGACCCTGGTTCCCTCCCCTTTTCTTCAAGCAGCGGAATAACAGAGCTGATAAGATTCTTTTCAATTTCACTTCTATCCAGAGGGTTGTAAAAGGCAGAAGAGAAAAAAAGAACAGCCCATTTAATTTCTGTTCTTGTCCAACACGGGAGCTGTCCTTATGGGCAGCAAAAAGAATTGGGGGGGGGGGGGGGAGAGACACTTAAAATGTAGATGTGCGGAATGGCATTACAGTCTCTGTTTACACCCAGCATCTGTTCACAACCACAACAACAGTAAACAACTAAGAAATCCTCTGGTTTAAAGGCTCAATAAAAACTTTACTTTTTGCACATACTGTATTGATTGCTTTTATGTCCCAAGGATGGAAACGTACCAAGCTGATGGAAATAATGGGGCCTTGCTTTTTATGACTGCTGCTGCTGCTGCTGTTTCTACATTGTATTATTACAAGCATTGCACTTTCCTGCATAACCTGCTGGTTATATGGTCATCATTAGGGAGGTGTGATCAAGTGCAAGAAAATATGGGGAACCAAATAACAAATGGCAAACCCATCGGTTGAGGACCACACCCTTTCCCATCACTAATTCCTGGAGATCCAGGTATAACCCAAGGCTAACTTTTGTTAATATAAAAAAATTCCTGCAGTAGCACCTTAAAGACCAACTAAGTTTTTATTTTGGTATGAGCTTTCGTGTGCATGCACACGAAAATAAAATAAAACCAAAATAAAAGCTCATGCACACGAAAGCTCATACCAAAATAAAAACTTAGTTGGTCTTTAAGGTGCTACTGAAGGAATTTTTTTATTTTGCTTCGACTCAGACCAACACGGCTACCTACCTGTAACTTTTGTTAATATACTTACTCTGGATAATAAAAGCATTATAGTTTGCTATAATAAAGTTCAGCACACCTGTGTATTCACACTCTTTTTTTCAGCCATCAATTGTTTTTTTTTTGTTTAATTTTTTTTAAAAAAATATTTTTATTAACGGTTTTCTCAGTTTACAAAGACGTGTACAATGTCTCTCATAACATTTTTACAGATCAGTTTCAATTGTTGAGACATTGGGGAGGAAAAGGGGGAGAGCGGTAGATAAGGGAAGGGGGTGGGGTGGGGCTGTGGCAATGTTTCTGTTTTACTTAATGTGTGCGTGGGGGGGGGGGTTGTCAGCGTCGGTTGTGCAGGTTCTTTGTTGTGCATTTGTTTTCCTTTGGTGGTGAGAGTTGTTGGGGTTGGCCTAGGATATAGTTTTCTTTTGTGGTCGGCTGTGGTGGTCTGTTTTTTTGTGTGTGTGAGTGGGGTGGGTGGGTGTTCTGGGTCAGGTTAGCCAAATTGATTTGTATGCTGTTGGTGGATTTCTGTCGTTTTCTTGTTGGGCTGTGTATGTGATGAAGGGGAACCATGTTGGGGTGAAGCCGTCTTCTTCTATTTGTCCCCGTGTCAATTTCAACTTATTGGTTAATTTTTCTAGTAGGGCTGTTTCCCATACCGCCTGGTACCATTGGTCCATGCTTGCTCCTGACAGGTTTTTCCAGTGTCTGGTTATGATGCTTCTGGTTGCTGAGAGTAAGTGGGTTATGAGTTCTTTGTGATGTAGATGGGCGTTATTGTCCTGGAAGATGTTTAGCAGGGCCAGTTCTGGGGTAAGTTCTAATGTTTGTTGGGTTATTTTACCTATTTCTCTTACGGTTGTTTTCCAGAATTGTTGGGCTTTGGGGCATTCCCACCACATGTGGAAATATGTAAGCCCAGTTTGCCCATTGTAATTTGACTACTGTATATGCAAGCGATCCCCTGCTTGGCGGGGATTTTAAATGAGATTTCCTACCCAAAATCTGAGGTCAATTTAGAGGGTCAGAGGATCTTCCTAAACCCAAATGTTCCATTTGGGAAGCAGCCACATAATTTTAATAATATCTGCTCATGCCTCCATGTGGAGGTTTTGGTGAAACACAACTTTTTAAAAAACAAAACAAAAAAAATGCAAATATATTTGTATCTTAATTATTTAGCTGATTAAAACACACATGACTAATGAAGTTTTAATGGATCAATTGCTTGACAGCTCTAATTAGCCTGCTAAAAATCAGGTTTGGTTGTTTGTGTTTTCGGTGCAGCTATAATTATACACGGCAATGAAAAGTTTCTGCAACTGTTCAGACTTCGTTACTTTATTTCACTTGAAGGTGGTTGTGAAACAATGACTCAAATAGGTGAGCAAAGCCATACAAGACAGACTAGAAACATTTACAGTGGTACCTCTACAGTGCTTACGAATAACTCTACTTACGAATGTTTCTACTTACGAACGGAACTCCGTCCGCCATCGTGGATGCGGTTTAGATAGGATTTTTTCTACTTACGAATTTTTTGATAGGGTTGCTTCGACTTATGAATTTTTTCTCCCAATGCATTCCTATGGGATTCGACTTACAATTTTTTTCGACTTACGAATGTGCGTTCGGAACGCATTAAATTCGTAAGTAGAAGTACCACTGTACACCACAGTCCTGGTGTGACTCTTGCCATTAGTTACTATTCACTAAGTTCTGCTTCGGAACTCTTGATTTGGGTTCCCTCACCATCTGGGGAAAACGGCCTTGGTCCAGTATACCTGAAGGAGCGTCTCCTCCCCCATCGTTCTGCCCGGACACTGAGGTCCAGTGCCGAGGGCCTTCTGGCGGTTCCCTCATTGCGAGAAGCGAAGTTACAGGGAACCAGGCAGAGGGCCTTCTCGGTAGTGGCACCCGCCCTGTGGAATGCCCTCCCACCAGAGGTCAAAGAGAACAACAATTACCAGACCTTTAGAAGGCATCTCAAGGCAGCCCTGTTTAGGGAAGCTTTTAATGTTTGATGGATTTCTGTGTTTTGATGTTTTGTTGGAAGCCGCCCAGAGTGGCTGGGGGAACCCGGCCAGATGGGCGGGGTATAAATAATAAATTATTATTATTATTATTATTATTATTATTATTATTATTATTATTATTATATCACCATCTGGGGAAAAGTTGTGCTGGGACATTGCCTGAGACCGTCAGAAGGCAGAATCCTCAAACAGGAGCTGTTTCATCCTCACTCCCTTGTCCTCTACCCTAGATCTGCACCTCCTCCTGAACCAATGCCAGTGGATCTCACAGAATCATAATCTTATAGAATGGTAGAGTTGAAAGGGACCCCGAGTGCCATCTAGTCCAACCCCCTGCAATACAGGAACCTCAAATAAAGCAACCATGACAGATGGCCACCCTACCTCTGCTCGAAAACTTCCAAGGAAGACTTTTTCTCGCCCGGAGCTGTCGTCAAAAGTATTATGACTTCGGGTACTTGCTACCTAGCACATTCTTTTACACCAGAGAGATTCATTTCTAGGGCCATGGTGCCTTCAAATGCTTTGAAACGAGGACTGGAGGGAGGTTTGCAAAATGTATCAAGAATGCATAACAAATTGAGGCGGCGTGTGCATGCCCCTGTTCAGGTAAAACATCTGAGGAATTCTGAGGAGGCTACCAAAATCCCTTTGCCGGGGAGGGTGTAACTCTGTACATCTGTTGGCCGCCAACTGGATTTCGCCTGAAACAAAACCTCAAGCAAGTTTCATAGGAATTTAGAAAGGGGTGGGGGGGAGTCGAAAGAGCTTCAACTAAACAACCCAAAATGCCTCAGAGCGATTTCACGTGCACCTAGATGGAAAGGGAAATAAAAACACACATTCCAACCTTTCGGTGGATACACAAATATGTAGAGGTTGCAAATTTGAGGGACGTAAGCGACAATTCCAAAAGCGACATTATTGCCTGTTGCACAATGCTATAGGATGGCATGGCATTAACGCAAGAGGGCACTGTAATAATAATAATAATAATAATAATAATAATAATAATAATAATAATTTATTAGGCTGGGTTTCCCCAGCCACTCTGGGCAGCTTCCAACAAGAGATTAAAAACACACCCCGCCCCATTTTTATTTTTACAAGAGGTGTCCCTTGTATTTCCTATCAAGCAGCTCTTGAAAGTTGGAAGAATTTCTAGAGTGCCCTATGATGGCACAGCATGAAGGAGTTCCAGAAGAAGGAAGAGAAAGGAACTATCTATCTTATGGGAAAACTGATAATGAGCCATCCAATAAATTTCTTGAAAGAGGAAATTTGGACAAATCTTCCCCCACTCCCATTCCAATTACAAGGGGACAGAGCATCCAAATCAAAATAAATAAATAAATAAATAAACCAAATATGTTGAAATCTAGACAGGGCTAACACTACTAACATATGAACTTCCCTAGATATGACATGAAAGAGTTTCAAATCTGGCAAAAGTCATATCATAAAAGTAAATAAAATGTTTTATCCACTGGCTGATTACTTACCAATATCCGATACACTAACCATGAACCAATATGGATTAAGTGACCATTGATATAATTTTGCTCTTAACTGGATTTTAGGTGCCGATATGAAAATAATCGCTATTTTTGTTCTCTCGGGCCTTTTGTGAATTCTTAACGTGCTTGAAACATCCGCCCCATGTTATCAACATCTCTCTCTTGTACTGTTTTCAGACCCTCTTAAAGTATAGCTGATATTTTACACCTCATTTGTTTAAAAATTGTAAATGAGATTGAGGCCATTGGACAAGGGATGGTTTGAAAAGCTTCTAAATAAAATAATAAATTCTGGATTGCAGAACTATAGGGAGCGTTGTGTGGGGTGCTTTAGTCAAGGTGAAGTCCGGGGGGCGGGGCGGTAAAAGAGTTAAGTTAAGTAATTTAACAAGTTGCAGAAATACACTGGGTGATATATTGAGTTCTACCCAGACCCATTGAAATCAATGGATTTAAATGTCCACACACTGTTGATAGAAATTTTTAAAATAAATTATTTGGGATTAACTGTCGTTTTAGGAATTGCAAATTAAACAATACGTCTTTGTTTTTGCACAAGCAGTTAGAGTTATTTGAAGAGTGTGATTTCTGCCGATTCTAATACGGACTGGCCTGATTCACACCTCCCAGACTAATTTGTGGATCAGGCTGTAATTATCCTTCAGATTTCACACTTTTTCCAAATAGTGTGATATACTCCTTGGCTTGAAAGAACTAACAAAATGTGCCAATGGATGTATTATAGGATAAAAAATGTTTAAAAATGCAATATGTTGAGATCAAGTATTATTTAATACTCCCCCTCCCCAAACACACACATATTTAAATACTTTAAAAATATTTTTTTAAAAAAAAAAAATTAAATCACAGATTGATGCAGAAATGGGATGTAACCAACTTATGAATGAACACATAAACTTTGACATGGATCAAACATCCTTAAAAAGCAGAGGAAGAATATGATACAGAAGAAACACAAGAGGAAAGGATCCGGAGGTGAACTGTTAGGTAAGAAGAAAATGTGATTGAACCACTTCTTTCCTCTCATTATGAGTGAAATCTTACATGAGCGCAATGTGACAGAAGTCAACACAAGATCTAAACCAAAACCCAATTTCGCTCCACTGGTTTCACTTTCCCGGTGTATCATTAAAACACCTCACACACTCTTTCCATCTGCAATTTGCTTAATGTGAATATTATATGTCAAGAGTGCACTGAGTGACAGACTTTCAGAAGGGGGAAAATTCTTACTCATTTTATTAATGTGCAGTACCGGTTCCCATCAAGTTTTTTTGTGTTTTTTTTTTTAAAAGAAGAAAACAAACCTTTTCCCCCCACATAAAGGAAATTGAATATCTAAACGCAGGTTTTTTAATTTGAAGGGTTATTTCTAATTACATGCACAATTGCTAATCCATCTGTTTACCCCATGCTGTAAATTTCTGTGGTTATGCATGCTTGAATAATGATTAAAATTTTAAATATTGTAAGGAGTCAAGTTAATGTCTCAGGGTACAAGTCGTGCAAAGTATTATATCTAAAATAGAGGGGGTGTCCCTCCTCTGGAAACAAAATTAAGCCTGGTGTATATTTTGCTCAGTTTGTTTACTGCAGGTATTTCCTAAACGTGAAAAGTTCAAACACTATATACCTGACAAGGGTTTGGAAAGTGTATGCATGGCCTTAGCAAGAACAGAAATGGGGTGTTATCTCCCCCCCCTCTCTCCTGATCACCCCCCCAAAAAAAAATATTTCCAGCTCTCAATTTTTCCACAACACTCCTTGGGTATCTAAACTGTTGATTGACATCCCTCTGTCTTGGAAGACAATGGAGGAATGCACCTTTGGGGGGGGAGGTCAAGCTGTTGGAAAGATGAAAATTCAAGCTGGAAACTGGGGGATTTAGTTCTGTGAAGAAGACCAGAAGCCTGTTAAAAGTCTCACCAAAGTATCATTCCCATAATTCCTTGAGGGAAGCTACAAAACAGGTATAAAAAACCATCAATTCGGGTTTTCCCCAGATCGACGTTTTCTCCGACTGATCTTGAAAGAGCAGATTTTTGCAGGAAACGCTCTGGAGCAGAAGAAAGGAAGGGAGCTTGGACACAGAGCTATAAGTAGCAGACCATGTCTGGAAAGAGCAGAGGGAAGCTAAGTGTGGATAAAGCCCAAGTGTTTCTGCCGGTTGCAGTAGACCAGATTCCCCCAACTGCCGCCCTACAGACTACAACTCTTAACACCTCCCGCTAGCACGATTAATGGTTAGGGATGTTGGGAGCTGAAGTCCAAAATGTCCAGAGGGCACCAGGCTGGGAAGAGCTGAAGTAGGCAATGTTGAGCTCGGTGGGCATCTGGCCTGACTTGGTATAAAGCAACTGCAAATGTTTCTGTGATTTCTACATAAAATTAGGTATCGAATGTGGAGTCCTTGCTTGGCTCCTAGCCACAGTGTCTGTTTTACATCCAGTGTCAGAAGCTGACAAAAGCATCGTGCCTCTGAATGCCAGCTGCTGAGAACTGAAGGAGTTAATAATCATATTATAATAATAACATTGATTCGTCATTGGTCTTCGTGTTGCCTTTTTTGGTCTCAGTTTTGAGAACTGAAGGAGGGGGCAGCGGACAATTGCATGCCCAGCTTCCAACGGGCATCTGGTTAGCCAATATAAGGACAGGGTGCTGGACTAGATGGGCCATTGCGCTGATCCAGCCGTCTCCTCTCGCCGGAGCGGGATCCATTTGAGGTATAGCTGCCACAACACTTCTGGGTTTTCTGCTCATCTAATGCTCCCATTGCTGGCGGAGAACCGAGCAATCAGGGCACTTACTACAATCTATTCCTGCTGCCCTCCTTCCCAGTTGTCAAGAAATAGGCCAACGTAGCGGAGATGAAGGGGGCAGGGAGGGAGAGGAAAGTAAGCCAGGTCTCCGACTGCCAGCTGAGCCAGAGGGAACAAGCAAATTAAGAGCCAAGGCAAGGAGGGAACTAGATAGAGAGGGAGCAGAGAAGGGGAGGAAGAAAACGGCATATACCACAAGATATGGAGCACGCACGTTCTATATATTTATCACTGAAGCACATACTACACATGCAGTATTTGAGGAAACGAGGGCTTTGAAGGGGGAGGAATCAGTTCTGCAGAGATAAATCATGCAGCAAGGCAACTCGAGGCATGAGCCAAAAGCCCCCATAGCTGCCAAGGGAAGCAGAATTATCTCGGCTCAACAGCCAGCTTGGGATCCTTCCCTTCAAACACGGCGCAACCCTTCTGTCACTTTCAGAGTCTGCGCCTGGAGCTGAAAACGTCCACCTTCGGAGGCCTGAATGTGGGCCTCTGAACCATAGCTGTCAAGTTCTCCCCTTTTTTTTAAAGGGAGGCTCCCTTATGCTGAATAGGCTTCCTCGCGAGAAAAGGGAGAACTTGACAGCTATGCTCTGAACCCACATCAAGGAAGGGCTTCTCCTCGCAATCTCCAAGAGGCAGCTGAAACTAGCGGGGAAGTTTCCACGCACAAAGTCAACCGGAATCCTATAAGCAAGAGAGTTTGGGGTTTTTGTATATGTGTATGTGTGTGTTTGGGTTTTTGTTTTAGTTTTAGAAAGGAATTGAGACAGAACTGGGTTGCTCAGTATCAGCCACAGAGCTCCCTCTTAACTATTTCACACACCGCTGGCAACTTTATAAAGCATGTGCAAACATTACGTTTATAGTGGCTAGAAATGCGCCAACTTCAATGTCAGTCTCAGGATCAGGGGTTGGGGAACCTGTGGATCTCCAGGTGATCTATTTATAAAATGTAATTATTTAGCGCTGTTTCATTATTTTTAAATAATCATAGCGGTTTACAAGCACTGTGCTTTTACAAAAATAAAATAATAATACAGTGTTACCTCGGTTTAAGTATACAATCGGTTCCGGAAGTCCGTACTTAACCTGAAGCGAACTTTCCCATTGAAAGTAATGGAAAGTGGATTAATCTGTTCCAGACGGTCCGCGGAGTACTTAAACTGAAGCGTTCATAAACTGAAACAAACTTTCCCATTGAAAGTAATGGAAAGTGGATTAATCCATTCCAGACGGGTCGGCGGAGTACTCAACCTGAAGCGTACTTAACCCAAGGTATGAGTGTAATTGGTTCCGGAAGTCCGTACTTAACCTGAAGCGTTCTTAACCTGAAGCGAACTTTCCCATTGAAACAAAATAAAAAAATTCCTTCAGTAGCACCTTAAAGACCAACTAAGTTTATATTTTGGTATGAGCTTTCATGTGCATGCACACTTCTTCAGATACACTTCAGATACATTGAAAGTAATGGAAAGTGGATTAATCTGTTCCAGACAGGTCCGCGGAGTACTTAAACTGAAAGTACTCAAACTGAAGCGTACTTAAACCGAGGTATGACTGTAATAACAACAACAACAATTTATTCAAATTATACACCGTCCTATACCTGGAGGCATATATAAAAAAATGCCATTTTAAAAAGTTAACATCTAAACTTAGATCACTGTTTTGGAAATATGTATTCTTAATAACCTGACGGAATAGAAAAAATTTCAGCAGGTGTTTAAAAAGTTGAAACAGAATATGCCTGCTAGACCTTTATTGTCCAGAGTACCCCACAGAACTGGGAAGGTGACACTTAGTGGCTCAGTTTCTTCTTGTTGATCAAATGAGCTGCATCAACTATGGGAACAACCAATGTTGTTGGATCTGAACTCGCACCAACCCCCAGCAAGCAAGGCTAACGGTCAGGGATGATGAGAGCGGTTCAACAACCCTGCAGTACAGTGGTACCTCGGGTTAAGAACTTAATTCGTTCTGGAGGTCCGTTCTTAACCTGAAACTGTTCTTAACCTGAGGTACCACTTTAGCTAATGGGGCCTCCCGCTGCCGCCGCCATGCAATTTCTGTTCTCATCCTGAAGCAAAGGTACTATTTCTGGGTTAGCGGGGTCTGTAACCTGAAGCGTCTGTAACCTGAGGTACCACTGTATCTGCATTTGTTTAGCACTATTTCAGCCCTCAGACTGGCTTTCTGACTGGCTGTGGAAACTCCTTCCTGACCTGACCCAGTTTTAAAACTACTGCAGCAGCACAGATGAAGAAGCGCTTTCCTCCAGGCCAAGTGGAGGAAGAATTTCCTTTGAAAAGGAGAGCAGGCAGGCCTTGTACATCAATTAGTAAATCAGGGTTGTTGTTGTTAAAAAACAACAACCATGCACATGAATGAACTATATTAAGGATAACTGCTTTGGAAAAATGTGTGCATTCAGCAAACATGTATGCAAAGGGGCTTTGAAAGATCTACATTGGCTCCCAGTACGTTTCCGAGCACAGTTCAAAGTGTTGGTGCTGACCTTTAAAGCCCTAAATGGCCTCGGTCCAGTATACCTGAAGGAGCGTCTCCACCCCCATCGTTCTGCCCGGACACTGAGGTCCAGTACCGAGGGCCTTCTGGCGGTTTCCTCGTTGCGAGAAGCCAAGTTGCAGGGAACCAGGCAGAGGGCCTTCTCGGTGGTGGTGCCTGTCCTGTCAGATGCCAAAGAGAAAAACAGCTACCAGATTTTTAGAAGACATCTGAAGGCAGCCCTGTTTAGGGAGGCTTTTAATGTTTAATTGTTTTATTTCATTTTTCTGTTGGAAGCCGCCCAGAGTGGCTGGGGAAACCCAGCCAGATGGGCGGGGTGTAAATAAATTATTATTATTATTATTATTATTATTATTATTATTATTATTTTAGAATAAATCTGCACTAAAATGTGGGTAGACATTTTTTAAGAAAGAAATGATCACAAACAGATCAGGTGGAAATGTGGAGAACTTGAAACTGGGAAAATCCAAAACTGAAAAATCCCTACTAGGGATGTCCAACCTCCATAGAAACCAAAAGATGCGTCCTGCCAGAACCCCGGAAGATCCGGTGAGCATCACATAGCAGATACCCACACCCCTGTGTGCATCTGTATCCACACACAGATTTGCTTCCTGGATCAGGGCACTGCATTTCATTCATTCCAGTTGCTCCCTTTATACCACTCCTTCTTTCTAAGAGAAGCCCAGAGCTGCTGACAGCAAACAGAAAAAACAAGTCAATTAAGGCAAAATATCAGAGCAAGCAATATAACGAAACAAAGCATACGTCAAAACACAAAAGAGGGTCATGGCCATGTCCGTGTTAAAATAATAACACCATAAATCTTTCTAAGCCTCATTGATTCAGGTGGAGCGGTTTTCAGGGAGGAGGTTGCGAGTAGGGAAGGATATCTCTAATCATTCTCCCTGCATTAATTGGGCTTACCGAGAGTGGGTGCATGTGCTCCTGAGCCTAATTGCTGCACAGGAGGTAGAAGGTAACAAAGGTAAGGTAACGGGGCCCCTGGATGGTTAAGTCCAGTCGGATTCAACTAAGGGGTGTGGCGCTGGTCTCGCTTTTCAGGACGAGGGAGCCGGCGTTTGTCCACAGACAGCTTTCCGGGTCATGTGGCCAGCATAACTAAACCGCTTCTGGTGCAATTCAACACCGTGACGATTGCCAGAGCGCACGGGAAAGCCGTTATCTTCCCGTCGCAGCGGCACCTATTAATCTACAGTGGTGCCTCGCTTAACGAATGCCCTGTAAGACGAATTTTTCGCTAGACGAATGGATTTTGCGATAGGAGGTTGCCTCGCAAGACGAGGTTTTCTATGGCCGCCGCTTCGTCTTGCGAAGCGTGGCCATAGAAAAACAAACCTCCAACTGCAAAGTCCAGCGTGCAGAGAAAAATTGCCAGGGCTTTTTGCCGCCTGCCTTCCCCTCCCGCCGCCCGACAGAGCCAAAGGCCGGATCTGCAGGTGGGGGGAGGGAAGAACGGAGGATCCGATGGTCCTCCGTTCTTCCCTCCCGCCGCCCGACAGATCCGGCAACCCCGGGATCTGTGCTTTCTGTCGGTGGTGGGGGGGGGGGAGAGGAACGAACGGGAAGGGCTGCTTTCTCCCCGTTCGTTCCTCTCCCCTCACCGCAGACAGCAAGGAAAGCTGCGGGGCTGTTGCCGCCTGTCTCCCTGCCTTCCAGGGAGCCAAGCAAGCAAGCGCCGCTACTGCCGCCAGTCCCCGGAGCCCATAGGAACGCATTAATTAACTTTTAATGCGTTCCTATGGGAAACGGTGCCTCGCAAGACGAATTTTCCGTTGGACGAATTGACCGTCGGAACGAATTAAATTCGTCTAGCGAGGCACCGCTGTACTTGCACTGGCGAGCTTTCGAACTGCTATATAGGCAGGAGCTGGGACAGAGCAACGGGAGCTCACCTCGTCGCACGGATTCAAACTGCCGACCTTCCGATCAGCAAGCCCAAGAGGCTCAGTGGTTTAGACCATAGCGCCACCCACAGGAGGTAAAGTCAAGGAGAGTAAGCTGGCAAAATCCAAAGGCTCTGGTCACCAAGCGGTTCCCCACCAATGGACAACAGAAACACACCTGCACTTTGGGTTGCCTTGGGCAAGATAAAGTGACTTGCAAATAAAACGAATGAATAAATGAATGAATGAATGAAATGGCTACACACACAAATGAGCACAGCCCCTAAGGAGAATATTTCCTGAAATTAGGCCCATAGCCGAAAAGGTTGCCCCTCATCCTTGCATATGGTATATATATACAAACATCAATGAAAAGAGCTGTGTGTTGTTTTAACTATAGGAGAAACTCGGAAAATTAGAATGCCGTCGAAAAGTGCATTTATTTGGGTAAAGCAACTTAAAAGGTGAAACCAATATATGAGATAGATGCATGACATGCAAAGCAAGATATGTCAAGCCTTTATTTGTTATAATTGTAATTATTTGTCGTTAGGCGGGTCAATTATAACTGGAATATAATTACTTAAATGTAATAGCAATGTTTATTTTTGCATTATTGTAAATATTTGTTTTATTATTGTGGAATTTCCAAAAGAAAGCATTTGTAAAAATTAAAAGAAAAATAAATAATAATAAGTTGCATTACTGAAATAAAAGCACTTTTCGACGATATTCTAATTTCCCGAGTTTCACCTGTATATCCAAATTAGTGGCACTCACGGTAAACCCAGTGAAATCAATGGATTTAAGATAGTCAAGTCTGTCGATTTCAATGGTTCAATTCTGAGCATGACCCAGGGAGCAACCCTACACGCAAGAAGCTGGTGTAAAAGCAAGGCGGCATTAAGTTAAGCTGGAGGAAAGTAAACCAGATTCAAACTCCATTCAGGAGCAGTGTTGCTGCTGGCTGAGCTGGCCTAAGCCTGACAGAAGCAAAACAAGCCTTCAAAATGGTACTTGAGGTACACCCATCTTTTTACCACCTTAACTCATGCTACATGACCAAGGGGAACGTCTTAGGATGCAGCCTAATTCCCTCTTCTCTTTGGTCCTGCCCCAATCCCATTTTCCGTCAGCAATCATACTGCAGCATTCTGCACTAAACTGGCATTCTGCACAAAATCTCAGGGTCATGGGTTCGAGCCCCATTTGGGTAAAAAAAAAAATCCTGCATTGCAAGGGGGTGGAATAGACAACCCTTGTGGGCCCTTCCAATTCTAGGATTCTATATAGTGCACTGCAGTCACACAATTTTGGAAGTCACCACTATCTGAACTACTGTGGCAAGGCTCTCCAGGAATGCTTGCAGCTGGCATATCAAGTGTAGTTTCAGCTGCTGATGCTAGGTAGGTGATCAGGTAAAGGTAAAGGTAAAGGACCCCTGGATGGTTAAGTCCAGTCAAAGGCGACTCTGGGGTTGCGGCACTCATCTCGCTTTCAGGCTGAGGGAGCCGGCGTCTGTCCACAGACAGCTTTCTGGGTCATGTGGTCAGCATGACTGAACCGCTTCTGGTGCAACGGGACACCGTGATGGAAACCAGAGCGCACGGAAACGCCGTTTACCTTCCCGCCACAGCGGTACCTATTTATCTACTTGCACTGGCATGCGTTTGAACTGCTAGGTGGGCAGGATCCAGTGACCAAGCATGATTCAACCCCCCCCCCCCTGACTGTGTACCTGTTCCTTCAGGCAGAGTGAAATCCCATTAAAAGTTCAAAAGGCACACAAGAGAATAGTTAAAACAACAGCAACAACAACCCATATTTATGAGGCACATAAACTGACCAGCCTGAAGAGGTTTAATTGAATATTTTATGGTATGTGCAACATCACCTATGCTTATTACAGAGCATAAAAGTACCCACGAACCTTTTTATCTCTAAGGAGTAAGGACACATTAAAAGAACATTTATTTACTGTGTGCAAAAGATGGGAAAGATGTTCTAAAACGATTGTGGCAGGAAAAGAATCACTACTTGCTTCAAAGATTCAATTAGTAATATTAGATCTCTTTTTTTTAAAGGGGGGGTAGAGTAATCCACATTATTACTATCCATATTATTGCTATTAATTTGCACGCCACATTAAACCATAGGTTAGCGAAACTATGGTTTGGTTCAATGTCGGGGGAAAGGTTTTGCTCTGCTCCCCGCCACCTCGCACCTGCCGACGATTGAACCCCCAAGAAACCATGAGCAGTAGACCAAGAACAAACCTTGGTTACTGATTATGGTCTGTGTGAGAGAAGACAATCACAAACCCAGGACTACTGGACATTCCAGCAAGCTAGGCTGTGGCGGTACAGCAGAAGAAGAAGAAGAAGAAGCAAGGAAAGAGCAAGGTGGAAACTTTTCAGCAGCTTGTGCCAGCATTGAAGCCTAGTTTGTTCTGACTACAGTAAGCCTCCAACTTGCAAGGGGGTTGCGTTCCAGGTATTGTGTCTAAAGCCAAATTTGTGCATAGTCAAAACGCATTGGGTTCAATGGCAGGTGGGATTGCCAAAGTGTTTCCCCCCTCAGAAGCCCACCTGCTTTTCGACCGATTTTTATTTATTTATATTTGTTTCCCACGCACATAAAGGTGAATGCATGCAATTTAAATGCACCTAAAACGCAGGCTTACCGAACAGTTTGATTTAGTTAAAATATACTGTTTAATTTAGTTAAAATATAGTGCAAACTAGGACACCGCGGACTTGCATTTATTTAGTTGGAAAATGTTTAAACCCTTCTTAAGCGGTGCCTCAACTTATGAATTTAATCCGTTCTGAAGGCACCTTCGTAGGTCGAAAAATTCGTAAGTCGAAAAGCGCCATTGGAAACACGATTTCCCATAGGAACGCATTGGAAACGGGAAAATTCGTAAGTCGAAGCAACCCCACCTAAAAGTTCATAAGTCAAAAAAACCCTATCTGAAACCGCTGCGGTTTCCGTTCGGATGTCGAGGAATTCATAAGCACGTGTGTATTTGCCCCATTCGCACATCGAAAAATTTGGTTGTTGAGTTGTTCGTAAGTCGAGGTACCGCTGTATTTGATGAAAAATTGATTAATACCGTAGTTGATTAGTTGATGTATTTTAATATTTTGCTGAAAGCAGCCCAGAGTGGCTGGGAAATAAATAAATAAATAAATAAATAAATATATTGATTCAATATAAAGACTGATATTTTTTTTTGCTATACTAGTTTCAAGACAATGCTTTTAACGCTGCATAGATTAGAGAGTTTTAACTGTACTGCCTCTGACACTTTGGGTCAGTTCCATATATCCTAAGCAGCTGAAACTGTTCCATCGCTGGTGGCTGCATGGCAGAACAGCTGAAGTTTCTGAAAGGAGGTTCAAGGGCATCCCCACACAGAGAATAATGGAACAATAATCCGACCTACAGCTTCCAAAGGTTTTGTGATGGGAGAGAAAGAGGGCATTGCTGGCAAAGGAACAGGTCATGGAGAAAGGCAATCCTATGCTATAACCAGATGTTTGACAGTACAGTACCAGCTGATTGTCAAACAATATAATCAGGCCCAGTACTTTTCCAAGATGAAAACCTTAGGCGTCAGAAGGCGTTCATCCACATAGTATGGGAATACCATGGGATTGGCTATTGCATTCTGCCTGGTGCTCCCGTCTGTTGCCAAGACTTCTTTCTTTTTTTTAAAAAAAAAGTGTGTGATGGTTTGAATTAAAATTCACTGCTTCCCTCGGAGCACAAAAAAATTGCAATAAATCAATGCAATAAATTACTGCTATGCTTTGCCGTGAAATTAACACCCATATATGGGAAATAAAGCGGCAAATTTATGGCCGCAATCAATCCGTTTTAATGTATATAACTCCATCATTTGTTTTATTTACCTTCCCACCATTCCCTGCCTTTTACTCAGGGGTCAGCAAACTTTTTCAGCAGGGGGCCGGTCCACTGTCCCTCAGACCTTGTGGGGGCCGGACTATATTTTGAAAAAAAGAAAAAAGAAAAAAGAAGAAGAAGAAATTCCTATGCACACTGGGAAGAATGGGATGGGGCAAGGGCAGGCGTAATAAAAAAAGTAAAATAAAATAAAATAAAATTGTGTGCGTTAAAGTGAGGTGGGGAAGGCTTCTCAACAGACAAGCTCACCTACCACCATGCTTCTCATCCTCCCCCCCCCCCTCCCCAAAACACATGCACACAGACCCACAATCGCCCCACGGGGGAAAAGGGCAACAAGTTCAATATGCAGAGAATGGCCGAGGCAAAGGAGGGGTGGCGGCTCCGGAGAAGGGGCACTGGGGGGGTGTCCCTTTACCTATTATGCAAAGCAGCTTGCAATACTTAAAGCATATAGAATACAGTCGTACCTCGGGTTGCGAACACCTCGGGTTACAAACACCTCGGGTTACGAACTGCGCAAACCCGGAAGTATTTTCACCCCGCCCGCGTGCGCAGAAGCACCGCACGCATTTGCGCATGCGCAAAATGGCGTTTTCGGGTTGCGAACTTTTCAGGTTACGAACTGCAATCCGGAACAGATCGCGTTTGTAACCCGAGGTACCACTGTATGCATGTTAAACTATAACACCAAAACATAATGAGAGTGTGCATAGTTGATGAAAAAGCATGCACAGAGGAATGACCAAAGTTAGGACTGTAGACAATATGCAACCTTTCTTAAATTTGGCAAATCAACAACAACAACAACAACAACAACAACAACAACAACAGATCTGATCATTCTTTTGACTTGGAAATACTCTATATGCAGAATGCATACACACATTTTAATGGCTTCAGTATAATGGCATGTGTTTGTTTTGTGAATGTGTTGGGGCAGTTGGTTGCATAAATTATGCATAGGTCATGCTTAATGCTTCAGCCTGCAGGATGGGGAGTAACAAAGCAGGAGTCAAGTAATGAATCATACTGAGATGTACAGTTCATCTAGAATTCTAGGCTGCATTCTAAATAGGTTCCTTGCATTTCTATTGTTTATTTTTTTATCAAGAGTGATAAGTTGGCAGCCTGAACCAATCTTCTTTGACTCCTGCAAATGTCAATCAAGACATAACAGCCAAAAACCACTGGACATGCTGAAGGGACCTGGAGTCCAAAACATAATACGTAATTTCTTTGACCTATGGTGTCAGTTGGGAAGTGGTATAGAGTGAAGGAAATGTTTTCAAAAGTTGTAGAATTATCCCACAATATAATGCTGCATATCTGATATATGGAAGCAAATGTGTGAATTGTTTAAGCAGCAAATGTATTATATTACAGAGCATTATTATTATTATTATTATTATTATTAGAATTTATTTATCATTTACTTATTATTTATTGAATATACACACATCCATGGCAGTTCACTGATAAAGGAACTTGGTTTCTTGCTGCCTTAAGTTTGCATCAGTACCATAGCTTGCTGTTTAGCTGAAATTGTACAATTTTGGTGTTTTAATTTGCTTTCAACAGGTCTGTGGCCGTACAATAAAATTTGTCGTTGTTGCAGGAGAAATCGGTGTCTCTACAAGAATCCAGAAGCAATTGGTGACCGCTGTGTTAAGACATACCTGACGGATACCCAACCTGTCTTCTGAAAAAGGAAAAGTGATTTCACAATCACTCTAGGCAACACCGTTATACCGACGTTGGTTCTGTGTGTGTTTTACATGCTCAATAACCACGCTGCCATTTAGCTTTTGTCCCTTCCATTCCAGAGCAACCCCATGAATGGGTTGATCTTAACACCTCTTGCAGAGTAAGCTTGTTCGAAGCATGATCTCTCTCTCTCCCACGTTCAATGAACATCGCTAATATCTACTGGTTTATGAAGACTTCATTTCAGAAAACTCAGGTTTTATGGATATGAACTCATTGTAGGTGCATGTGCTGTGCCTCACGGTTTGAAATTTGCATCTGTAGTACTATGAAAGGCTTTCCCAACTAACGAAGCAGCAAAATAAATTACAGGGCTAAAGGAAAATCTACAATGTGTTTCCAGAATCTATTACCTTTGGAGAATCCAAGGGAGGGTTTTAAAAGCATCTCTTGAAATCAGACTCAAGAATGAACTGATATAAGCAAGAATCTGCCCTTATTCCCTTATAGGTAGCCATCAAAATACAAAATTCAAGGCTGTACAGCGGGCAGGCATACCGGTGTAGTTAGAGGAGGCATTGATAGTCTAAAAAAATTAGAGGCAAGGGGGAACTTCCCCAAAAGCATAGGAAAATGCTTAAACTGTACTGTAGTTTAAAACCCTTGGTTGAGAAAGGATTCTGGCTAGCCTTTGCTGTTCTTAAGAGCACTAACAAAAGAAGGGCTTTGTTGTTGTTTAGTCGTGCCCGAGTCTTTATGACCCCATGGACCAGAGCACGCCAGACACTCCTGTCTTCCACTGCCTCCCGCAGTTTGGTCAAACTCATGTTGGTAGCTTCACTGTCCAACCATCTCGTCCTCTGTCGTCCCCTTCTCCTTGTGCCCTCTTTTCCAGGGAGGTCTCTTCTCATGAGGTGGTCAAAGTATTGGAGCCTCAGCTTCAGGATCTGTCCTTCCAGGGAGCACTCAGGGCTGATTTCCTTCAGAATGGATAGGTTTGATCTTCTTGCAGTCCATGGGACTCTCAAGAGTCTCCTCCAGAATTAAAAACATCAATTCTTCAGCGATCAGCCTGCTTTATGGTCCAGCTCTCACTTCCATACATCACTACTGGGAAAACCATAGCTTTAAC
Source organism: Zootoca vivipara (assembly GCF_963506605.1). Taxonomy (NCBI): domain Eukaryota; kingdom Metazoa; phylum Chordata; class Lepidosauria; order Squamata; family Lacertidae; genus Zootoca; species Zootoca vivipara. Next base: position 88,082,631 of record NC_083279.1, read on the forward strand.
TATACAGACCTTTGTCGGCAAGGTGATGTCTCTGCTTTTTAAGAAGCTTTTCTCCCAAGAAGCAGGCATCTTTTAATTTTGTGACTGCTGTCACCATCTGCTGTGATCATGGAACCCAAGGAAGTAAAATCTCTCACTGCCTCCATTTCTTCCGCTTCTATTTGCCAGGAGGTGATGGGACTCCTTCATGGATCAATGCCCTGTCGTGGTGAAGGGGCTTGAACAACTCAGAGAAGCTATGAGCTATGCCGTGCAGGGCCACCCAAGACGGACAGGTCATAGTGGCGAGTTTTGACTAAACATGATCCACCTGGAGCAGGAACCGGCAAGCCACTCCAGTATCCCTGCCAAGAAAACTTCATGGACAAAGACAACAGGCATATAAAGAAGGGCTACATCTGGTTAAATTCAGAAGATAGGGCTGCCCCAAGTTTCAGGAGGGTGGAATTCCTCAGTCTGGTTGAAATCCTTTAACTACAGGCCTTAAATAGACTAACATCTGTCTCAACAGGAAATGTTCATTGGCTGATACTATCACATGGCCAAAATAGGTATGTATCATTTCATAGGATACCTGAGCACCTGAACTCCAGGGTGACATAAACATTAAACCAAGGCTATCCAAGGTCACTGGAAAGACAGATCCTGAAGCTGAGGCTCCAATACTTTGGCCACCTCATGAGAAGAGAAGACTCCCTGGAAAAGACCCTGATGTTGGGAAAGATGGAGGGCACTAGGAGAAGGGGACGACAGAGGACGAGATGGTTGGACAGTGTTCTCGAAGCTACGAACATGAGTTTGACCAAACTGCGGGAGGCAGTGGAAGACAGGAGTGCCTGGCGTGCTCTGGTCCATGGGGTCACGAAGAGTCGGACGCGACTCAACGACTAAACAACAACAATCCAAGGTCACAAAATGTGAAAATTATCTGCATTTTTGTTTAATGCATAAATCAATTTGTTTACAAACCTATATGATTTCCTGCTTAATTTTTCACTCTTGCATCATGACTAATTGCACGGGTTGATTTAACGCTAAGTGGCGGTTACAAAAAAGACAACCACCCATCAGCCATCAAACTGAGCACTGTGGGAGTCCTTAAGAGCTATTTCTTCGTGGGATTATTCTGTGCCGCGCAATTCCAATTAAACAGAGACCTTCTAATCAGCACTACGCTTCCTTCAACACAGCCAAGAGACTTCTTAGGACAAAGACACCTCTAAGCTGCAACTCGGATGACAGAACTGCCAGTTTTTCACCCCCTTCGTGCATCACGGACAGTTCATAACTGCTAGACTGGTTGACAGCTGATGAAGACTTCCTCAGTTAAGCCATGACAAATGTAGCTCAGGGCCTGGCTTTGATTTCGGTACGTTCCCATTAAGGCACATATCTGAAAAGATGTGCAATAATCATACAAAATCTTTTGTTGAGTCCAGTGCTGCAGGTTGGAAATATTTCTGCTTCACTAAGTTCAACAGACACTATGAATAGATGTGAATTGCAAATAAATATGAGGTCACTAGCACCATGTTGGTTTCTGCCCTATTCATCTATTCTGCCCCATTCACAACAGTGTAACAAAAGGCTGGTCCAGAAAGAGATAAAACATCATGTACACATTAAATCTGCCAGTCCTCTGTACACATATCGTGTCAACAGCATGCAAGGTTGGAAAAAATCTCCTTACCTGTTTTGGTATTGATGATGAAAAAATTCTGGGGGTTCCCACTGGTAATCCTATAGGTCATCTTTTCATTTGTGCTGGAGTCAGGATCTTGAGCCTGTATCTGAATGACTGATACATCCTTAGGAGAGTTTTCCAAAACAGATGGATAATATATGGGTTCAGAAGTCAATGGGGCATTGTCGTTCACATCTTCCACCTCAATGTAGACCTCGATGGTGGTGTAAAGTGGAACAACACCACGATCTGTTGCATACACAGTTAACCAGTAGGACTGAGTCGTCTCTCGGTCCAGGATATCTGCAGTATAAATAACTCCTGCAAAGAAAGATATGGGGGGGGGGAAGAGATTCAGGATTGTTGGTGAAGATAAGAAAACATAACTATTTCAAACACAAGGATGCCCCATTAAGGAAATGTGAGAAAGCATTCTGAAGCCATTGCGTGTTCTTGATTTAAACAATGTGGCTGTTACATTCAAGTCAGCATTTGGACATATCACATCAGTTTTTGGTTATGCGCATCCTTCTTCTCTTTCATTTTCCCTCTCGGATTCCTCCCTTCTTCTCCCATTTCATCATTATCCTGCAGCACTCATTACTAGCTGCATCTCCCCACATGCATACCATGAGCACATGCTGATATATGTCAAGTCTGAGGTTATCATTCATTCATGACATTCAACACACTGCAATTACACTAAAGCTCTGTTTTTGCATTCAGGTCATGCATTCCATGGACAGGCATGGAGGTAGCATAACAGGCTCTGCCTCTCACCTTACACAGACTCACTGAAGGGTCGGGCAGAGCCACTGTGCATGGAACTATACACGAGGAAGGCTGCATCCATGTGAGCAAGCAACTGCCATCAAACAGCTCCTCGATTCCCAAGAGTCTTTCATGGATTCAGCTGCCCATGCAAGTGTTCAATGGATGCACACAAACAGAGAGGCTGCACATGGCACCCGATGCCTTTCCACAGGACCCCTGAATGGGGCATCCTTTTTTGCACAAAGGTGTTTCATTTTTTGGAGCTTTGAAAACTGCGAATTGGACTTCTTTGGACTGTTTCTCTACGGCCTCACTTGACTTTTCCCTAAAAGCAGTTTTAGTAACCATTCCTTGCTTACAATGAAACTGAAGGTTTTATGATGGATTGACTTCTGTGAATGTTGCACTGAGAATTTAAATGGTTTGATTTCAGCAGCACGAATCAAACATCCCTGGTCCCCCGTGAAGAGGCAAAACTGCCACGACAATCACCAAGCAGTGCAGATAGCATTAAGCATACAGTGATAATCCACACCAAGTCCTCCTTCTAAAGCCAAAAAGTGCAACTATGTAATTTCACCACTTTTGGCTATCCTAATCCATTATTAATATTCAGGGATGAAATTGTTTTGAAAGAGATAGTCCAGGACCAAATAATAAGAGATATATTAGCAGGAAAAGCTTCAGGGCAAAATGAGAGGGAAAGAAAGTTGGGTTCAGCTGCATATGGTAGTTAAAGAGTTTAAGTACATCAATTTGTCATTCATGGGAGAAAGATTTAGCTCCTGGGCAGTGCTAATAGAGAATTTTTGATTGTGCCACCCTCTGAACACTTCTCTGAGACTGGCTAGTTTTATGGAAGGTTTCAAACAGCTAGCATGTGATTCTTCCCACAAGCAAGAATCCTTCTTCGTGTACAGCTGTTTTAAACCCAGGTGCCCTGAACCAATCCTGAACTCCAAAAGCAAAGTTTTAAAATGTCTAAAATTAATACCGGTAAGCCAATTAAGAACAGAGAACCACCACCCGGCAACAAAGAGGAAATAAGAATTGACAGATTCGTGCATCCTTAGGCACAGGGCACCTCTCCCCTGGAAAGCTTTTGGTTAAAGATATTGTTTTCAATATAGTTTCCTCTGTTGAGTTAACGTCACTGTTAATCTATATTAACTGGCTCCTATGAAGCATCTTGAAACAATTTCACATTACAATAAAAACTTAAAACCGGTTAAAACAATTACATATATAAAAACAACTTCTAATCCAATACAAATACAAGTCTGGGATTTTTTAAAAACTCCACTTAGAAGGCTTGCTGAAGTGTTGATCCAAAGTGTATTTTTGTTGTGGCTTTAAAGTGGGCTTCTTGGAAAAACAAGAGAGAAATACTTTGATGCATCAATAAAACAAATACAAGGCAAATGCTACGCTTCTGCGGAAGAAATGCCAAACATTCATCTGTTATTTTACAGGAAAGCAAACTTTGCTGGCGTTATTAAGGAACCCACTGTCTAAAATCCCACATAAACGCACAACCTCCCCTCTTTTCATTCCCCCAGTGAGGTGCCCCAAACTGGTCATCTGGAAGAAGCATCCATAATTAGCGGCAAAGCTCCACCTTGTATTTGGTCCGTGTAAAACAGGAAGTGATACATATGCTGAAAAGAACAAGGTCCATTTATCTCTGATTTAAACCCTATGCATATTTATGTGCAAATTCAAAATACCCTTAAGGCTGCTGGCAGTGTGCCAATGCAGCTTTCGTTGATGGATAGGCTGAGCAGAACTTATCTGCTTCCCATAAGCTGCCTCTGCTTTCTCTAAGCCGACTCCTTTGAGCCTCCACTTCACATTGAGTTTAGGCAGGATTGGAGGTGCCACAGATATCTTTACTTTCTGATTCCGAAAGCAAAACACACGCTCAAGATACTCCCTGGTTGTGCCATGAATAACAGTATGAGAGGAGTCAGGAACCAGGGCATGAAGTCAGTAATTAGCACCGGAGAGCAAAGTCAGAACCAAAGGACAAAGCAGGAGTCAGGATAAAGTTGGTTATCCAGAACCAATGTCTACAAAAGGACACAGGAACATACAGTGGTACCTCTACTTACAAATAACTCTACTTACGAATGTTTCTACTTACGAATGGAGCTCCGTCCACCATCTTGGATGCGGTTTAGATAGGATTTTTTCTACTTACGAATTTTTAGATAGGATTTTTTTCTACTTATGATTTTTTTCTCCCAATGCATTCCTATGGGATTCAACTTACAATTTTTTTTGACTTACAAATGTGTGTTCGGAACGCATTAAATTCGTAAGTAGAGGTACCACTGTACCTAAGTTCAAGCTCAAGCAAGACTTGCTATGACTAAGATTGCTTTTGACAATCATGTTTTTGTTTCAGAAAGCCTACCCAGCCATGGAAATTTAACACAAAAGCTTATGATGTAAGTTACAGGTAGGTAGCCGTGTTGGTCTGCTGTAGTCGAAACAAAATAAAAGAATTCCTTCCAGTAAAACCTTAGAGACCAACTAAGTTTGTCATTGGTATGATATGAGCTTTAGTGTGGAAGTGTGCATGCACACGAAAGCTCATACCAATGACAAACTTAGTTGGTCTCTAAGGTGCTACTGGAAGGATATATATATATATATATATATATATATATATATATATATATATATAGGTTTTTTAAAAAAAAAAACTTGCTGGTTTTGCTTAGAGTAAAAAATATGGCAACTTGCTTTTAAGAGTTTCGTTTTTGCCGCTATTTTTCAATGAATACTTTAGTGTGTTTTTTTTATGAACCACTCAAGAGGTTGTTGTAGTCGTTGAAGCAGTAAACAATTATTTGTTAAGTAACAAATTCTAAAGCCACTATACCCAAGCGTCTTAAATGTGACCATAACAAAATACACATTACAATGCATTTGGGGGGGGGGGGAGAACAACAAATATTGATAAATAATGAAAGCTAAGCAGTATGAGGTAACCAAACCATAAAAATCAATACCTTCGCCCCCTCGACACTGGTGTAATCTCAAAAGACTGGTGTAACCCAGCAAAGCATATATTTGGTACCACCAATCAAAACTCAAATGCTTAGGAGAAGAGAAACATATTTGGTGCTAAAAAGATACATTGTTCCTTAACTGAAACAGGAAGCCCATTCATTAGTCTTACTGTCCAGAAGCGTCCAATGAACAGCGCAATGGGTGGATGGAGTCAGTCCAGAGTCTGAGGATGTTAAACCACCTGTGGAGATGATGCAACACACAGACCACTGGCGACCACACAAGTGACCACACAGAACCCAAGTGACCATCTCCTAACAATGGCCTAGTCCGTAGGAAAAGCAATCCTTTGATGGTATGGGAGGTAGCTTCACGTCATTATGAGCTATCCCTGCAAGGTTGATGGTATAGGGAGAAAGAATTTGGCTGCTCCCATTAGCACATGGGGACAGCCATCTTTGTCCCCCTTCTCCGGTTAACCAAGGAAGGGATAGGACACAGTTAGAATTGAGTTACTTCCTGGACTATAAAGCAAGCATTTGCAAATGCTGTACTATCTCGCTGCTCCAAGCCGCTTGAAACTCTAAAGGAGGAGGAGGAGGTGGGGATAGAAAGTAAGGAGCAGCCCTTGGACTACCTTGATCACCCTGCAATGTGCCCCCCCTTCTTTTAAAAAGAGGATGGGGAGAGAGAAAGAGATGGATGCATGTGAAGCCACAAAATGGGATGGAAGGGACTTTCAGTCAGCCACATGTGAAACAGACACGGATCAAATTAAGACCCTTCCATCCATGCCAGCCCATTGGTTCCTTGAAGGGAGTCTAATCAGGGCACTTTCCCCTGCTCTTGGTGTCCATGAAAACTGCTGTTAGGAAGCTGTGGGGCCCAGTTGGCTCATAAAGACTGGGTGAGGTTAGAGGTCTGCTCTACCAGAGAGAGATGATGCTAATGCACATGATGAATCTGGCCACAACTGCAGCTAAGGGTTCGAAATATGTGAATATTCTCCTCAGACTTCTGGAGACTTGATTGCGCAAGTTGTTGGGCAAATTAGGCAAGCATGGGAATAATTTTTTTTTGGGGGGGGGGCACCATTCTACTGCCAAGGATCTGAATGAGAACAACACAGATTAAAAGCACTTGTGTGAGTGATGTGCAGGAATTATTTCAACGTCTGTTGCGCTGCTGAGAAGCCTGCTTTTGAATGGGGATCTCAATGCACAAGAATGCCAAAAGGAGCACACAAGGCACAACAATGATGCAGAAAATAGCTTTTTAAAAAATCCCAAACAAACAGTGCCAGCGTTCAGAAAGGCAGAAACAACCACAACAATAGACCGAAAGCTGTTTGCACATCCTTGTCCAAAACGGTGAGTTCCTTTATTAATATGCAAGTAGATTTCTAGTGTACGCTAACAAATGCTTGCCTCAGCAATAAAAAAAAAAAGCAACCAAAGTTGTGCCATTAGCTGGTGCAAATCAAACATATTTGCATGAAGGTTCTTTAGTTCGTCTAATTAATTCTGATTACTCAGGTTGGAGCAGGGAGTACCAGTCAAGTTTACCCCTTATGTTAATGCACACTCTGTCTCTGAAGGAAACTATGAACATGGAAGAGTTTAAGCGATATAGAAAACTCACAGTGAGTGGCTTAGTTTGGGGGTGGGGAACCAGTAGTTGCTGGACTCCAATTCCCATCAGCCCAAGTCAAGGGTGGTGGGAGTTGCGGTCATGAAACAGCTGGAGGACTGCTGGTCCCCTACTCCTGAATTAAGCAATGTAGAAGAAGAAGAGTTTGGATTTGATATCCCGCTGTATCACTACCCGAAGGAGTCTCAAAGCGGCTAACATTCTCCTTTCCCTTCCTCCCCCACAACAAACACTCTGTGAGGTGAGTGGGGCTGAGAGACTTCAAAGACTAGCCCAAGGTCACCCAGCAGCTGCATGTGGAGGAGCGGAGTCGGGAACCCAGTTCACCAGATTATGAGCCTACCACTCTTAACCACTACACCACACTGGCTCTCTCCATTTAGTTGATCAGGATAGTTTACTCCTATATACCCTACATAGTCAAACCACATCAATATTTATGGAGAATGATTGTGTGTGTGTGTGTGTGTGTGTGCTCTCTCACCAACTAGTGACAGGGAAGCTCTCCCAACTAAAATTTGCTGAGAGTAAGGAAAGCTATCAGTTGAACAGAAACCTGATGGATTGCAAGCCCGCCCTCCAGGATCTTTGCCCATCCTTCCACAAGCCTGCAAATCCAAAATGGACGAGAATCCAGGGGTTGTAATGTCTGCTTCACATGTGAAGCATAAGCAATACCAGACTCCACAACTTGTATTTCCAAGCTAGGAAATATGAGTCTTGGTGCAATGGATTCAAACTACAAGAAAGAAGATTCCACCTAAACATTAGGAAGAACTTCCTGACAGTAAGAGCTGTTTGGCAGTGGAATTTGCTACCAAGGAGTGTGGTGGAGTCTCCTTCTTTGGAGGTCTTTAAGCAGAGGCTTGACAGCCATATGTCAAGAATTCTTTGGTGGTGTTTCCTGCTTGGCAGGGGGTTGGACTGGATGGCCCTTGTGGTCTCTTCCAACTCTATGATTCTATGATTCTATGGTGACATGTCTGTGTTGAAGCACTGCTGGTGGACAGGGTGAGTTAAAGGAACATGGGGGGGGGGGGTACCCAAGAGCGACACATTCAGTGGGTCACTTTAACCCCGTGGGGGGGGGAGGAACTGTGGTCCTTCAGATGATGAAGATGGACTAAAATGTGCCATCAACCCTGACCATTGGCTATGCTCCCAACAGCATCTGGGAGGCCAAAGGTTCCCCAGTCCTCCTTTAACCAGAGTTATACCCACCCACATTAGGTGAGAGACACCAATTATCCAGCCCTTGCTGGCTGCTGCCACACACTTATTGCTTCATCAGACCTCTTTGTCACAGGCTTTGTAAACACCTGTATTCATTAATTAAAACAAAGGAAGATAAAAGAGAAGCCAAGTTGCTGACTGCACGAGTTGCTGCAACCTACACTGCTCAAGTTATTACAATCTTCAAAGCATGGATTTGAATACCGTTTAAGACAGTGAAAGATTATATGGGTGTGCAACCAAAACCAGTACCTTTGGGGTAAATTCTCACCACTGCGTCCACAGCATCCAGTTCAACCTGTCTAGCTCCTTGACATCATTAAGTGGTGGTGTGTATTCCATCACATCGTTCTGTGACACTGGCTGCCATTGCAGAGGCAGCGAAATGCACAATACAGTGGCTTCAGGACATGAGACAAGTTGTGTTAAGATCAATGGGAGGTGTGTAACCACGGGCATGCCATTATTTTTTACGGCTGCCCTGTGTTTCTCTGGACCATTTTCTTTTTCCCACGAAACTGAAGGGGAAAATACAAGTCTAGGTAGATTTCTTTGTTTGTTTATATTTATTTATGTCAGAGATATATGCAATGCCCCTCAACAAAACCCCAGGCTGGCAAGGAGGCACTGTGTACAGAGTTAATTGCAAATCTGATACTGTTTGAAGTGGTACCCTTAAAAATAAAATAATAAATCAACAAGGAATTGTTTTAAGCCTTTGAAACACAAGGTTTCCAGGAATGAGATATAAAAGAGATGAGAAAAGTGAGGCGCTTTGTGCGCAATCAGTTTCAATAGGGGGAAACAAACACTGCGGTTTATCTTATGCTATTTTCGAAATGCTATTTTGTCAGCTAGGTTGCACTTTTTTAAACAGTTCAAGGGAAGATAAGGTTCTTTTAATCGAGTTTCTCTTGTTCTTATCTTTTTAAGATTTCCTTGATCGTTCTCCAATTTCCATTTCCAGTCCTTCTATTAAACGACTGTAACCCCGTGACCTCCATTTACTGGACCACATTTATCTTCGGCTCCTAATTGAGATGTAATATGTCCTCCTGCCAGGCACAGAGTACCCAAGACAACTTGCTTGTAAAAACAGACTGTTGTAGGGGCCTCATTCCAGCTTGAAAAGTCTAGGACAGATATTTTATTTTTATTTTATTTTTTTGCTTCCCACCACCTTACCCCTCTCTTTACAAATGAATTCGTCTTTCCAAGATCCAGCCATGGCAAGTAACTGAGAAGACAACATTGGAGGAGAAGGCAAACAAGACACGCAAATAAATACTATTAATTCCGACCTGAATGGGACTGACCACATAGGGAACACAGTGGAATTAGCCCAAGACAGGCAGCCTTCAAACAAGGTGTTTGATAGTTACCAACTTCTTTTCCTCCATACATGGTGATCCTTTCCCTCCTTTCCTGGTTAGAATAAAAAACATCACCTGAAACAGCAAACAATAGTTTGTGTTTTCCTTAGAAACCAGGATTCCAGTTTCCCTGAAAACAACTTTTGCTGTTTTGTGTGAAATGGGGGGACAGGGGGGACGGACGATTATGGACACTGCTCCTTCAGGAACACAAATATTGTCTTCCTTACTTCAGGAAATTTAGTAAGAAGCACGTAATTACTTTGATTAAAGTATTTATTTACACAAATTGGCAGGCACTGAGCGAAGCATCTTTGTGGCTAGGTGCGCCAGTACAGAAATGCAGAATGGTAAGACAGCTAGCTAAACAGTTCCTACTGCAGAGAGAGAAGAGAGAAAATGTCTCACATGGATAGAAAGAGGATGTTCACTAAGCAGGAAAGTGAAATGGAGGCCAAAACGGCTTGGGCACTTTTGGGAGGAAGGGAAGGATATAGATAGACCTCCGAGTGGTGCAGCAAAAAACCTGCTAGCACATTTGCAAAGATAAGCAGGGTCCGGTATGGTTTCAAATTGGATGGGAACCGCATGCTCATTGTTATGGGGTTGGACTAGATGACTCTCGGGGACCCTCCCAACTCCAAAATTCTATGACTCTGTGAATGGATGATTGAATACTCAGGGTTGGGGGAATCTCGGATGCAATGACTGGTTTTAGGAGTAGCATGTTAAAAGGCAGAAAAAAATAGGAAAATGAGAAAAGTAGATGCAAAACAAAGGGAGGGTGGAAAGAAATAATTACCTGTTCCAAGGAAGGGAGAGCAAATAAAAGCAGCTACCTGAGTTTCAGGGTGACCTGCAGATCAAGTGTGCCTCCAGGAGCACGGAGGTGGGAGGGGGGACCTACCTAAGCCCAAATTATTTGCGCTTTACAGGTCATTGATAGCGAGAATGCGAGCTGTCAAGAAACAAAGACTCTACTAGTTATGGTGTGGCTAGAGACAGGTGACCCTTTCACAGGTTGCCCTTGAGCTAAGTCCACTCACCACCTCACGCCCCTAGGAACCCTCCCAATGAAGCCCAAAGGTGTACAGAGGTATGGACACAGCTTAGCTGACCAAGAGACATCTATGGGGTCAGAGCACACTCTTTAAAGGGGGGGGGGAAGAGATCACCCTTACTCCTATACCACATGTGGTGGACATGTGAGAAAATTTTTAAAAAATGGGGACAAATTTATGAAGAAATCAAAAAGATCCTAGGAATAACATTTCAAAAAAGGCCTGAGGCGCTACTACTAAGCATAATAGGGAAAGAAATACTGAAACCAATGAAAGAAATATTTCTTTATGCGACTGCGGCGGCCAGGATTCTGGTCGCCAAAAGTTGTAAAGAAACCGAGGTTCCTACAATCTTGGAATGGCAAGCTAAACTACAAGAATTGGTCGAAATGGCCTGTCTAACTAACAGCTTATGGGGCAAATCAAGACAAAATTTTGCTACAAAGTGGGGAAAGTATAAGATATATGTGGAAAAATATAGTAAAGGTACACTGCCTATATTAATACTGGATTGAAACTGAAGACTGGCGAGAAGAAGTCTCTCCATGGTAAGCTTGGTAATGAGCTGCAATTCAGCAACTTCTCTTTCTATGGAGAGACCTGGTCTGAATAAGGACATTGGATTCTTATCTCATTATACATGATAAAGCTTTCTTCAGCCATCTCACCCCTTGCTTTTCCTGCAAGACCAATTGCAGTCGTTAACAGTCATCAACAGGTTTACCACTCCTATCAGCCAATCACCCTTTCCCACCACCCTTCTGAGTAATACCCCTCCCCACCCTCTGACTATACATAAGGGTCTGGTGACTTCTGTTTCAGTGTATCTGAAGAAGTGTGCATGCACACGAAAGCTCATACCAATGACAAACTTAGTCGGTCTCTAAGGTGCTACCTTTGAATTATGGTGCTGGAGGAGACTCTTGAGAGTCCCATGGACTGCAAGAAGATCAAACCTATCCATTCTTAAGGAAATCAGCCCTGAGTGCTCCCTGGAAGGACAGATCGTGAAGCTGAGGCTCCAATACTTTGGCCACCTCATGAGAAGAGAAGAATCCTTGGAAAAGACCCTGATGTTGGGAAAGATTGAGGGCACTAGGAGAAGGTGATGACAGAGGATGAGATGGTTGGACAGTGTTCTCGAAGCTACGGACATGAGTTTGACCAAACTGCGGGAGGCAGTGCAAGACAGGAGTGCCTGGCGTGCTATGGTCCATGGGGTCACGAAGAGTCGGACACGACTAAATGACTAAACATCAAACAACAACAACAAAGGTGCTACTGGAAGGAATTTTTTATTTTTTGTATTAGATATGTGAAGGGTTTGTATTTGTATTTGTGTTGTAGTTCTTGCAAATAAAAATAATAAAAATAGTAAATATATGCACATCAAACACTGGGACTTCCCCAGATGGGAAGCACTGTAGCTCGAACTACAACTTTCCTTGTTCTCTATCCGCTTTCTCCAAGCACAATTTTATAAACTTCTACCATGTTGCCTCTAACTGTCCTTTTCTCAAAACTAAAAAGTCGCACACGCTACAACCTTTCTTCAAACGAGCGTCGCTCCATCCCTCCTGAGCATGTTGTGTTATTAATTGCTGTAGGGAATCCTAATAAACTGTATTTACTGAAGTGGACGGTATTTAAATGATCCTCTGTGTTTTAATACTGCAATTAACCTTCCTCGTCCTACTTAATTCCAAGAATCCACACAGCGTGGCATCTACGGCAAACCGCAAACCTCTTCTGTAGTGATGATTCTTCTTCTTTTACAATCGCCGCTGCACATTTTCACTTGATAGTGATAGCAACATTACAGGAGACTCCATGTGAAAGATTCCCTGTGTGAACAGAAACATGACTAAAGGCTACTTTTTGGACTTCACTCATGGTGTTTGAGATGATATGCGGCCAAGCTGCAGGCTGGGGCTGATGTAAGTGGGAGTCCAAAACATCTGGAGAGCACCAGATTTGGGGAAGACCATCCACAGCTAACTCTGCCCATCTCCACTTGCCATCAGCAGAGAGAGAAAGATCAATGGCAACAGCACAGAGAAAAGAAGTGTCAAATGGGCACATGCCAATGATTCCTTTAATTCGCTCACCCTTCTCTATCTGTGTGTGTCTCTCACATACTTTTAGTGAGAATTTATCATCGTAGACACACTTTTGTATGCAGTTTTGAGAAATAGACACACTTTGCACACAATTTTCTCTAACATGGTGCACATTAGCTTGTTATCTTCACTAATATGTGTATTTATATGCACATCATAAGTCAATACATGCATTTTGTACATGCAGAACAACACTGCAAAATTCAGGGGGGAAATGTGAATTTTGAAGGATGGTTGTGTTTCGGTTCATGTGTTCTTCCAGAAAGTGTGAGTTAGGCAGGTTTGTCTCTGAAACTGAGCAGAATTGAATTTCTCTGCCATCTCAGGGTTTCTCAGGGTTCAAGTGAACAACCTAGTTGATCATGTGAGCTTGAAGTCTACTACAGCCGCTGCCTTATCCATTCGTTTATGGTACGGATCGGACATAAACATGGCACAGTGTGTTAAAAGTAACACAGAGAAATAATGCTGCAAATGTATGAATGATGAACCACTACAATCTGAACTGGACGAATGGTTGCATTTGATCCTCATGAAATAGAGCTCATGAAAAGCTCATAAATCAAGCAGGGCTCATGAAATGCTTATTAATCTAGGTTAGGTTGAGCAATTAGTCACCTCTTAGCTAAATCTGGTCCCTTGAGAGGTGATCCCTGCTCCCTCAGCTTCCAGTTCTGTGATCCTTACTCCTGCAGCTCCAATACCTTCTCTACTACACATGCAATGGGTCAACCCCAACACTACCTTGAATATTGCTTCCCAGTTTACCCCTCTGTCGACTTCATTCCCACTCCTCTGCTTCCCCCATGCCTCATCAAAGCAGGGACCTGTCTTCTTTCCATTCTGATGGTGTGCTATCTATATAAATAAAAACGTAAATGTCTGTTTGTATATAATCAAAAATCTCCGAAAGTGCCTGGCCGATTGCCTTGAAATCTTGACACAATGTTGCATGCAAATATGTGAGTTTTTGCATATACTTATATTATATAGATGTCACACCTGTGTCAGGTAAAAACACGATTTTGTGTAAAAATAGCGGCATCTGTTGGACGTCAAAGCAACAGACGCTATTGTTGTTGTTGTTTAGTCGTTTAGTCGTGTCCGACTCTTCGTGACCCCATGGACCAGAGCACGCCAGGCACTCCTGTCTTCCACTGCCTCCCACAGTTTGGTCAAACTCATGTTCATAGCTTCGAGAACACTGTCCAACCATCTCGTCCTCTGTCGTCCCCTTCTCCTAGTGCCCTCCATCTTTCCCAACATCAAGGTCTTTTCCAAGGATTCTTCTCTTCTCATGATTTTTACACACGATTTTGTGTAAAAATAGCGGCATCTGTTGGACGTCAAAGCAACAGACGCTATAGTATGTTCTTTACTCCCAGGACGCCGCGGGGAATGTGGTGGCGTCGTTCCAACGCGAGCGCACAGAGGGTGTTGGGAGCATGTGGTTGGCGGCTCCTTCTGGGAGTGTGGGGGGCGGGATCCTCTCCCTCCGCCGCCGGCGCCTCGGCTCTCCCCGTCGCCCTCGACATGTTCACTTTCGCTAAGGACCCAAAGGTGGGCCACCTGCCCCCTCGCCTGCCGGAATCCGCCGGGGGAACCGGGCAGAGTCTCCCCAACATGTCCAGACAGTATGTGATTGGGAGAGGGGGGGCTCAGGGTGGAAGGTGGCATCATGCGGGGGGATATGGTGTCACCCGCCGGGGGAACAGAGGGAGGGGTGTTGTTATGTCGTGCGTCTGCCCTGGTAAACGGGGGCCCTGACGGAGCCACAGCAACGTGTAACCGGGTACAGCTAGTTATTAATATAATTTCATCTTCAAGAACAACAGAGTGTTCTTGAGACTTACCTCCAAGTAAGTGTGGGCAAGTTTTAGCTCCCAATCTACATAATGGGATTAAAATATGCACTCACCAAGTTTAGCAATTGATCAAGTCACTTCCTTCCCATCTGTGTTGGATTGGAAAGGGTTTAAGGTGGGGAGAGCTACACCATGTGAGACATGGATCAGAGCTGGGGGATGCTAAGCATTTGGTGCCACCCATTATCACAGTGCCATTGGTCCATCAGATTGGCAGTGGTTCACCAGGGGTTCAGAGAGGGCACATCCTCAGCCCGACCCTGGAGATGCTGCCGGGACCTCCTGTATGAAAAGGATGTGCTCTGGCACTCGGCCACAGCCCTTCCCTTGCCGTTGGCAGCCATGGCCCTCCGAAGAACATTTGCATTCCCGGCATGAGGGCTCTTTTAACATGCGCGCTACCCAGCAAGCATCTGGTGCCAGGCAATTGAAGTGCCAGTTCCATTAGGTGGCACTAAGTGTCGTGAATCAACGGAAACATCTGCTAATTCTTACAACAGGCAGCCAAAACAAGCCAAGGGGGACAAAACAAACACATGCAAAGGCGCGCACATACCCTTACCCACAGATTACAAATTTTTGGCACGGGGAGCACTCCGCAACGTAAGATCAGTGCAAAGATCTCACACATCATTAACCAGCAAGCTTAACTGAGTCACTGTGCAAACATCCCCCAACTATTGTGCTGGGACACGGCGCGCAAAACTAGCCAGGATGCTGCGACAGAAAACTAATGCGAGAGCTGCAGCATTTATGTTACAATGTGGTGGAATTGGCCAACGGGTAATTCTCTCTCTCTCTCTCTCTCTCTCTCTCCCTTTCTCCGCAACCCCCTCTCTCCAGTTTGAATCCAGCAGGCAAATAAATGGAGCATTATTAACAGAAACGAAAAAAAAATCTCGGGGAAAACCAAGGCAGTGTAATGCTGCTATGCTATTCTGCGAAACCAAAAGCAAAGAGCCTTGTGGCACCTTAAGGTCTTTATTATGGTGTGACTTTAATGGGTTATTAAAATCCACTTATCAGACACACAGAGTGTAGTCCTCGATGTGCACATGTGAATAATGGCAGCCATACACATATAAAAACATAATAAAACATCAAACATTAAGAAACTTTCCTATACAGGGCTGCCTTCAGACGTCTTCTAAAAGTTGCACAGTAGTGTTATTTATCTCCTTGGCTCAGGGGTATTATCCAATGAAAATAGGTGCATCCTAAGGAAAAGTTGGACATTCCAGGATCACAACAGAAACCAGGACTCATGAGAAACCAGGACTATTTCTGTAAATCCAGGACTGTCCCTGGAAAATAGGGGCACTTGGAGGGTCTATAAATATTTTTGTGTGCATTAAATGTTAATAGGTTGAGATAACCAGGCATTTACATTGCCACATTGGCGGGGTACAAATAATAAATTATTATTATATTATTATTCCTGCTGTGCTGAAATATTCAAGCATAATATAAAAACCCCTTTCCAAGCAGAGCACAAACTCTGCAACTTGCCGTTTTGCCATCTAACACTTCCTTTGAGCATGAACACACGGAAGGTTATTAGGTTTGCAAACATTGAGGAAACTCTGTAAGTTGCATAATCAAAATGTAAGGCTTATTTGCTTATTTATTGTTTGCATTAGCCCCCTCTTTGTTTGTTTGTTTGTTTGTTTGTTTCTCTTTCTCCTTCTTTCTTTCTTTCAAAAAGTGAAATTCAAAGAGACTTACAAAAAGCAACATTAAAACTGAGGGTGAAACAACCATAATATTTCTTATATATTAAACAGATCCAACTCCACTCCACTAAGAAAGATAAGTAGAAAATGAAGATACAAAGACCTAGGGGAAGAAGGATGTTTTTGCCTGGTGTGTAGAAACAGGGGAGCTGCTAGGTGTACCTCCCTGGGGAGAGCATTCCATAAATGGGGAGGGACCGTATAAATCCCTCTGCGGAAGTTCATCAGGTACATACCTGAAGCCCACACTCAGTGACCATGAAACTGAGGTTGAATAGCTCAGCTGGTTAGAGCGTGGTGCTGATAATGCCAAGGTTGCAGGTTCGATCCTCGTACAGGACAACTGCACATTCCCTCATTGACTAGATGATATCCGGGGTTGCTTCCAACTCCACGATTCTATGAATTCTATGAAACTCAAAGGGTGGACTTAAGTAACTCACCTGCCTCAAAGGGTTGCTTAAAACAAAACAGGGAGGAAGTGTGGCCAATGAAAGTGCAAGCTGACGATTTGATCAAGCGGCAATCAGAAGGATGATCAAGTCGATTCACAGAAAGAAGACCAGAGTACAAAAGCTGCAGAAAGCTGGTGTACAATTGTGTCGACCTGTGGGGGGAAATCCACACCACATACATAGAAGGGAGGGCAACGTATTGAACCAGCTCATACCTGGTGGCAACGAAGCTGGTCTCTGGGGGTCCCCAAAGCAGAAGTGGGTAAGCGATCATTATTCTTTCCTTCCCTACTCTGGCATTTTGTCATTTAATTAAAATGATAACAGATTGGTTCTGCAGTTACTTTTCAAAGCTTCACAGCTATTAATGTTAAGACTCAAGTTGTGTAAGCACTTTCCAGTTCTCTCCAGTAGGTTAATCTTCAAAAAAGGATCCAAGAGTGTCTCATATTTATATTTTAAATGCGGGCAAATTATTCCTGAGACAGAAAAGGTTGTATTAATGATTCAGAAAACTGTGTAACAGGTTCATTCCACTGGAAATGGGAGCAGAAATTCCCACAGTTCACATGTTCTTTAGAGGCCAGGTATGGAAATCATGTTTGATATAGATTTTTAAGTAAGCAAACGTTACGTAAATATTTTTATTTATCACATTGTTTTTGGCTTTTCCCTTGCATTGAGATTAATTACTGGTACCATAAATAATTATGTATGTTTTGGCCACAGCAGATAGCAAGATGAGCCATGTCAGTTTTAGTGGAAGCGTAACTGCAGTAGAATGGAAACAGCGTTGATTGCGGCAAACCTATTGCAGGGTCGAAACTGCTACTTCCTCACATCCTCAATAACAGGGACACATGCTGACTTGAGATGCTTGCTGTTCTGTAGTTATCTAGGCATATCTCAAAATGGAAAGGATGCCTACTTGTTGTTTTCTGCGCTTGCCCCCTTTCAGCATCGGTTTACATGCTCAATGAAGCTGCTTCTCTATAGATTTCGTGCAGCAGTTTGGTCGCTCTCACACTGCCACAAAGGAAACAAATTCACAGACAATTGCTTTTGTTTTGTTTTTTGCAATCCTCCCAGTTCACAAATAGCCACACCACATGTTATGTTGAAAGCAAATGCTCATTAATACTTCAGCAACATATAAAAGGTAAAGAGACCCCTGAGTGTTAGCTCCAGTCGCGGACGACTCTGGGGTTGCGGCACTCATCTCACTTTACTGGCCAAGGGAGCCGGCATACAGCTTCCGGGTCATGTGGCCAGCATGACTAAGCCGCATCTGGCGAACCAGAGCAGCGCACGGAAACACCGTTTACCTTCCCGCTAGAGTGGTACCTATTTATCTACTTGCACTTTGACTTGCTTTCAAACTGCTAGGTTGGTAGGAGCAGGGACCAAACAATGGGAGCTCACCCCGTCGCGGGGATTCGAACCTCTGACCTTCTGATTGGCGAGCCCTAGGCTCAGTGGTTTACACCACAGCGCCACCTGCTGTGGAAAATATGGGTGGAAAATAAGGGAAGCGTATCAACCCATTATGAATTACACCACCTCTCAGAGAAAGCACTGGACAGGAAAGCCGCGTGCATGCAGGAAAATTTGAGGTGAATTCACAAGGACTGAGACAAGAGGATCACCCTCCCTCTGATTTGGCTTCATGATGATGCAGTATAGCCAATGACATTTGTCTCCATAAGCATTTGAAACCCAGGAGAGTGAGGACTGCCCCTTATGGGTAACTACGAGAGGGGGGGGGAATGGTTGCCAGTAGCACCAGGGAGACTCAAATTCCATTGGTACCAGCAAAGGTGGAGCTGTGCACCCAGGGGCTTGGCTATGGGGGCGTGGCAAGCGTCCCAGTGGGTGGGGCGAGTGTCCTAGGGGCCGCTGCCCGTGGCGAGCATCCCAGGGGGGCGCCACCAGGGCAAGCATCCCAGGGGGCGAGCCGCCCATGGAGGGCTGCTTCCTGGGCGGGAGGGAACTGCACCGCTTTGCCAGCAACCTTCCTCCCTTCCCCTTTCATTTTGACAGCTCAGAGGAGGCTCCCTCCTGCGCAGGAAGCAGCCCGGGAGCGGGGGGCAACAGCGTGCCACCCGCCTGCAACTCCCAAGCCTCTCCTGAGCTGTCAAAACGAGGGGGGAAGGCGCAGCTCCCCTTTCCCCGACAGCTTGGGGTAGGCTTGTGAGTCGTGGGCAGGTGGTACGCCAAATGTCACTCCCTCAGTGATGACACCCGGGTCAGACCGCGCGCCCCCCCCCTCTGCCCCTGGGTACCAGGACCATGAACAATGCATAGAAAGGCAGCCATAGGTGTGGGGAGTGGCTTTCATAACAATGTTCTCTTATATCTAAGGAAAGGTCCATCTAACATTTGGATTACCCATAGAATTCACTCGGGGTTTTTTGGACAGAAAGGATCATTGTGCCATGACTTCCTCCTGTCATTTTACCACAGAGACAATTCCTTTGCAAAATCCCTCTCTTTAACCTCACAGTAGGCCAATTTGCCCTCTCTATTCCACAGTGTAGAGGATGTTCAGAATCTTGCACACGCAGTTCCTGATGTGACTCGAGCTTCAATCACCGGCTTCATTAATCATCTCCTTTATTAAAACGTTGTTTCAACATAATTATATGTTGCCACATAATCATCTACTGTAATGGCTCTACAGCCGACTCGGAAAACAGGACCTCCGCACAATTAAAACAAAATTACACTTTCTGACCTCAACAGTAAAGCAGCCACTGTCGGGAAATCCTACATAAATGTTTCACGCTCCAAACTAATTAAAGACCGCCTTTCCTGTATAGCCAGTTCACAGATACGAGAGTCACCTTGGGAGGGATGGTTCCAAGTCAGACCATTGGTCCATCTAGCTCAGTACTGTCCACACTGACTGGCAGCAGCTCTCTGGGGTTCTACGACTGGCCTCTCTCCCAATCCTACCTGGAGAAGCCGGGGGACCTCTTGGGTGCAAAACAGATGTTCTACCAATGGGATATTCATTCATTCATATACTTTTTTGCACTAGCCAAAGGCCACGGCATGGTTCACAAGGGGAACAAAAGGGGAAAAAAACAGCAATAACCATAAAAACATTTTTTTTAAAAAAAAAACATTTAGCACTACCGGTGCAATAAACCATGGTCAAGTCTCCTAGAGATTATTTGTTGCATAAACTAGAATAGCAGGGAAATCTCAGGTGAAATATGCCAGCTTAAATGTCCAAATCCCCTTTGCAGTTAACTGCTATTTTATCTAGCTCTTTTCTCCTGATCTTCTTAGCTGCCAACGCATATAATGCTACTTTATAAGTTCCAAAGTCATCAGTATCGTTCAGCAGCCATTTCACCCTTTCCACCCTGTTAGAGTGCATTCCATTCGTAAGCAGGGGTTTTATAAATTGGTCTCTTGGATCTACTGGTTTGTATAGCAGGCATTGCAATAAATAATGGTCCAGATCCTCTACAGAGGGTTGCTCACATATACAAAGTCTCTCCTCGTACTGAACCGAACAAAGCGCCGGGTGAGGATATGATGCCGCCAGAGCTATTTAAGGCACATATGGAATGGTGGCAATCCATCCTGGCCAAGCTCTGCACTCATATTCATAATACAGCTCAAATGCCTGCCAGCTGGAAACTGAATATCACCGTGCCAATATATAAGAAAGGGGATAAAACCCTCCCCCAAAATTACCGTCCTATTAGCCTGCTGGACATCCCCTCCAAACTCTATGCCCGCCATCTGCTTACAAAATTACCAATGGGATATGTCACTTCACTTCCCTCTATTAGTCTAACAGGGAATGACCCTTCCCTCCCCCCAGTGAGTTTTCCATGTGAGGATGCATGCAAAATCAATATCCCTACCCTGGAAATTGAAATGGCACAGTCTGCTCCACCAATCCAGGATTTTTAACATCAAATTTTGCTAGATGCATGAAGACCAGGCCACTGGTTGTGGGGCATCTGGTTCTGAAAAAGAGGCCGGGGGTAGGGGTCTGAAGAGGGTAGGGGTCTGATTTGGTGCAAAAAAGGACCTTCCCCACTGCCTCCACCTGCTTACTCCCCATGCCTAGTTGTTTTTTGACCCTAGATGGCTCGTTTCTTATTCCAGTACCCAGCAAAGGTAAAAGCGTGTTCAGCAAATATACTGCATTGCGGGTGGGATAGTTCATTTCTACTTACTACAGGGGTAACCATCATGGTGTCTTCAATAAGTTGCAGGACTACAATTCTCATCAGCCCAGCCAGCATGGCCAGTGGACAAGGATGATGGGAGCTGCAGTCCAACAACGGGCCCGGGGGGGGGGGAGAGACCATGTCAGTCACCCCTGCCTTATTTGCTACTTGTTCACTGGTTTGTTTGTTTTTCAGGCCCTACAGATACACATGGATATGACCAACTGGAGCAGAACGAGCTTTAAACAAACTATCACCTGGAGCAGGGGTCAGCAAACTTTTCAGCAGGGGGCCGGTACACTGTCCCTCAGACCTTGTGGGGGGGCCGGACCATTTTTTTTTAAAAAAATGAACAAATTCCTATGCCCCACAAATAACCCAGAGATGCATTTTAAATATAAGGACACATTCTACTCATGTAAAAACATGCTGTCCGCGGGCTGGATTTAGAAGGCGATTGGGCTGCATCTGGCCCCCGGGCCTTAGTTTGGGAACCGCTGGCCTGGAGCCTTCTCAACGACTTCCTTATGCCAGCAGAGATTCAGAACGAAATAAATATCACTATCACACCAGTGCTCGAATCCTGAATTTAATTTACTAATGTGAGAGAATCAATTTCCTTGTTGTCCAAGCCAGACACCGTACAGGCTATATTATAGTGGTATTAAGGTGATACTCCACAAAAGGCCTCAAGCACCACTATACATCTACCTACACACACACACACACACACACACACACACACACACACATATATCCTCAATTGCCTGGAGGTAAATTAATATGTTTCTCTCTTGTACCACAGGCTCCTTGAGTTGCATCTGGCAAGCCACAGAAACAGTTGGTTCATTCTGTACAACATCACACCTGAATCCTGATGTCTCTGTTGTACAACATATGGTTCCCTTTAATTACTTCGTCCGTTCTGAGATCGGCTTTCACAACAGCTAAGCCCCCGTCTAAGTAAGACAGCGAGGACTTATTTTGACCAGGTATTGGAAGTAGCACAGATATCGATTGCCAACAATGGTGGGGCTGCCATGGGCAAAAGACACGAGGAATGATTGGGGTATATCAGGAGAGTCATCAAATAACTAGGGATTGTAAGTCAAGAGCCTATAGATGGCAGAGGTGGGGAAGAGATTAAATATCTCCTTATCCCCTTCAGAAACTAAACCTGAGGCTCAAATTGATGTGCACCTAGAAGGGAGTCGATCCTAGTGAAATCAATAGGGATTCCGTCCAAGCAAAAATGCACACAGTTATAATGCAGGTTGATCAAAGGCTTTTGCTACTCTTTGCCTATCTCCTCTGTCAAAATAGAAATTAAAAATATGGATGATGATGAAGATTCTGGGAGGTACCTGAAGAGGAGTCGAGCTTGACTCATTATGTACTGTAATAAGGTAAAGGTAAAGGGGCCCCTGACCATCAGGTCCAGTCGTGTCCGACTCTGGGGTTGCAGCGCTCATCTCGCTCTATAGGCCGAGGGAGCCAACGTTTGTCCGCAGACAGCTTCCGGGTCATGTGGCCAGCATGACAAAGCTGCTTCTGGCGAACCAGAGCAGCGCACGGAAATGTCGTTTACCTTTCCACCGGAGCGGTCCCTATTTATCTACTTGCACTTTGATGTGCTTTCGAACTGCTAAGTGGGCAGGAGCTGGGACCGAGCAACGGGAGCTCACCCCGTCGCAGGGATTCGAACCGCCGACCTTCTGATGAGCAAGCCCTAGACTCTGTGGTTTACCCACAGCGCCACCTGGGTCCCTATGTACTGTAATATATTTCACTTATTTTGCCAATTCTCATCCTGCTTATGAACTAGGCCAGTGTTTCTCAACCTTTTTTGGGCCACGGCACACTTGTTCTATGAAAAAAAAATCCCGCGGCACACCAACTCTGTGCCGCCCTATATTTAGTTTAGTTTGGAGGGGAGACGTAAAGCATGCCACTGAAGAACTGCTGCGCGGTAGCCAGGCGGACCCACCAGGCGCAGAGCCTGCGGAGCGAGCGGGGACACGTTAGACGGCACGCACAGACCCCAGGCGGGCAGACACGGGCGCGCAGCTGCCGCCGCCTCCCTCCAAGCCGCCCCAGGCAGCCGCCGCCGCCGCTCTGGCCCGGCGAAGGGAAGCCCTGCGCAGCCTTCCCCGCCTGCCTCCTCCTCCCCCTCCTCCGGCTGGATGCCGACTTGTACACTTACTGACGTGCGGCGACGAGGAGGGCGATTTGCATTGTCACGTGCCTGGCGGCCACCAATAATAAGCACTAACCCGCCGGAAAGGAAGCCGGCCGGGTCACGACGCGGGCGCTCGCCTCGCGTCGTGACCCGGCCGGCTTCCTTTCCGGCGGGTCAGCGACGTGACAATGCAAATCGCCCTTCTCGTCGCGGCACACCAGCCAGCGTCTCGCGGCACAGTAGTGTGCCGCGGAACACCGGTTGAGAAACGCTGAACTAGGCTAAGGTTACCAGAATTTTCCCAATTAATCCGGGGGACACTTCAAATAAATAAATAAATAAATAAATGCTACACGTTCGTTCCTACCTGTGTGCAAGCAGGGACCTTTCAGCTGGGAAGGGAGGCTTCCTGTTGCCTAACTGAGAGATCCCTGTCCTGCTCCTGCTTGCATGCAAGTAGGAGTTGGGAGGCTGCTCCAATAGGCAGCATTAAGCCTCCCTTCACAGCTTAGTTGCTGGGGTCAGGGAAGGTGGAGGCAGCCCAGAAGCTGCATCTTAGAGCCCCTGCACTACCATCCTATGGGGACTTCCGAGCAGCTCCTGAAGCCAGCCAGAGCCAACTGCTCCGGGCTACTGAGACTGCCACTGCTGCGTTTCCCGGGGACATTCCAGGGATTGAAGTTGTCCAGGGACTTATTCGCAAATCCGGGGACCGTCCCCAGGAAACGGGGACGTCTGGTAACCCTAAACTAGGCAAAACGCTTATGATGATGCCTTGAAGAAAACTCCCTATGTAATAAATTCACAGTTCGTATTCCCCAGGACTCTGCAGCTGTAGCATATGAGATTCCAGTTGCATATGTGTCCCAAATCCCTGATCGCTTTAGCACTGGTACGATTCCACTGAATCCAAATAAAATTTAATGCTGTCCTGGTCGTCATAAATCGTCATCGCACCGCACCTATGAATGAAGTGCAGGTTGGTGTGTTTTGCACTTTGCACGGGTGCAGGGGGGAAACAAAACATCAAACATGTAGCAAAATGCCACTTTCCCTAGAAAAACCCTCCCCCAATGTTAGCTTTGCTAACCTAGCTGCATTTAATACATATGTTCTTAATTAGAATGCTGTCGGAAAGGGCTGGCAGGTCCACCCTCAGACTTGGCATCTAGCAATGTGTTTTGCAGGAGTTAATTGCAATTAGCCTTGATGAAAGGCCAGCTCTTTTGTAGAACTGTTGATTTTGATCTGGTTGTAGTAGATGCTTAGATAATGAGGATCAGTTTGAAAACCGCCACTACTCATAACTTATACGTATACTTTGTAGAACTCTGCCATTGAATGGCTTAGTACTACATACAGAAAGAATGGGAAGACAACTCTACTTTGAGAGTTGGTCTTTAAGGTGCTACTGAAGGAATTTTTTTATTCTACTTTGAGAGAAACCTATGCCACTCATAGAAATTCTGCGTCAAAACACCCCAGCTGAGCATGGCAAGTTAAGGGCAATTCAGAAAAGCTATAAATAAAATGGAAACAAACATATATTGTTACAAGCAATCTCATATCCTGGTATTAAAAAGGCTTACTTGTTGGTTTAACTGGAATAGTTTCCATATTGAATGCATTTAAGAACACGGCTATTTCATTATGCATCAGTTCATACCTTTTAAAGATAAGCACTGTCTGCCAATCAGAAACAGTAATTTTCACAGATTTTGCAAGCCCAGGTAAAGGTAAAAGGTACCCCTGACCGTTAGGTCCAGTTGCAGATGACTCTGGGGTTGTAGCGCTCATCTTGCTCTACAGGCTGAGGGAGCTGCCATTTGTCCGCAGACAGCTTCCAGGTCATGTGGCCAGCATGACTAAGCCGCTTCTGGTGAACCAGAGCAGCACAGAGAAACGCCATTTATCTTCCCGCTGGAGCAGTACCTATTTATCTACTTTCACTTTGACGTGCTTTCGAACTGCTAGGTTGGCAGGAGCTGGGACCGAGCAACGGGAGCTCACCCCGTCACGGGGATTCGAACCGCCGACCTTCTGACCGGCAAGCCCTAGGCTCTGTGGTTTAGACCACAGCGCCACCCGCATCTCTTGCAAGCCCAGACAGGCATGCAAAACAGGCTTATTGAGCTTATGGTGCCTTGCTGGGTGGGGCTTGGGTCATGAGTCACAGAGATCTGACTTATAGCTTCAACTGATCTGTTTCTAGCTTCTTTGGAATACAACCAGTTAATAGCTTGCAGCAGTGTTGAATGGTGTCCATTGGGACTGGTAGGGTGGAGGTCAATGGTAGGTGGAGCCAGTGGCCAATGGCAGGCAGGGTTATTACATTCCAGTTTTGCCCCAACCTCGCTCCCTGCAGAGTTCTATCAGGGCGATGTTAAGGAAGAGGAAGTCGGCAGAGGGGTAGGCTGGATGAGGGCGGGCTGAGGTTCATGGGGCAGTACTCTGAGGTTCAGCCACCCTCAAATGGGCAGGAGTGACCAGCTCACAAAAGTAACTACAGAAATTAGAGTTAACTTTAATTATTTGCATTTAGGCAACACTAGCAGATGACGTCCCCGTACCCCCGCCAAGCAAACACAAAACCCAAGTGTTTTCAGCACAATTGGACACATGTTTTATCAGACGTCAGCCCTAATGCGTTCGGTGTGTATTACTCCCAAGTAAATCTGAATGGGATTGCTGCCTTTATTTATCAAACACTTGCCGGTCTGCCTGCTCTAGAAATATCATAGAGCAATGAATCACCGCTGGCGTTTCAAACGTTGCGCCTCTTCCAGTTGCGCAGCATTTATTACATCTAATAAGCGCAAGCGGAAAGAATCCCCTTATGCTTACTACGAGGTGTTTAAATTCAGTTATATGCACGATAAAAGCTGCATTGCATTAGTTTACACGACCCCAGAGCTGCCGAGTATCTCCCACAGGCAAAATTCGCATTCTTATAAACTGCTAATAAACATGAACATATGGTGGTTGAGGGCATCACGGAGCCATCATCTCTTTCGTAAGGTGAGCATGCTACGGCCTTTCTAAGCCTAGGAAAGCAGCCCCTTTGGGATAAGGGCAAGAGCGATGAGTATTTATTACTAGTATCAAAACAACGTCCAATATTTGAAGCACCAGTGATAACTTCCTGAGTGAAAGGTTAGGCCTTGGCTTGTGCACATTCTTCACCAAGTTTGGTCAAAGCCTGCAACTGAAATATCAAGCAAATGCCCACATTTTGCATCATTCCTCCCGTTCCAAAGTTGTATTTTCTTTTTTATATTTTTAAAAGATCTCCAAGAGTCTAAAAATTGGCATGTTGTTGTTGCTGATGATGATGATTTGAGGATAAGTGGCCAGAAAATAATTATAGAGAGATGCGGAGCGAAAGCGTAGAGTACAGCTAAGATTGTGGCTATTTTCTTTGTATTTAAGTAGATATATCTTCAGCAACTGGCATGGCTCAAAAATTGTGGCCACCCAGTGGTAAGAAAAAGACACTGCCTGCACAAATGCTTAACTGACGCAGTGGGTGGGTAGGTTTATTCATATGGTTACCTGTAGAGATGTTTTCAAATGCAGGGATAGAGTTGTGAATTAGAAAGGCCAAAATGATGTTGATTATCACTTTTGGTTCCGTCTTCTCAACTATCAGAGAAAGAAGTTGCAAGCTTGCCACAACCCTCCACCACTGGGCCCAATTCCCAGAGTCTGAATCAGAAGTGGCATCCCTCAGCTGAAGACACAATGTCTCCAGGACCTTCAAATGGAGGCATTTTCAGCAATGGAAGAGGGGCCACCACAGGTCCGCCCCCGCCCCTCAGTCCTAAGCATATCCGGCGCCATGGTGCGAAGATCCCTCCGGCGCACCCCCCCCCCATTTTTCAGAGTTGTAAGCCGGGAAAGTTTCTCTCGCCATAAAACTCCTGCTTGGAGTATTTTTGGCGCCTGCAGGCAGCAAGCGGGGAAATAACTCTGCTGCCCCTCCCAGGATACTTTCGCCCGCTGTGCTTTGCCGGGCGGGGAAGGTGGGCGAGGCCCTGGAAGGGGGGAGCCCTTCGCTTCCAAACAACCCTGCCGCCTTCTCCTGCCGCCATGGCTTGTTGTCTCTTGCCGCCGCTGCTCCTCTGTCTCGGCAGGCACCCTCAGCCAGTTCCAGCCGCCTTCTCCATCTGCCACGGTGGATATGCTTAAGACGGCCCTGGTCCTTCTAAAACGTCAGCTGTCTGGCACAGCAGCACCCCCTGGTGGCCAGGCGCCCTGGCGCATTGCGCTACCGAGCCCAGGCCTAGAGATGGCTCTGGTGAGGATTCCAGCTGCGGAAGACGACCCTATGCTGCAAAACGATGGCTCTGAAGATCTCTGAATATAGCCATTGTCTCATTTTCTGGGTAGCTCACTCCTTGACACAGGTCAAGACAACCTGAATTCTGAAAGGTGTTTATCATTTCACTTCAGCGGGTGAGGAAGCAACCTTCTTTCAGGGGCAGCCTTTTTGGTGGGTGCTAGGAATTTTTATCACATGGGAAAAGTCTTGCAATGAAAGCGGCTGAATACCACAAGGCGCCTTCAAAGTTGTCGCTAAAGGGACCAAGGGAGGTAGAGGTGCTTATGGGCTGCAAACAACGTTCGTTATTCATCTTGAGTCGTGTGCCCAACAGTGTGTTGATGGGAGCACATTTTCGCAACACCAAATTAAGCTCGTAACCCGAAGTACCACTGTAACTACACAGTGTGATCGGTTTGCATTTTTTTTCTTGCAATAATTAATTCCTGTTTGGACTGCATTATTAGAGCTGCATGCACCTAAATGTATAAATGAAAGCATTATACAGTAAATAAAATATCAGAGAGAGATATTTCTTACGACAGCCATACCTTGGTTCTCGAACGCCTTGTGGCTCAAGTGTTTTGGCTCCCAATCGCCCCAAACCCGGGAGTGTTTCAGTTTGCAAACTTTTTTTGGAAAGCCGAACGACCGACACAGCTTCCGATTGAATGCAGGAAGCTCCCACAGCTAATCGGAAGCCGTGCCTTGGTTTTCGAACGTTTTCAGAAGTCGAACGGGTTCCATTTGAGAACCGAGGTACGACTGTACTCAGATTCGACTCAATCAGAATAGGGTTGGGTGGGAGAGGGGCTGTTCTGATGGACAAGCTGGTGCTCACAACAACCCTGCGAGGGAGGCTAAGCTAAAAGGCAGTGGCTGGATCAAGGTCTCTCTCTGAGCTTCATGGTGGAGCAGGGATTTGAACCTCAGTCTCCCTAGTCCTGGGAGTGGCAGTCTAGGTGTTACAGTACACGGGTTTTGATTTGATATGTTCTGCAAAATCAACAGCAGCTTCTCATCCGCTGTACTGAATAAATGAAACCCTAAGCATGCTTGCTCAAAAAGTATGCCCCACAGATTGCAGAGGTACTTACTGCCAAGTAAAGATGCTGACAATTGCAGGCCAAATTATGTCCCACCAGAAGTTTGCATGTGGTGCGTTCAATGATTCTATATGGGGGCAAGGACCTGTTCTTTTGTTGTTCCTGCCTTTGAAGCCCAAAAGTTTCTGCATTCAGGATGCAACTTTTTTTAAAAAACAAACAAACTAGAGAACTTGCTGGAGTTGACTCTGCTTTTCCTCCTAATACATAAAAGGCAGGCAAACTTGTGAGGACTTTCCGAACAGAGAGATAGCAGCAATTAGAGCAGCTCCACCTCTCTTGCAAAGAGGCAACCGCAATTATCTCAGCGCATAGCCTACAGGTTTGCTCCATCCCCTTTGTTTTGCTAACGGAAGACAGATGGCAACTTGGGCAACAAAATAATTCTGGTAGGCAAATAAGTGCAAAACGGGCTGCTTTATAAACAAGGGCTATAAAGAGCTCTCATTTTTTATTGCAGTTAATGCGAAGCAATCTTTTCCTAATTACCTTTGTAAACAATAAATGGCAATAATTTAGCAGCTCAGTGTATTCCATTAGCTCAAATGGAAGGCTGCTACTCTCCCATTTTTTTGCTACGTTATTATTCTCCATCAGAGTAACGTTTTATGGCTTGTCAGCTTAAACCGTGTTGATGTGGATTTATTGGCCAAAAGTACCATTATATTAGCATTAAAGCTGACGTGTACTTTTATTTCGGACCCAAACATAGCTGCCAAGTTATCCCTTTTTTACAGGGATTTTCCCTTAAGCTGAATAGGCTTCCTCGCGAGAAAAGTGAAAACTTGGCAGCTATGGACCCAAACCCACCGAAAAACCAAGCTAAAGCCAGCAGATATTGCTTTCACAACAATCGCTTTGCTTCCCACCGACAATTGCAATTTGTGCCTCTGTCAACTCATAACGCGGCTTCATCACAGGAATCTGCTCGTGAATTCTTGTGACCCGCCAAGCCAAATGCAGCCCCAACCAGCCATGCAGAGTGGGCTGCTGGGTTCAGCAGGCGTTATTATGACAAGGCGTAAAACAGAATCGCAGAACAGGAGTCGTGTGGCACTGGCAGGTCATGCAGCCTAACCGCCAGCTCGACGCAGGAAATATAGAGCAAAAGCCCAGTCTTTGCTTGAAGACCTCCAGCAAGAGGGAGACCACCCAGTGGTCGGATACATTTCCACGGCCAGACCGCTCCAGGTCTACAGAAATGACACACTGCCCTCTGGGGCAGTATAGAACAACTCTTTGCCTTCAAGGTATTTCATGAGCGTTACAATATCCCTCCATTATTTTCCTCTTCTCTAGTCTAAGAATGTCCAGTTGGGCAAACAGGGTCTTCTCAGCAGCGGCGCCCACCCTGTGGAACATCCTCCCGTCAAATGTCAAGGAAATAAACAGCACATCTGAAGACAGCCCTATATCGGGAAGTTTTTATGTCTGGTTTTTCACTGTGTTCTGTTATATTCTGTTGGAAGCCGCCCAGAGTGGCTGTGGCAACCCAGCCAAATGGGTGGGGACCAATATTATTATTATTATTATTATTATTATTATTATTATTATTATTATTATTATTCCATAAACTGAACCTGCAGGTCTCAACATGGCATTGCAGCAAGTAAGTTGTTGGACAAAGGGGAAAGTTTCACCCTTGCTCTGCGCTGCCAGATGAGGAGAGTATAAAAAGAACACCAGCAAACAAACAAACAAACAAAATGCCTCCCCAAAACATCACTGGAACATTTATTATTTTTTATTGTACTATTGCAGCTTCTGCCCATCTGTTTCTGTTCTTTTATCTCTCCCATCTGCTTCTATTTTGAGGCCTATACAGTAATAACGCCTTTGTGCACCAAAACAGAGAAGTAATTTGCATCGGGGAGGTGGAAAGGGGGGGCGGTCCTAACCTCCTTCCCTTATTGGCTTTGCTTGAACTTTCCAGAAACAAAATGAACTGCAAGTCCCAGAAGGATCTCGGCATCTACTCTAATTCCGCCGGATTTCAATTAACAGCTTGCACAAATCCAGGCAAAATAAATTGATTTAGCATCTTATTCCTCTGCTGCCGGAGTCTAAATGGAGGGGGTTCCACTACCCCCACCACCCTGTTCGCTCGCCTATTGTATGCTGTCCGCAAATATTAGTTACCATAACGGACTATCACGAAAATCAAATAATGGACTCTCTCCCGTAATCACCTCGGCAGCTGCAACGGCATGTTCCAGTAGTTATCCACTGGAACTCATTAAGAAAGCATTATGTATAGTAAATTAAAATGCAGGGTCTATGATCTGCAGACAAAAGATGACAAAGCTTATCATATGTATGCCATGGACTTCTCATTAACGGAGCTCGAAACAGCATTGTCCTTTTAGAGCAGGTCACAGCGCTCTTAGGATAGTTCGGTTTTGTAATGAGTAGGTTAGAGCAGACAATGAGAACCGAGACTGTATGGAAGAATTTCTGAAGAAGATGCTGCAGTATCTATTATCAAAATGAAAAGCGGAAGGCAGCTAGGAAAGGAGCCATCTTGACACCTTCTCCATCTGACATGAGGCCAGCTACTATAGCCAGGCTTCATCTTTGAATGCACAAGTTGTGCCCTTGGTTGTTGTTTTTTTTAAAAAGCTCACTGTTGAAAGTAGTATTTCTACGAATTGCAAAGATAACAGGAAGATCTGTGGCTTCAGACATTCAGAAGACCCTTAAACCTTCAAACACTTTGGAAGGCGGGTAACTGTGGAGTTACATGTACAGTATGAACATTCTCCCATTCATCCAAACTTATCAAGACACAGGAGCCAGTAAAAGTTTCAAGATGACTCCATCACTTCCCTCCTCTCCTATACGGTGGTACCTCGGGTTGTGGACCCAATCCGTTCCAGGGTGCCGTTCACACCCCGAAAAGTCTGCAAACCAAGCAGTGATAGGGTGCATGCACGAAAGCGTGACAGAACGTTTCTCTGCATGTGCACACGGCCGAACCCAGAATTAAACACTTCCGGGTCTGCCATGTTTGTATCCTGAAAGAACGCAACCCGCAGCGGACACAACCTGAGGTATGAATGTATTAGGGCGCAGAGCTTCTCTGTTCTCTAGAGCTTCTCTGTTCTACAAAAAATAAATCATATGCATTATTTCTTCTTTCTTATCTCTAGTGTCACCCAGACCACAAGTTTTATTTCCAGTTCTGACACAAATAGCTTCTTACTGTTTGTGGTGGGGTTAAAACTGCATCAGCTACAAATGATGACAAAAAAAATGAATTTCCCAGCCTTCATATTCTTGAGCCCTTTGTGTTGCACATATCATCTTCCAAAGCAACTACTCTATTCCGAACTTAAAAATGGAAAGTGTAATGCTGGTGGTCAACAAAAGAGGTTTAAAGACTCTCTTAAGGGTAAATCTAATTTTTAAAAAAGTAGCAAAAACACCATCAACTGGGAAACACTGGCCTGTGAGTGCTCCAACTGGAGAACATCCTTTACCAAAAGTGTCATAGGCTTTGAAGACACTCAAACTCAGGACGAAAGGGAGAAATGTGCTAAGAGGAAGGCATGTTTGGCAAACCCTCATCGTGATCAACTCCCGCCTGGAAACCAATGTCCCCACTGTTGAAGGACTTGTAGATCCAGAATTGGCCTCCTCAGTCACCTATGGACTCATTGTTAAAACTGTGTTCATGGAAGACAATCGTACTTGGCCACGAGTAATTGCCAAAGAAGAAGAAAAGGGGAGATCTTGAGGTTGACATAAACCACAGCAGTCGTTAGTGTGCCAGTTCTTTGCCCAACTAAAGACATCCCTACCTAATACTGAGGATAACAGTTTACAGGGTTAAAGCTGTTGCAGAAAAATAACCTTGTGGCATTTTAGAGACAAACAGATTACAATCCAGGGGGACTCCTTGGTCCTGAATGGGGTAACTGTGCCCTTGAAGGACCAGGTGCGCAGCCTGGGAGTCATTTTGGACTCACAGCTGTCCATGGAGGCACAGGTTAATTCTGTGTCCAGGGCGGCTGTCTACCAGCTCCATCTGGTACGCAGGCTGAGACCCTACCTGCCCGCAGACTGTCTCACCAGAGTGGTGCATGCTCTGGTTATCTCTCGCTTGGACTACTGCAATGCGCTCTACGTGGGGCTACCTTTGAAGGTGACCCGGAAACTGCAATTAATCCAGAATGCGACAGCTACACTGGTGACTGGGAGCAGCCAAGACCACATAACACCGGTCTTGAAAGATCTACATTGGCTCCCAGTACGTTTCCGAGCACAATTCAAAGTGTTGGTGCTGACCTTTAAAGCCCTAAACGGCCTCAGTCCTATATACCTGAAGGAGTGTCTCCACCCGTGTTGCTCAGCCCGGACACCGAGATCCAGCGCCGAGGGCCTTTTGGCGGTTCCCTCACTGCGAGAAGCAATGCTACAGGGAATTAGGCAGAGGGCCTTCTCGGTAGTGGCACCCGCCCTGTGGAACGCCCTTCCATCGGAGGTCAGGGAGATGAACAACTACCTGACATTTAGAAAACACCTAAAGGCAGCCCTGTTTAGAGAAGTTTTTAATCTGTGATATTTAAATGTATTTTGGTATTTGTTGGAAGCCGCCCAGAGTGGCCGGGAAAACCCAGCCAGATGGGCGGGGTACAAATAAAATAATAATAATAATAATAATAATAATAATAATAATAATAATAATAACAACAACAATCCAATACGTGCAATACTCATTGAGTTCAATGGCACTTGCTAGCGGGTTAACTTTGGCATAACCTGACTGTGGCATAATTTTCAAGGAACACAGCCCCCTAATATGCAAAAGAGTATTCCATTGCACTTTCTGCTTTTGTGTTGATGATGATGATGATGATTTTTATTATTATTACCTGCCTTGCAATTAGTGTAAAAAGGCTGCATACAAACCGAACACAAGCAAATATATGCCTAAGAATCTGTGTTTCTTAAATGTGTCATGAACAGTGAAATGCGAGTCTGGTAGGGGAGTAGCAGACAAAACGGGAGGGGGGGTTACCTCATGATTGGCAGACCTCCTCTAATCTGGCTTGTTCATCTTAATGTGGGACTTGTTTTGCAACCATAAGATAAAAAAATTGAAAAATCCAGAATTGACAACACAAAAGATTCCATGCATGGAACATTGAGACACAGAGAACAAGTCCATTTATCTGACAGGAGTCACAAAATCAGCTCCGTCCAGCAGCAGTTCTGCATTAGCCCTGAATTTGCTCCAAACATGGCAATGTGAGGATCGCTGCCATACATTGAAGGGCCTTTGATTTCCCCAGCGACAGCTCTCTTTGAAGACTATCACTCATTCAATGCAACATATAAAACAACACATCAACAAGCTCGCCCAGAACCAGGCAACTGTTTAATTATCTACACCCTTCTTTAACATGGCTAAGGCCTCGGTATTTCTGCCCCTTCTCTCACCTTTGGAAGGGAAAAGGCCGATCAAATCTATCTCCCAAGGCTCGTTTCAGACAGTTGCCTAATATTAATCCAGGCTTGCAAAGTAGACAAGCAGTAAAAATTTAGACAGAGGTGGAGGTTACGGAAAGGAAGGTTAACGGCTGCACTTTGAAAGAAGACTGATGAACATGACTGGAGACCCTAATAAGCCAAAGGAAAAAACAGCAATGCTGCCTGTCTTATTCTCGTTGTCTCATGTTCGTTGCATAAATGAACTGAGAACTGAGGGCTTATCTACACTTACCTTCCTCCGCTTTTTTCCAGGCACGGCCCGTGATTGAAAGCTCTGTGTCTGAACATTCCCCACACACCTTTTTGCTTTGGAGAAGTTCACAGTGAAAACTCGCTCTTTAAAGCTCAATCGGATCGAACGTCAATCCGCAGACAACGCGATTTGAAGTTTGCTCTGATTCCGTTTTAAAGGGCAGGATTTAGTGGGCAAAAAAAAAAAAAAGCTCAGGCACAGAGCGTTAAAGTGTGTCTGGAAAGAGCAGGGCAAAAGATAAGTATGGGTAAGCCCTGGGAGGCAGGCATTGTTATAGGAGCTGGTTTGGATGATGCCAGTGTGTCCCAACCAACCCTGTGATTTTTGCATCTGTAAGATGGGAGTTTGCAGTAGAAATGACAGGTCCAACCAACCTCTTTGTTAAGGTAAGGGACCTGGCCAAGTCTGTTAGGCGTGCATTTACATGTCTAAAGAGTTGGTCAAGTTCAGGTGTGTTGCCATACAGACAAATGGCTGGTGATTATCTATCAGGAAAAGGGTAGAACTGCCCCGCCTCACCTGGCTGGAGGTGACATGATCTTGTAGTCAAAACAAAATCCTTCCAGTAGCACCTTAAGAGACCAACTAAGTTTGTCATATGACAAACTTACCTATGTCATACCTTAGTTGGTCTCTAAGGTGCTACTGGAAGGATTTTGTTTATTTTGTTTTGACTGCGTCAGACCAACACGGCTACCTACTTGTAACTATGATCTTGTAGGTAGAAGAACAAGAGCTTTTGCTAACCTGGTCTGAAGCTGGAAAGAGACACAGAGGTCTGACTTGTTCTCTTTGCTGAATCTTAAGCTATCTTCCAGGCACCCACTTTGAAACCTAATGGGAAAGCAAGATCTGTTGGAATGCCAATGCTGCGAGTCCATGCGCCTTATGCTCAAGCTGAATAAATGCAGTTCATTTTATGAGGGTGGTGGTAATGATGATGATGATGATGATGATGATATTGCACTCAATCCACATTTCAGTGGAACCCACATCACATAAAAGCTTTCAGATACTTGCATTTTAATCCAGAGCAAAGCTACACCCCAGGAGAGTGCAGAGTTTAGAAACGTTCTTCTACAAGCATGCAAATAATTCTTACACACCGTTTTGTAATGTTAGAAAAGCTCATCGGGAGCATAGTTAACAGCTGATGTCAGAACTTCAAGTATTTGTCTGTGTTCCCCCCCCCCCGGCTTTCTCTCACCCGCCAAACTTTTGAGTGTTCTACCAGCTTAATCAGAAGCTATGAAATCTCTGGGTGAAACCATCAGCAAGCTGAGCATCATGATAAAATGGGAAAGAAAGTGGAAGGAGCCTAAGTGCCAACAATACACTTGTCTGGATTTATTGAACTTGCTTTGTAGGCAAAAAAAGAAAACCACCCTCGCTGCGTTCTTTCCAGGCTCTGCGTAGCTCTCGACGACAGTTGTCAAAAGCCCTGAATACTATCAAAGACTAGGGGAGAATCAGTCTTCTGGAAAACACTGACACGTTTTAAAAGAGTGCATTACAGCCTGTCAGGGAAAATTACTTAAGAAGGGGAACTACTCTACAGTAAAACCATATTGGCTGTTTAAACCAATTAGGGATGGTTTGATCTTTTCAGGCCCTCAAAGGCCAACTCTCTCCACCTGCCTAATTGGTCTCTCTCCCTGTCCCCTTCCTTCGTTCTCCTCCCCGTTGCTGCCTACTCTTAATACCTTAGGGCCAAAATGGCGCCTACAGCAGTACCACTTAATTCACATAGGGATGCAAATTGTTTCCGGAGCATTTGTTCCCCTCCACTTCAGCCCAGCTCCATCATCAGCAAACTTTCATTGCATGGTGTGTAGGCTGTATCGCTTCATAATGAAGACAAGAGGGATCAAATATCCTCTCACACTAAAAAATAAAAACCTCACTGCACTTACATATTAGACCAGGTTTACACATAAAAGCAGTGTGTGTGTGTGTGTGTGTGTGTGTGTGTGTGTGTGTGTGAGAGAGAGAGAGAGAGAGAGAGAGAGAGAGAGAGAGAGAGAGAGAGAAAACGAGGAAAGCTGTCAGAGGGTCGTCGTGGCTACTCTAGAGTAACTCTGCTTAAGTCCAGTTTGTCTTTAAAGACTTTTATTGTGCAAAGTATTTACAGTGCAGAGACAGCTTAAAACATGACCTCTCATGCCGAATCAGAATCCGGCAATGGCGTACGTCTGTTTTTACGCCAGCAAAGTAGCCGGGGCACCCCAAAACGCCTCCCCCTTGACCGGCGTCGCGGTGCTCTCCTTAACTCCTGCACCAGAAGGAGCAATGCCCTCTCAGTCTCCTGTCAAGGCAGTGGAAGGGCTCTCCAGCATCCTTGAGTCCTTGCCTGCATCTCTCCTCCCCTGAGATTTCCCACCGTTCTGCACGCTGGTTTCTCTCTTCCTCCGAGTCTTTCCTCTCCCCCCTGGCTGCTTCAGACCCACTGTTGCTGCCTGTGCTTGGCGAGGTGGACGTTAGGATGATGGGGGCTGGCTCCCTGTGGGGAGCCACATCATCACACAGTGAGGGTTTCTCCCAACTCCTGATCTACCACTCTCCAGCCCAAAGAATAGATTCCTTGGGAGGAACTGCACACACCCCGGGATATGGAGAAATTGGGGGGGGGGTTGCCTTCTCATGTGTCAGACCATCGATCCCCCAACCATCAATCCATCAAGCTCAGCATCACTGCCACTGGCTGGTGGGGACTCTTTAAAATTGCCTAGAATGCTGCTCTGACATTACTCACCTGTGGGCTTGCTGACTCACCTGTGGCCCTGCAGGTGCTGTGTCGTTATTATTTATTCGTTTGTTTGTTTATTTGATCTCATAAAACTTGTGTATCACTTGATTGTGATTTCTTATAAAAAGAAAATAAAAACCTCAAAGCTGTTTACAGAAATAAAAAAAATGATAACATTTTTGATCAAAACAGATTGAAACAGCTACTTAAACGACTCAGAAAATAATTGAAATCAACAAAAAACTGAAAACGGATCGAAGCACAGCTGCTGTTGCTATTATTATTATTATTATCCCATTTATTTGTTTGTTTGTTTATTTATACATTTCCATATCACTTTTCCTGCAATGGGCTCAAGGTGGCGTACATAATTCTCCTCCCCCGTTTTATCCTCGGAACAACCCAGTGAGGTGGGTTGGGCTGAGAGTGAGTGGCCCAAGGTCAACCGGTCAGCCTCATGGCCGAGAGGGGATTTGAACCCCAATCTATCAGATCCTAGTCCAACACCCTAACCACTACACCACACTGGCTCCACATACAGAAAGTATTCCTGTTATTATCACTAACTCTTCCTTTACATTGGTCAGATTTGACTTGCTTTCGTGGCCTGATTTGGCCCACTTGGAGCTCCATCAATCTGGTTTGAACGCTCTTTCCGAGGAAAGGTAGGGGAGCAATGCAGGCTCTTGCGCCCGCTTAGTGGGGCTTTCTGCCAAGCAGAGGTGCTCCTCCCCATCCAACCCTGACAGCCTGCACCGCAATGCAACAACAACTGGATGTGGGTGGCAGTCCACAAAGAGCTCGGAAATGGGGTGTTCTGGGGCAGGGCACAAATACTAAACTAGCTTGATTGCCCTGCCCCCCGGGGGGCTGGCATGAACAGGGGGGGGTACAGATGAAGCAGTTACCCCAACTCTCCCTCGCCAGGGTTTGGACTGCAGAATTGTACGTTTACATACAGTACAGTTACATCAACTCTGCTACTCCAGATCATAGCTGCCAAGTTTTCCCTTTTCTCGCGAGGAAGCCTATTCAGCATAAGGGAAAATCCCTGTAAAAAAGGGATAACTTGGCAGCTATGCTCCAGATCAGTCCCACAAACACCCACATCTATCTATCCACCCGTCTATTTATTTATTTATTCATTCATTCATTCATCCAACCACCCACACACACCCTCCTTAGCTGTGATTCCTGCATTGCAGGGAGTTGAACAAAATGGCTCTTCCAACCTTTCCGATTCTATGGCTCTATGACTGCTGCTAGAGCAGGTTGAAAGCAGCATAAGGTTGAGCATCATCACTAAACTCATTGTTCCAAAACACTGCCAAAAAAATAAAAAAAAAATAAAAAAAT
The DNA here is from genome assembly GCF_963506605.1 of Zootoca vivipara. Taxonomy (NCBI): domain Eukaryota; kingdom Metazoa; phylum Chordata; class Lepidosauria; order Squamata; family Lacertidae; genus Zootoca; species Zootoca vivipara. The sequence continues at coordinate 88,121,244 of NC_083279.1, forward strand.
ACTCATTTTTTCCATTAACCTGTTAGGCTGGTTTATCAGCGTAATAACTATGGACCAAATGTTCTCAATCCATTCTGAAGCAGTAGGTGATATACTTTCCCCTCCCCAATCCCTCCCCCCAAAGAAAAATGCTGTTTTGTCTTTTTAACGCAAAAGGTTATTGAGATGGCCGGCTGCGGCCTTAAGTGATATGGTCTCACAACAGGTATATATATATATATATCCACAGGTGGCTGATGGGAGTGTTTTGGTGGCAGAAGGCAGTCTACTGGAGTTGCCAAACACTCTACCGCAGAAGCTTGCCCACTGTGACGTCTGTTTGTTCAGGGCCCATCTGCCAGTTCCACAAACCTGACGTCAGATTCGCAGGCCTGGCACCTCCGCCTGAGCCTCGTAGCCCAGAACACCCACTGCCGGCAGAATGCGACTATGCCTGGACTGAATCCTGCAAGGATTCTGCCCCAAACCAGCCTTGCCTTTCAGTAGCTTTTATTTATTTGTATTAAAACACCCCTTACCCATTCTTACTTGCAGATGCAATCCCACAGCAGGTTACAACACAGACAGATACAGCGGTACCTCGACTTACGAACGACTCGACAACTGAATTTTTCAACTTACGAATGGGGCAAATGGCCGCACGCTTACGAATTTCTCGACATCCGAACGGAAACCGCGGCAGTTTTAGATAGGGTTTTTTCGACTTACAAATTTTTAGATGGGGTTGCTTCGGCTTACGAATTTTTTGACCTACGAAGGTGCCTTCGGAACGGATTAAATTCGTAAGTCAAGGCACCACTATGCACACAATTCATTTAAGGCAGGTGGAATTGCTACCGGCTAATGTTAAAACGGGACCCAGGTGGCGCTGTGAGTTAAACCACAGAGTCTAGGGCTGATCAGAAGGTCGGCGGTTCGAATCCCTGCAACGGGGTGAGCTCCCGTTACTCGGCCCCAGCTCCTGCCCACCTAGCAGTTCGAAAGCACATCAAAAGTGCAAGTAGATAAATAGGGACCGCTCCGGCGGGAAGGTAAACGGCGTTTCCGTGCGCTGCTCTGGTTCGCCAGAAGCAGCTTTGTCATGCTGGCCACATGACCCGGAAGCTGTCTGCGGACAAACGCTGGCTCCCTCGGCCTATAGAGCGAGATGAGCGCCGCAACTCCAGAGTCGGACACGACTGGACCTGATGGTCAGGGGCCCTTTACCTTTACCTTTAACGTTAAAATAAGCAACATATCCGCCAATAAACTCTTGCAAAGGTTCCAGGTGCACGGTTTCACAAGCACTTTAAAAGAAAAAGAAATCTGAGGCAGAATTGTGGTAGATGGAACTTAAGACTGGAAAAGCGAGAAATGAGACAAAACAAAATGGACAGAGTCACCCGTCCCCACAGCTGTCGGAAGCTACACTCCGTTGAGCTGCTCCTGAAATTTAATACCACTCAGGAGTGCCCAATACATTATTTTAAACTCATCTGATGGTTTCCACACAAAAAACCACACACACACAGACACACACACACACACAAAATAAATCCAGATTTTTCCTGATTTTATAGCATGGAGAAAAAAGAAGAAGAGGAGAAAGAGGCACATAAAAGAAAGTTGGCAAAGCGAACTCTGTTCAGTGGCTTCACCGCTGTAAAAATTAGAAAGTGGACAAGGACTATTACATCATCTAGTCGGCCTCCTTGCCAAATGAGGGTTTAGGAGGAATCGTTTTGAGAATTTGAAAAGTGTTCTAAGCCCTCTCTGGAAACGGCAATCTTCAGACTGCCAGCTAGCAGGGGTTTTACAGCTGCTCTGCAATGCCCGCAGCAACGGCAGAAAGCAGCCAGCAACATGGGGATGAACTTGCCCCTTAATCTGCACTTAATTTATTGGCTTACTTATCCAGGATACAAGGGATTTGTCCTCTGTTTTCTGTTCTTTCAATTATTAGCAATGCAAACGTGCAGCGTCCCATGCAAATGAAAACAGCAGAAATCCAGCCACAGCAATCTCCTTAGCATATTCATTTTCGGTCTTCTGTTACACCGGACCAAAGCTATAGAGTCATGTCGCAAGATATTGGAATGTTTACATCCCTTCCCAGGAACTCAAGGCATCGATACACATGGCTCTCTGCCTCCTCGTTTAATCCTCCCAACAACCCTGTGAAGTAGGTCAGGCTGAGAAACAGTGACTGGCCCAGGTGAGCTTCATGGCTGAGTTCTCACGGGGGGGGGGGGAGTCCTGTTTGCGATGATGAAGGGTGGGGATATACATACATGACCCCAGCTCCTTGGAGGAAGCATGGAATGAAGATTCCACACTTATGAGTGACACCCTTTGGGGTCCCTTTGCTGAGAAAAACCACCAAACAGCCCTTCCAGGACCAGTAAGAATGGAAGTTGGGGTCCTCCCAGTTCATACTAAAGGCCTGTTTTATCCATCACCCCACTCACCCGATCTAAATGTTCCTCCACCATAGATACATAGGATATTGCTTTATCCCTCTTATTTTCTTTCTGGAATCCTACACCAGGGGCTAACCAATCTAGTGCCCATTGCCCCCTTCATCCTGTAGTTTTACATATGGCTAGCCCTGCTCTGCTTCACTTTTATTTAGTCACAGTCGGCATTTAAGCACGAACCCGCTGGATTTAAATGTTAGCATTTTAGTCTTCTGAGAAGATTCTAAAATGTCAGAATGCTCCAGTTTTATATTCCGCCCCACCCGTTTGCAAAGCGAGCCACTTTAAATCACGTAATTGGCCTACCGATTACAACAACATGTTTCTGTTCATTTCTGTTAATTCGCGAATGTGCTTTAATGGGGTTTCGTGCATGTTGCCCTTTAAAGCACTTAATAAATACTTTGTCTTGTGTGCAATATTTGGACTGCATAATTGTTGTTTCTGGTTTCTTAATATGCCTTCAGTATCCAGCATTCGGCACATAGGCTGCCTTGAACATTATTTCGGGTTTTTTTGGGGGGGGCAGAAAGAAATCGCTGAACTAATAACAACAAGATGACAATGAACAGTGTGGTGGCTGAGAAAGCCCAGATTCATTCCCCAATTATTCTGCTCTGAAGCACACCAAGTGGATTTAGACAAGTTGCTTTTGCTAAGTTGGGAAGCCAAAACGCCACTCCACTCCACTCTCAACTCCTTGAAGACAATACAGGATACAGAAACTGGCTAGATGTTGCTATGCTTTAAAGGAAACCAAAAATCATTCTCAGTGTTCTGTCACATTTGAGAGTGACCAAGAAACCGAAACCAGGTTCCTATCCACAGCATACATTGAAAGCACATGGTTTCACCCCAAGCATCATGGCAATCACAGTTTACTCCTCACAGAGCTAAAATCCCCAGTATCCTTAATGAATTACAGTTGCAAGGACTCTTTGGGGGAAGCCATGGGGTTCATAGTGCAGTTGAGACCCGAGATGCGCAATGGTAGGGCAGGACAAGTAGAGTGGGAACAACCACTGAACTCATTCCTGACTGCGGGCTTCAAACAGGCACCGGGTTGGCCACTGTGAGAACAGGATGCTGGACCAGATGGGCCTTAGGTCTGGTCCTGCCGGCCTCTTGAGATTATGGGAGGACCGTGATATTTGTCTCCAGATACCTGAAGGGCTTTCGTGCAGAAGATGAAACAGACTGGTTCTCGGCTGCTTCAGGGGGAATGACTAGAACGAATGGGCAGAAACGATGGGAAACTGGAGAAACTTCTTAACAGTAACAAACGTTTGACAGTGAAGCAGTACTCCTTCATTTACCGTGGCCAACAATTCGAACCCAGGATGGGCCCATGCAGTCAGGGGGCGACATGGTTCTGTGGAACAAAGTATTCAGGCTGCAGTCTGGAACACAATTTGGGTTAGGTGAAGCCCACCCTCCTCCTCCTCCTCAAGTACTTCTGCCCAACTTTCTCCCCACCTGTCATAACAACAGACATTTCAAGAACAACAACGACTACAACTTTTAAGTCCTGGATTCAAACCAACTCATCTTACGCACTCTTGAGGTGCATCTCACCACCATCAACGTGGCCAAACTAACTTCTTGTTCCATCTCTGACTGCCCGTGACAAACAGCTCTAACGCTGTAAATGAAAATGCGCAGCCCCAGCTGCAATGCTGATGCAGAATTATCCTTCCGTGTTACGTTATGCCTGCATGTGTGGGATAAATCTCTCCCGCTCCGTCCTCAGGCCACGAGAACCAGACAGAGAACACAATAATATCTACCCTTGGTATGGAAAAATATGAGAAACCAATGACACAGCTTAGTTTGATCCTGCAAGTAGCCCCTTATCAGTTGGCATCTTTCATCTGCTCAAAGCAGAGCATATTGTGGTTAATATACTCTGTGTGCCTTAGGTCTGAGACCCGAAACAAGCATCTCAGGATAGAAAAGACTACTGGAAGAAACCAATTAGGTTTACTGGTTGGTTTGACATGTCTCTCTGGGAGAGCTGTCATCCAGCACATTATTCCTAATTGCTCACCCTGGCTTCATTTGTCTTGGGACCTAAAATTTCCTCTGCCGCCCAAGAGTAAGAGAACAGCAGGCCACTAATTGTTTCCAGGTCCAGGCAGTCTGTGGCTATGCCTGTTCAAAAAGCATCTTGTTGTTTCTCTAGCTGTGCCATCAAGGTCTGGCTGCCTGTCAATCCAGACTCTCTCCACCCAGCTCTTCAGAAGATCCTGCTCTCCGGAATTAAGCATGCAAATCCTCTAGGCTATGCACAGTGAGAAATGCACCCCACTTTTCCTGAAGCACGTGTAAAATCAAAGATCCAGATAAGAGCCCTGGAGAACAATATGCAATCCCCTGTAGCTAGCACACTTCATCCAATATTCAATTTAAAATAAAATAAAATAAATTAGGGGGTTGAAAAAGCAAAGAGCATTGCTAGTGGAAAAACTTAGGAATCCATTTACCATTTCAAGCAGCTTTGTAATTATTTACTTGGACATCATATAAATGCAGTACGGAGACTGGAAATGGATAAACTCCTTCAGTGCGGATCAATATGCATGTATTGATTTAGGCAAATAGAGATAGCATGAAGAAGAATAACTGTTGAAGAGGGGACTGTGAGTAGTGGAGGAAGGAGATTATGGCCTGATCCACAATCATTGTGATTTCTTTTTCTTTCTTTCTTTAAGAAAAATGAATTTAATACCCTGAACAAAAACTTTTAATGTATCCTTCAACTGTTCCTCATAAGGGTGTTGTTGAGATGATGGCCTGAGGGGATTGGATTTAACCATTTGTCCCTGTTGTGGTCCCAAGAGGAATCCTCCAGTTGCATGCACTATTCAAAATTAGAGGGGCTGCAGTTCAGTGGTGGGGCCTGTGAGGAAGGTCCCTGGTTTAAATCCTGGCACCTCTGAGCAGAGCTGGAAATGCCTCTCACCTGAAACTGTGGAGAGTCAGTGCTACTGAGTGTAGACAGTACCACTGGCCTGATGCAGCAAGATCTCTCCTCCTCCACGAGGGGAGACTTTGTGGGCGGGACACGCCCCTTGCGGCAGGCAGGGGGGCGTGCATCGGCCCCCTGCTGCAGCCAATCCCTGCTGCCACGCCAAGCCTCTGGCTGGCCAATAGGGCCGGCCTGGGGGCAGGCTTTGCGGATGTTTAAATCGGCGTGGCAGCAGGGGAATCCTCCTTCTCCTTCGGCTTCCCGGCGGATCTCCCGCCCACCCTCCCTTTAGGTCTTCCCTTTGTGTGTGTGCTTTGACCTTGCTATGGACTTCGGTTAGATGCCTTGGTTGCCCAAGGGGCCTGGTAGGAGTTTTTTTATCCATTTGGCTAATTGGCACCGGCCTCTTGGTTTTTTCGCCTACCTCGTAGCAATTTGTCACAACTTCTTTCGGTATTTGGCAGTTAGGCATTGGAATCTGGAGTTGTCTGGTGTGTTTGAGGACAGGTTGTGGCCATCATCCAACCTTCCTCTTATAGGGGTATCCCCTTAAGGGATCCAGCGGTTGTGGATCCCGTCCGATGCCCTGCTGAGGCTAGGGCTATGGCACGACCCCCGGTGACACCAGGGGGAGCTTTCAGTTGTATTTGCATCAACAGGCTCCTCCCTCGGGGTGTTAACCTTATATGACACCCCCCCCCCCCCGCAGAGCAAGGTGGGGTCATGCTTGCTAGGGTGTCCAATGCCTAAGCCAATACCTCTCACTTGCTCTAACCAATAAAGTTGTGGCCTTATTCTACCCATTAACTCAAATCCATGTGTCACTGTGTCTTCATTTCTCGCGGGGGGGGGGGGGGGGGCAACCGCAAAAGACAGTTTTGGATACCCATGGGAACTTTATTTCCCTTGCAGATGGAAGGTGTGAGGGCAAAGACAATTAGGACAGGGCAGAGACGCTTAAAGTATCCCTCTTCCCACACTACTGTTCAAATCTTGCACCTTTCCAGCATCAGCTGCTTATCTTTCTGTTTTGTTTTGTTTTGTTTTGTTGAAATCAGATATGCAAGGAGAAGCTATGTCTGCTTTGTCCCTAAGACTTTCTTTTCAACATTATCCTAAGATATGCCTGTAAAGCTATTTGGGGGGAGCAGTACCGAAAATAAAGGAATATCTGCTTTTTTAGAAAAATGGTAATTGCTGCCAGAATAGTTTTTAACCAGACAGCTGGAAAGAAAACAATATTCTAAGCACTTAAGAAGGATCATTAAAATTATGGATAAAATAAATTGCCCAACTATGTGCATGTGATGGAAGGCAGACAAAAGGAAAATAGATTTCTGGGGTCTTCCTGTGCTAGACTTTTGGAACGATGAATGTAAACTAAGCATGAATCTTGATAATAACTTTCCCTTAATAACTTTGAATTGTGCGTTTCAAATATATACATATGCGGCCGATTCAAAAAGACATGGCTTTTAAAGGAAGAAAAAACTCTCCATACATGGCTATTTAAATAGCTTAACCCCGACTGGTGTCTCTTGCCTTGCTCCGGGTATCCCAGGCTGAATAACTGTAGCAAATCCTCATATAGGGAGATTGCACACATCCCTACGATTTTGCCACCAACCTTCACTCACTGCTAAATAAAAATATGATGGTCTAGAATAGGGTCAACCCAGACACAAAAATGGATCTCCTTTGGAAGGCCTCACCTCATGGAGGCACCTCGTGGCAGGAGGTGACCCGTGGGGGCATGAAAAAGGAGGGGGATGATGTGGATATCAAAAGGAAAAGATTTTGATTATGAATAGAAAATCCGCCATAATTATGTTAAGAAATTAAGAAAACCAGGAAGAAGAGATCTGAGGAACCCATAAGTACAATGTTAAGTTATAAGATTTGGTAAAAAATTCTTTTTGTTTTGTATGTTTTATATGTGTGTGTTTAAGGAATGGCTGGGGGAAATCCAAACCATGCCACTCTCCCGCACCTGGCCTCCTGGTGGCGGGGGGGGGCGGGTTGGGGGTGGAGGAATGGGGGGGAGGATGAACCTAGCCTTAAAATGGACCCCTGCGGCTCTCAACGCCCACTGGTCTTACTGGTGGCAGAAGTGGACTGGTGGGGGAAGGGAGGTTGGAGGGACAGAAAACAGATATATTGTTGTATTTTATGTTTTGTCTGTTTATATACAAAAAACTAATAAAAAATATTATAAAATAGAATAGGGTCACCTTTCTTTTTTCTTTCTTTTTGACCAGTGGACTCATTTTGAATTGAGAGAGAGTGCTGTGGGCATCAGTTTCAAAAAATATAGAGAGCATATTCATGGTGATTCCCCCCACACTTGTATTGCCATATGCTTTACCTGTTGAATTTCTACCTGCCAAAGAGCTGATAAAGACACAGAAACCCTGTTTTCACCAATGCCAACCCTAAATCAAAGGCAAGGCTAGAACCCCATACGAACTTACCTGGGACTAAGCCCATTACCCACAAAAGGATTGACTTTGGAATAGATATGTTTATACATGGAATTCTCAGTGAGTGCCTGAACACCAGCTCCTGCAAATAAGATGTCATGGCTAAGCCTCTTTGCAAAGCTTTCACATTTGCCTCTGAGCAAAGGGGTGTTCTTTAACATCCATCGACACCATGTAGCAGTATTTGCAGAAAGTCACTTCTAGGGAATACCTGATCTCAGACAAATGCACCACAGGAAAGAAGCATCCTGGTAGCTAGGGGAAAGGAAGGGCGAACTATGGAGATTCCAATGGCTATATAATAAGACAGAAGAAGGAAAAGTGTGTTAAAGGGGAGTAGGAAACAGCTGCTCTTTACGATCCCACGATTCCTCGTCCGTGTTGTCCGACTTTTCATTCACAGCTCCGACTTCACTCCTTGGCTAAAACACTGATAGGCAGGAGCAGCTATGCTGGTTCATGGGTACCTGCACATTTTGCTTCCTAACTTTCTTTCTAGGAGGGCTATAAACTTTTTTTTAAGGTCAAAACCTGGGACCCCTGCCTGAGGGCACCAATGAACATCCTTGTGTGCTATGACATCCATGGGAGCCACATTGGTAATGTCTGGAGAGTGGGGTGGTGGAGAGAAAATATTGAGGTGGGGAATGAGAATCAAGTAGACTTAGGGTAGAAAACTGTGAGTTCATAAGAACCTGTTAAAAAAACGAACACCCTAGGTCAGGGTGAAAAGGCAAATTTCTTAACAGGTTCCCGTGGATCTGTTAAAATATAAACAAGAAAGAGTTTGAAGAGTTGCTTTCTCTGCTAAAATAATGCAGCAGCCTTGAAGGAGAGATCCACATGGGCATTAGAGATGCTCTTGGGTATAAGCAATCCTGCATGTTTCCAGCCAGCAGAGGGCACTGCTAAGACTAAAAGTCGGGGGGATGCATTTTGTGGTTTCCTGTCGAAGTACCAAGCTCCACCCCTTCCTCTTCCTTGCCCTTCCATGGAAGCAGGCAGTGGGAACCAGGATTCTCGGAGCCTCTTATCTGTGCCCCAAGGAAACCTTAGCACACTCTTATTTTGTGCACCGATAAAGGCATTGTTTCTCATCTACTGGAAGAAGGTGCAGAGAGAAAAAGGCCAATGTGGTTTAGGGGTTGAGTAACCAACCTTGTGAATTGGGAAAGGAGTACGACAAGGTTGTATATTGTCTCCCTGCTTATTTAACTTATATGCAGAATTCATCATGCGAAAGGCTGGACTAGATGAATCCCAAGCCGGAATTAAGATTGCCGGAAGAAATATCAACAACCTCAGATACGCAGATGTCACAACCTTGATGGCAGAAAGTGAGGAGGAATTAAAGAACCTTTAACGAGGGTGAAAGAGGAGAGCGCAAAATATGGTCTGAAGCTCAACATCAAAAAAACCAAGATCATGGCCACTAGTCCCATCACCTCCTGGCAAATAGAAGGGGAAGAAATGGAGGCAGTGAGAGATTTTACTTTCTTGGGCTCCTTGATCACTGCAGATGGTGACAGCAGTCATGAAATTAAAAGACGCCTGCTTCTTGGGAGAAAAGCAATGACAAACCAAGACAGCATCTTAAAAAGCAGAGACATTACCTTGCCGACAAAGGTCTGTATAGTTAAAGCTATGGTTTTCCCAGTAGTGATGTATGGAAGTGAGAGCTAGACCATGCAGAAGGCTGATCGCCGAAGAATTGATGCTTTTGAATTATGGTGCTGGAGGAGACTCTTGAGAGTCCCGTGCACTGCAAGAAGATCAAACCTATCCATTCTGAAGGAAATCAGCCCTGAGTGCTCACTGGAAGGACAGATCCTGAAGCTGAGGCTCCAATACTTTGGCCACCTCATGAGAAGAGAAGACTCCCTGGAAAAGACCCTGATGTTGGGAAAGCTGGAGGGCACAAGGAGAAGGGGACGACAGAGGACGAGATGGTTGGACAGTGTTCTCGAAGCTACCAACATGAGTTTGACCAAACTGCGGGAGGCAGTGCAAGACAGGAGTGCCTGGCGTGCTCTGGTCCATGGGGTCACGAAGTCGGACACGACTAAACGACTAAACAACAACAACCAACCTTGTGACCTCCAGGTGTTGTTCACTGCACATTGGGGCTGATGGGAGTTGTAGTGCAACATCTGGAGGGGACCAGGCTGGTTACCCCACAGAATTGGATATCCCTGATTCAAATGGCATGAAGTTGTGAGTGCAGCCGAAATGGACACTCAAGTTTGCAAAGACAGCGCAGTCCTTCTGGCGGCACACTAGTTTGCTCCGGCATGCATATTTGGGAATCATTTGTCTAACAGCATAAAAACTTCACAATTGTTATGGTACTTTAGGAACACCCCAATTAAAGAAATGAAATGAAATGAAAAGGCCTGCATGTGTTTGTGCTTAGTGAGGAAGAGCACTACAGCGATGTTATATTGGCTGCCATTTTTATTGAATCTCTTCCAAAACTATATTCCTTTACAAAAGAATGAGGTTATTATTGTGTTTGCTATATTTATCCCTCTATTCTTTATTAGCATTGCTCCTGATTTATTGCTGGCAAAATTCTTTAGTGCACATTAAATCTCTTTAGCTAGAATGGAGGCCTTTAAATGCTTTTCTAATGAATTGTAGTTACAAACCCATAGCCATCCCATTTACATAAAATGAATATATATTTACTTACTCGCCAGCAACCAAATCTATAATGCTATTGTTGCAGCCTGTGTATCCATCATGAGTTTTCTTAATAGTATCAGCATGCTATTCGTTTAAACAGATTTGGCTGTATTCTTATCAAGGTTTTGTTTCAATTTATTACAGATGTGCCCAAACTAATAAAACGTGTTGAACTCTTTGTCCTCAGCTATGGCTGAATATTCCAATTTCCGATATCCTTCAACTGGTGCCTATTTAGGACTGAAACAAGCAAAGAAAAGCCATGGGAAAAATGGCATTAATAATTTTACATAATAGCCCCATAGCTCTTGGCAGCCCGGGGGACCTCCTACGAATGTCCTGTCAGTTCGCTGGCACAGACAAGACCCCACAGAAACATGTCCCAATAGGCTTTAACTGGTAAAATGGGGTTCAGTTTATGCTGTGACAAGTTAGGAAATACTAACTTATTACAGAAGTTACAAGAAGTTAGTAAAGTAACTTGTAACACACACACACACCCCGAAATGATAGTGGAGTATATAAATACTAATTATGCTTTTGAGATGGCAAAGGTGGAACTTTGGAATGGCAGGCACCCCGTGGCCCAGATGTTGCTCTTCTAGATACAGAATGATGTCATTAATTTCAAACAGAAATAACTGGGTCCAGTTACAAAGCAGTCAAGGATGTCCAGGCCACACACATCCTGATAAGAGAGAATAGGGAAGAATGGCTTGCGAGCAATGTACAGTACCGTGTTTCTCATATTATAAGACATGTCTTATATTTATTTTTTCCTCAAAAAAACACACTATGGCTTATTTTCAAGGGATGTCTTATTTTTTTCCTCCTCCTCCTGCTGCGGCCGGCATTGCTGCTGCGCCTATCACTATGTCTTATTTTCGGGGTATGGCTTATATTCCTTGAATGCTTAAAAATCCTGCTATGGCTTATTTTATAGGTATGTCTTAAAATATGAGAAACAGGGTAGGGAGACATATTCTTATGTACTAAAATACGAAATTAAGATAATTAGGAATATATGCTTAGCAGTATAGATTAGGCGTGTACATGAACCACAAAATGTAATTCGGACCCCAGTTTGGTGCTCTTTAAAACGGCCCAATCCAGCTCAGAACAATCGGGAGGCTACCTGATCTGGCTCCCAGACCCGATTGTCATCCTTCCCTCCCTTATTAGGTAATCAAATAACTTTTTCCCCTCTTTTGACAGAAATGGGTGAAATTTGCAGGCACTTCAGACTCTCCATAGAGAATAAAGCCTGCCAAACAGCAGACAAAAATGTCAAGGCAATTTAGCACCGAATATCCTTTGAAATTGTGGTTGTTGTTTTAATTCTGTTTTTAATGATTGGTTCCCTTCCTCTTATGTTTTTAGCTGTTCCTATGTTCACTCTAAGCTGCCTTGAGTCCCTTTCTTTGAGAAAAAGGCAGGATATAAATAAATAGAAAAACAACAACTATTTCACCTGTATTCTGGCTCACAGTACTTTACATCCTGCCAAGAATGTGACGTGAAAGTAATGCAGATTCTGGGGCATGGAAAGAATGTGCGACCAAGAATCACATCACTGAATGAGGGGGGGGGAGCCTACAGGACCCCACTGCATTAAAAAACAACAACCCTGAAACAATCCTTGCCCAATATTTAGAGGTTGTCCTCGTGTTATTGACACCCTGTGCCCAAAATGCTTTCAAGGGAGCGGCTCTTCCTATCTCCTCGTGAATGAATGGCTGCTTTTGATGAGCCATTTTTCATTACCACCAAAGGTGCAGGATTAAATATATTTCTGACACGGCCGCTCCTGTTGGTCTCCGTCCCGCAGGCTCAGGGTGAAGCTGTCAGCTCAGGGAAACGAATGTCACCCCAGTTGCCAAAAGAGCTATGGGAACTGAGGGAAAGAGTTACTAAGCACACAACTGTTGCCACATGAGAGTGGGGACGAGGAAAGGGAAAGGCAGTCATACGCGGGGAATTTTGCATGGTAGCTAATGTGCATGTGAGATAATGCAGGAGGAACGAATATTTGGCCCAGAAGGAGCTGCTGCTTACTGGACTTAGGCCAGAAGGCAGAGAGCCCCAAAATAAGTGGAAACAAAGTCGGTGTTATGTACTGAGCTGAATCATAGAACAATAGGATCCAGAATCAGCAGTCTGATTGGTCGGCAGGAGCCACCCAATCCAACTCCAGGTGGAAGTGAATCCGCAACCTGATTGGCCTGCAGGAGCAGCCAATCAGGCGGCTGACAGAAGTGAATCCGCAACCTGATTGGCCTGCAGGAGCAGCCAATCAGGCTGCTGGCAGAAGTCAATCCACAAACTGATTGGCCCACAGGTGTAGCCCTGAAGTAGCCAATCATGCAAAGCCCATTGTGTAAATAATGTATATAAGCAGATGGTTTTGGGAAAAGAGCATTCTTCTTCTCTTCTTTTCCTTGATGACTAAGAGCTGAATAAAGAGCATGAAATTCACTCTCGACTCAGAGTATATTTCAGTCGGTGACAGCCACAGTCAGGGCCAATGATGAGCAGGGCTAACTAATTGTAGCTTTGCCCCTATCCTTTACCTACTGATTTCTACAAGACAACACTGATGCTTAGGAGCAGGAAGCATGGCAGCCACCCTGGACTGAATGTAAGTAAGACAAATGTGGGCCAGATAAGGTCAGAGAGAGAGAGTGGTGGGGCATTCCCCCATTCGCCCTAAAGGGCTTTCCTCAACTATATGCACCCCTGAGCAAAATGAGGGTAGAAACCCTTGCTTTGGGGAAGGGCTGTGACAGGATAGGTGCAGCACATGTTTTGCACACTGTCAGGAGCTGGCAGTAAATCACATTGTGCAAGTTGGAGCTAACTTTTTTATCAGCTAAACCACGATCTGCACAAATTTGGTGGAGTGTCAGGCCTAATGAGCACATTGGCGCATCTGCAGCAGGTTTGCCCCCGTGAAGCAATTGGACTGGAGGTCCTTGCCTCCTCACAGCTGCATAAGTCACCTAAAGAGCTTTCCCCCAGCAATCTGAGACTGTGCCTGCATGCAGTCAACCTTTTCTCCCACCCTTTTCATGCCTCTTTTGGTTTGGGGAGACAAGGAGGGATGGGAGCTTGTCGCAGTAGCAAGGGGAGACACCTAGGACTCTTCAGCAGCCTGATTCATCTCTGCCTCTTGGCCACCCTCCTCCCACTCTCCTGCTTCTGCCTCTGATTCTGGACTTCTGTCTGCCACAGACTCTCCCTGCTCACTAAGCCCTGTTACCTCTTCAGCTTCTGACACCTCCAGAGCCGGCTCTAGGTAGACCCCCAGTGGCGCAGGGCACCACGGCGCCGGCCCGCCAGGAGGGTGCCGCGAGCTGCGCCCGTCTGCTGGCCGGCCGGTCTGCCGGTTCGACGTGCAGCTGCGCCCACGGCAACTGCGCTGTGCCTGCCCGCCCACTGCACAGCAGTGCCTGTAGCAGCCGCGCTGCGCCCATCCGTCCGCCCACCACGCTGGGAAACGGGACAGGGGGCGCCGGAGGGATCCGTCGCTCCACGGTGCCAGGGTCGCTTAAGACAGCCCTGGACACCTCTACCTCCCAGTCTTCTCCCTCTGACTACTCATCGGTGTCCCACCACCATTCCCCGGGCTCTAAGCCTTCTTCCCCTAGATCCTCCCCACCATTCCTCTGAGACCAACCAGTCTGTGATGCATGCAAGACATCCCGAGTTCAATCCCTTGCATCCTCAGCAAGGGCTGGGAAGGAAGACTCCTGCCTGAAACCGTGGGGAGCTGCTCAGGTCCATGTAGATGACAACAAACTAGATGGACCACAATGGTCTAACTCTGCAAGGCAGGTTCCTATATTCCTATGGTGGCTAACTCAACGCGTGGGTGAGGAGCCGGCCGCCACCCAGTGCTGCAAAACCTGACTGGGTGCAAAGAACGACTTGTGCTGGGCTGTAGCACAGCATCTGTTTTGCAGGTTGAAACTCCCAGGTGTAAACCCCAGCATCTCTAGATAAGCCTGAGGCGCCAGTCTGAAACTGCTGCCAGTGAGTGAGGCCAATACGTAGTCAGATGGACACCTGGTCTAAATCTGTATAAGGCAGTTTCCTATGCTCCTATTTTGGCAAGAGTTAAACAATACTTTGCACTATTGACTGCAAATAAGGAGAGAAACAACTGTGTGAATAATAATAATAATAATAATAATAATAATAATAATAATAATATCATCAGTGAGATTGAAGAAATGCTAAACTCAGGGCTTGATTGTTGCTCTGGAGGGGTGAAGGTGAAAGGGATGGGGCATGCCCTGTCAACACTCAAGTGGGCATTGCAGGCAAACAGAGACTTGAACCCAGGCCTCCTATCGCTGTTTGCTAAGCATGCCCCTGCAGGAGAATACGTTCCAGCTGCGGAATGAAAGGATCAAGAACAGGGATCGCACTGGAAATGCAAACAGACCGTTCCTACCAAACCTACTTTGATGTGAAAATCCAATGAATACCAGCTTTGCTCTCCTCCCTTTCGCCGCCTTGCCAGGCCTTTAAAATCTTCCCCTCTCTCTTCCCCACCATCACTGCTCCCCCCCCCGCAATACCTCCCCCCCAAACTGGCTCCCTGTTTTGACCTCGCAGTAATAATAAACTGTAGATTAAAGAAAAAACTCCACTGCCTATTTACCCAAAGCCGTCTGCAGAATTTAAAAGTTTAATTTAGAGAAAGAGAAATGATGTTTCCCGCCTTTGTAGTTGAAAAAGATAACCTTTTACCCATGAAATGATTCAGAGCTATGCTTTTGAAGCTGCGGCAGCTTAGGGGAGATGGGGGTGGGAGCGAGGTGCTAGGTCAGCTTCTACTGCTGGTTAAAATCTTCTTCTGAAGTTTTTAAAAAAGAAAAGCTGACAACTGTATTATCCGTTTGAGCAAGGGGTTTGGGGCGGGGGGAGAGAATCTGAAGAAGGAGCTCCATCACATAGCAAAAACATTTTTTCCTGGCTGGTGAATTTCTCTCTGCTTGTGTACTGTGTGTGTTTAAATGCTCCCACACTAAGAACAGGAATCTTCTGCCCAGTGTGGGACTTGAACCCACAACCCTGAGATTAAGAGTCTCATGCTGTAATGACTGAGTTGTTCCAGTATCAAGTTGACTATGCGACAGTGACTCGTCCAAGGTCACTCAACCATGTACAACAAGCCATACATAGGGAAACTTGCAACTTTCGTTTGGGCTCAAATGCGAGGGGAGCCAACTCTTGGAAAACTTCCAAGGGCATGGATTCAGATTCAAACTCATCAGCTGCCTCCAAATCATGACAAGTGTGCACAGGATTGTTCCCTTTGGGGAACAACGGAATGGTAGACCCAGAAGAAGAAACTCCGAAGGTTGGTCGCTGAATTTCACCCACCCCTAATTTTCATTTTTTCCAAACATTGGGCCCAAAGGAGGTGGGAGCTTGAATGTCTCCCCACCTCCAGGGAAAATTCGTCCTGGGAATAATCTCAATGGGAATGGGGGATAATAAATGTGTTCGGTTCACATTTTATATGGGAACCTCCCAAATTAGCGATTCCCAAACAGTTACAGGAACCGAAATACAACTAGCCTTCAAAAGTCTCACTTTTCTTAATTTTGTGGTGCAGTCCTCCAAGAAAATATTGCATGCAAAAATGCATGTTTTTACTAACGAAAGCAATGTAAGAAAATACATTATATTCAGCCAGATGGCAAAAAAAGAGTTAAGTATCGGGTAAAACATGGCACACACAAAAATGCATACAAATTTTCATGCTTTGAAAAAGAAATACAGTGGTACCTCGGTTTACAAACACAATTGGTTCCGGAAGTCTGTACCTAAACTGAAGCGTACTTAACCTGAAGCGAACTTTCCCATTGAAAGTGATGAAAAGTGGATTAATCCGTTCCAGACAGGTCCGCGGAGTACTTAAACTGAAAATACTCAAACCGAGGTGTACTTAAAGCGAGGTATGACTGTAAAGAATTGCAAGCTGATGTAGAAATAGATGGGGAGAACCTAAGATTTGAAAAAAAAAAATAAGAACCAGAGAAAAATTCCTATACAGTGGTACCTCTACTTACGAATGTTTCTACTTACAAATGGAGCTCTGTCCGCCATCTTGGATGCGGTTTAGATAGGATTTTTTTCTACTTAAGAATTTTTAGATAGGATTTTTTTCTACTTATGAATTTTTTCTCCCAATGCATTCCTATGGGATTCGACTTACAATTTTGTTCTACTTACAAATGTGCGTTTGGAACGCATTAAATTCGTAAGTAGAGTGTGGGTGTTGGTAAGTAGAGTGCGGGTGTCTGTGTTGGGGCAGAACCCAGCAACTTCCATGCCGACATCAGCATTGCTGCAGCTTAGTTGACTGGGGCAGGGCTGGCAGTGAGGTTGGGGCTGCGCAGACAAAGCTGTGGGAGAACAGGATTGGATTTATTCATACTGTTATCTGCAAAGCCCCACTGCTGCCCTACATCCCCACCCCCGGGTGCCTTCTCCAGGTGGGCAGTAGCAATGGCAGCGTCAAGAGGGCAGCTCTCCAGTTCTGCCCACCAAACCAGCCACTGGTGGCCCAAGGTATTCCCAAAGGAGTTGGGGAAACAGTTCACGTCGTGCTGCATACATAACGTATAACTGGGTGCTTTCCTCCTGTATAGTGCCCTCCTCCTGTATAGTGCAGTGATGCAGGGCTAAGATCTGGAAAACCTTTGAGCTGCCCTTTGAGGGGCAGCTGCTTATCATCTCTTTCTACAAATCTACCACCACACTTTGCATTGCTTCACAGGCAGGCACAGATTGTTGCTCTATTTAGATGCACGGAGCAGAACGACGAGGGACTTCACTACACAAGAGCCTTTGCAATTGCAGCTGTCACCTTCCTGCCACAGATGCCCCCAAACTTTTGCAATCTTGCTGACTGGTCGGGACACTTGCCTACCGAAGGCAAATATGCAGCTTCCGCTTCGGGGAGGGAAAACCACAGATATTTGCTGCATCCCCAATTAACGTAGGCCCAGCCTTCTGAATTGCACTCAGCACTTCAAACTGCTTGCTGCACAGCATACAAGCCTGCAGCCATAAAGGAACAGATGGCGTTCCCATGCTGCAGAGCACACTTTAGGTATCTGCAGCATTCGTGCTCAACATGTATTCCATAGAATCAAAACTTCTCTTTACAACTGGCTTTCAGAAGCATCCGAGGTTGCAAGATATGTGCTGCAAAACCACCTCAAGTGTGTCTGTTCTTCCACTGCATAAGTTGTTTTTTTCTTGCATCTCTGCTTTTCCCACCTTTTAGCGCGTTCAAAAACATACCAGAAGGAGCCACATTTCCTTGTTTTAGTCACCTCTCGAGGGATGGCTCAGGTTAGCATTTGTGTTGCTGCATGAACATAGACACTCTCCAAGGGTTTCACTCCTTCACAGAACTGGGATTTGTTCTCTGGCTAGTTCTGTTCTGACACTCTGCTGCACGTGTTACACTCAATGAAATCTGGGCTCTCTTTTTTTTTGGAAAAGCTTCCCAGCGGACTTGCCATTGTAGAGCATTTGGGGCCAGAATAAGACAGCTGGTGCAGAGCAGTGCTCTGAATGTTCTCCATGCAGCCCATCCAAGAGTCAAAGGGGAATTTTCTATGTAAAGTGTTGGCAACCGAAAGCCCCCAGGCACAACCTGGCCTGAGTAAGTAAGACTGTTACTTGGCCCTGTAATTCAAACTTTCCCTCTACTCGCCAGCTGTCTCTACACTTTGGCTGAAACTGTCCAGTGCTCTGTGCTACTAACTGCAAGTGGTTGGATATGCATCATCTCCCTTTCCAATGTCACCTATTTCTTGTGGCACAGAAGAAACGGGCTGTGAGCCTTCACAGTTATCCCACACACACAGTTATCCCAATTTTCTCCACTGTCCTTCCACAATTATAAACCAGTTGAAAGCTACCAGTATTAAAAACTATTGTTGACAGGAGCAAGCAAGCAATAAATCACACCGAGTAAGTGAAATGAACACTATATTAGAAGAAACAGGATGTATTCAGGAGTGCCAAGCCTAATAAGCACAGCAACTCTTCTTTGGTAGGTCCTGACCTTATGAGGCAGTTGTAGAAATGGAAGGTCCCCACCTTCCTAAGTCTCCTCCTCTCCAGGGTTTTCCCCAAGCAATTTGAGGCTGTGCCTGTGTGCCTGTCTTTGCTCCTCCTGCAGCATGCCTCTTCTGGTTCTGGGAGACCAGGCAGGAGGAGATCTTATCACAACAGGAGGGGGAGAAACCTGTGCTTCTTCACAAGCCTGATTCCTCTGCCTCTCAGTCTCCCTCATCCTACGCTCCTGCTTCAGCTTCTATCTCTAATTCTGGTCTGCTCTCTGCCACAACCTCTTCCTGCTCACTAAGCCCTGTTACAGTACCTTCTGACACCTCCTCTTCCCAGTCTTCTCCCTCTTCTCCTTCTGACCACTCTCACTGTCACTCCCTGGACTCTAAGCCTTCTTACCTTGGGGGCTGCCCAGCCGGTGCCTACCACTATTCCTCTGTCCCCAACCAGCCCATGACATCTGTCCAGTTTCATTCCCCTGCCCCTTTCTTACCCGATACATCATCAGGAACCTACTAGCAATGGGGCAAGGAGTGATCCAGCACCAGAATATCCAAATTGCTGATCAAAACGATGCAGTCATTGGGTCTGGGGACATGACCAACAGTAGCACCAAGTGTTTTAACCAAGTGCATTATGAAAAGTAGGCCTAGACTCACTAGATTCAGCCAGCAAAAATCACCGAGGTAAATCTCCCACGACCTCAGTCCCCCCATATCTACTACTGTGGGCAAGAATCCTGTAGAAGAAATGGAGTGGCCCTCATAGTCAACAAAAGAGTGGCAAAAGCTGTAATGGGATGCAATCTCAAAAATGACAGAATGATCTCGATACGAATCCAAGGCAGACCTTTTAACATCACAGTAATCCAAGTTTATGCAGCAACTACCGGTGCTAAAGAAAGTGAAATTGACCAATTCTATGAAGACCTACAACACCTTCTAGAAATGACACCAAAGAAGGATGTTCTTCTCATTACAGGGGATTGGAATGCTAAAGTAGGGAATCAAGAGATAAAAGGAACAACTGGCAAGTTTGGCCTTGGAGTTCAAAATGAAGCAGGGCAAAGGCTAATAGAGTTCTGTCAAGAGAACAAGCTGGTCATCACAAACACTCTCTTCCAACAACACAAGAGACGACTCTACACATGGATATCACCAAATGGGCAGCATCGAAATCAGATTGATTATATTCTCTGCAGCCAAAGATGGAGAAGCTCTATACAGTCAGCAAAAACAAGACCTGGAGCTGACTGTAACTCAGATCATCAGCTTCTTACAGCAAAATTCCAGCTTAAACTGAAGAAAGTAGGAAAAACCACTGGGCCAGTAAGATACAATCTGAATCAAATCCCTTATGAATACAAAGTGGAAGTGAGGAACAGGTTTAAGGATTTAGATTTGGTGGACAGAGTGCCTGAAGAACTATGGATGGAGGCTTGTAACATTATACAGGAGGCAGCAACGAAAACCATCCCAAGGAAAAGGAAATGCAAGAAGGCAAAATGGCTGTCCAACGAGGCCTTACGAATAGCGGAGGAGAGGAGGCAAGCAAAATGCAAGGGAGATAGGGAAAGATACAGGAAACTGAATGCAGATTTCCAAAAAACAGCAAGGAGAGATAAGAGGGTCTTCTTAAATGAGCAATGCAAAGAAATAGAGGAAAACAATAGAATGGGGAAAACCAGAGATCTGTTCAAGAAAATTGGAGATATGAAAGGAACATTTCATACAAAGATTACCATAATCAAGGACAAAAGTGGTAAGGACCTAACAGAAGCAGAAGACATCAAGAAGAGGTGGCAAGAATACACAGAGGAATTATACCAGAAAGATATGGAGGTCTCGTACACCCCAGGTAGTGTGGTTGCTGACCTTGAGCCAGACATCTTGGAGAGTGAAGTCAAATGGGCCTTAGAAAGCACTGCTAATAACAAAGCCAGTGGAAGCGATGATATTCCAGCTGAACTATTTAAAATTTTAAAAGATGATGCTGTTAAGGTGCTACACCCAATATGCCAGCAAGTTTGGAAAACTCAGCAATGGCCAGAGGATTGGAGAAGATCAGTCTACATCCCAATTCCAAAGAAGGGCAGTGCCAAAGAATGCTCCAACTACCGCACAATTGCGCTCATTTCACACGCTAGCAAGGTTATGCTTAAAATTCTACAAGGCAGGCTTAGGCAGTATGTGGACCGAGAACTCCCAGAAGTGCAAGCTGGATTTCGAAAGGGCAGAGGAACCAGAGACCAAATAGCAAACATGCGCTGGATTATGGAGAAAGCTAGAGAGTTCCAGAAAAACGTCTACTTCTGCTTCATTGACTATGCAAAAGCCTTTGACTGTGTCGACCACAGCAAACTATGGCAAGTTCTTAAAGAAATGGGAGTGCCTGATCACCTCATCTGTCTCCTGAGAAATCTCTATGTGGGACAAGAAGCTACAGTTAGAACTGGATATGGAACAACTGAGTGGTTCAAAATTGGGAAAGGAGTACGACAAGGTTGTATATTGTCTCCCTGCTTATTTAACTTATATGCAGAATTCATCATGCGAAAGGCTGGACTAGATGAATCCCAAGCAGGAATTAAGATTGCCGGAAGAAATATCAACAACCTCAGATATGCAGATGACACAACCTTGATGGCAGAAAGCGAGGAGGAATTAAAGAACCTTTTAATGAGGGTGAAAGAGGAGAGCGCAAAATATGGTCTGAAGCTCAACATCAAAAAAACCAAGATCATGGCCACTGGTCCCATCACCTCCTGGCAAATAGAAGGGGAAGAAATGGAGGCAGTGAGAGATTTTACTTTCTTGGGCTCCTTGATCACTGCAGATGGTGACAGCAGTCACGAAATTAAAAGACGCCTGCTTCTTGGGAGAAAAGCAATGACAAACCTAGACAGCATCTTAAAAAGCAGAGACATCACCTTGCCGACAAAGGTCCGTATAGTTAAAGCTATGGTTTTCCCAGTAGTGATGTATGGAAGTGAGAGCTGGACCATAAAGAAGGCTGATCGCCAAAGAATTGATGCTTTTGAATTATGGTGCTGGAGGAGACTCTTGAGAGTCCCATGGACTGCAAGAAGATCAAACCTATCCATTCTTAAGGAAATCAGCCCTGAGTGCTCCTTGAAGGACAGATCGTGAAGCTGAGGCTCCAATACTTTGGCCACCTCATGAGAAGAGAAGAATCCTTGGAAAAGACCCTGATGTTGGGAAAGATTGAGGGCACTAGGAGAAGGGGACGACAGAGGACAAGATGGTTGGACAGTGTTCTCGAAGCTACGAACATGAGTTTGACCAAACTACGGGAGGCAGTGCAAGACAGGAGTGCCTGGCATGCTATGGTCCATGGGGTCACGAAGAGTCGGATACGACTAAACAACTAAACAACAACAGAGGTACCACTGTACATTGAAAGGGCCTTAATGACAGTGACGACAGCAGCGTAACCCAGCGATACTTCCTAGCCTTTTAGGTATTTTTGTTCTGATTCCAGGAGTGGAATTAATCATCTGTTTTACTACTTAGTGGGAGATTTCTGGTCAAAGCAGTTCAAGGAGCCTTCTCATGATCAGCCAGCCTAATTTGGCTACTCCCCCAATGAGCTTCAACAATGCTCTGGTGCTCACTTACGTATGTTCACAGTGTATGGCCCCCTTTCAAGACCACAAGTATTTGGGTAGATGTGCTTTATTCCACTGTAGCTAGTTAATTAGGAACGTTTATTAGCGGGGCTGGAATGTAGACACTGTGAAAGAAGATTAGAGGGACTGAGACTCTTTAACTTAGATCAAGAGGTTCATAAGGTAAGCCTCGCTTCATCAAAGGGGGGGAAATGGCTCTGGCCTTCCCACAATTCACCTCCCACACACAAACTTTCCATGAAAATATCTGGCTGCAGTTCTGCCCTCTTGCCACCTTAATCCAGCAGCAGTTGGTGGCTTTTGAAATACGGATCTGCAAGGAAATAGCAATAAATATTATTTCTTACAGTGCAATATTTCTTCATATGCATCTTTTACACCGGGGAAAAATTCACACACCCACACAACAGCCCATAAATCCACCTTTGCACATACAGTCGTGTCTGGATCCTTGTAGTAGCAACAGGCTCCAACATCTACTACAGGCATCCATTTATAACCCGTCTTCCTCCAAAGAGCTCCAGGCAACGTACATGGATAGCAATGTGGTGCCTTGGGCAAGATTCATGGTAACCTTCAACCTCACAGATGAGCCTCGATGCTTAGCCCATTATGATACACGGTTGTTGTTGTTTTTTAAAAAATGTTTATAATCAAATGTATGACCCTCTCCCAATGTCTTTGCTTCACACACACCTTTCCCTCCAGAGATCAAACACAAAACTATTTTTTCTGTGGGTGCCACACAGCAGCCTGGTTTGCACATTACGTGAAATCGTAGTTAAAATAAGCTATGGTTTACTGTGAACAAGCACCATGCCGGCACACACAGCTGAAATCACGGGCACTTTGTGCCTCTCATGTGGAGGTTTTCTCGCCGAACAAATCATGAGCAGGAGTCAAGATTGCTTCCCAGAGTTTGTTGGGCGGAAAAAGAAATAGAAAAAAAACCCTATGTGTTCATATGTAACAACAGGTCAGATTACACCTTGTTTCCTCAGCAAACAGAAATAAGGGTGTGGAAACAGAGAGGCACCCATTATTCCTGCTGTGTGCACCAGCATGCTCTTGATTCACATTAAACCATAGTTTATTTTAACTATGCTTTAATGTGGCGAGAACCAGGCTGGTGGAGCAACCATGTGAAGAGGTCATAATGGGTTGGGCTTCCTGGAAACGATTAAAGTAGCAGCAGGCTATTGTTAAGGGAGTTGGACTGACAAACCGTCTTTCCGTTCAGTATTATTTTTCTACTACTAAGGGATCAGCAATTCGTTTAACATTGTCTGCTACAGGGCAGAGCTCCTCCACCATTGGCTCAATGGTGTTTTGTGTTTTTGTCTCAAAAGCAGCCCACTGATTCCTTTCCAAAGCATTATGGGTCTGTCCTGAGGTGGAATATCCAGATTGTGATTAAGTACGTAACACAGGGCTGTTTCAGAAGGACACCAGTAGTAAGTAATTGACTTGGAAAGAGCCTCAATTGATATAACTCTTCTCAACAAATCTGGCACTACTTCCAAATACAGTTTTTGCCAGTGCATACACAATACTAGTGGCACACAGATTCTCTTCAGAAAATGTGCATGAACTCCTAGCTTCCGCTACAAATCCCTCTTCCCCCAATCCATTCAGTTTTTCAAGAGGGAACTCTCAAACACTTCTATTTTTGAAAAGCAGTGTTTGGGGGCAAATTTCATAAAGGAAGGTCTTGAAAACACATTTCCACAGTTCAGAAATCAACATCTCATTATGAATTCTGACTAAACCGCTCCGAATTCAAGCCTGATTTGTTTTTATTCTCTTTCTAAATGGGTTTCTTGTTTCCATCACCTCCAGCCAGCCTTCTCTCTCAGGTGGGCGCAGGAAGCGACACTACCAATCCTCACGTTGGGAAATTTTGTCTAAAACGTGACTGGTGAGGTGGTCATGGGCACATCCCCCCCCCCAAAAAAAGGCATCAGTCAAAAAGGAGAAGAAAGGGCGCACGGATTTGCTTATAAAATGGGCGTGCTAGTTTCCCCTGAACGTTTAGAAATAACTACAGTGATACTTCGGGTTAAGAACTGAATTCGTTCTGGAGGTCCGTTCTTAACCTGAAACTGTTCTTAACCTGAGACACCACTTTAGCTAATAGGCCTCCCGCTGCCACCGCGCCGCCGGAGCACAATTTCTGTTCTCACCCCGAAGCAAAGTTCTTAACCCAAAGTACTATTTCTGGGTTAGTGGAGTCTGTAACCTGAAGCGTATGTAACCCGAGGTACCACTGTACTGTGTTTTTAAACAGGAACACAATGCATCTCACCACTGTGAGCATGGGAGCTGTGTCTCTGCTCTGTCTGCCATTCAGGTGGGCACCTCCCAAGCCCACCTGCTCTCTCTTCTCAGGGCTCTTGGACTTGCACTTCAAGGATGCCTTCGGACAGAACAGGTGAGGAGAACGTTTGGCCCTTCGGATATTGCTGAACTACAACCCCCATCCACCACAACAAGCATGGCTAGTAAGCAAGGGGTGATGAGAACTGTAGTTCTGCAACTTCTGGAGGGCGAATATCCCCCACACCTGAAACAAAAGGATTGCCCTGTGGCAGCCCTTCAAATAGAGGACTATCCTCTGTAAAGGAGGACACGTGGGCACCGCTGGAGTTCTGGACGCTCCTTCCTGCCCCCCCCCCCTTGAGGGATTGTTACATCCGACTACTGGGCACCAGTAATAGTACCACTGTATTCTGCTCTGGTCAGACCTCACCTGGAGTACTGTGTCCAGTTCTGGGCACCACAGTTCAAGAAGGATACTGACAAGCTGGAACGTGTCCAGAAGAGGGCAACCAAAATGGTCAAAGGCCTGGAAACGATGCCTTATGAGGAACGGCTTAGGGAGCTGGGTATGTTTAGCCTAGAGAAGAGAAGGTTAAGGGGTGATATGATAGCCATGTTCAAATATATAAAAGGATGTCATATAGAGAAGGGTGAAAGGTTGTTTTCTGCTGCTCCAGAGAAGTGGACACGGAGCAATGGATTCAAGCTACAAGAAAGAAGATTCCACCTAAACATTAGAAAGAACTTCCTGACAGTAAGAGCTGTTTGGCAGTGGAATTTGCTGCCAAGGAGTGTGGTGGAGTCTCCTTCTTTTGAGGTCTTTAAGCAGAGGCTTGACAGGCATATGTCAAGAATGCTTTGATGGTGTTTCCTGCTTGGCAGGGGGTTGGACTGGATGGCCCTTGTGGTCTCTTCCAACTCTATGATTGTATGATTCTATGATTCTACTTCAACAGGCATTTCCAGGCCAGGGTTATTGTCGTTGCTTCAAAATAGTTCTTCTTCTTCTTCTTCTTCTTCTTCTTCTTCTTCTTCTTCTTCTTCTTCTTCTTCTTCTTCTTCTTCTTCTTCTTCTTCTTCTTCTTCTTCTGTTTTGCAGTGACCCAGATATCCAGCAGCAGCTGAACCATTAAAGGGCTGGGGAGAGGCTTGCAAAAAATACTTGCACTCTTGGGATTTTTTTTTTCCAGCTGGAACTCACCAGAACTCACTTCTCAGGTGAGCACCATTGCCATTCTGTGAGAAGGGAGGCCTCGTTCAGGGTGAGTTTCGGCACCTCTTTCCCCATAAAAATTGCACCGTTTGCACCCCTGCCCTCCAGCGCGAAACAAGGCCTCTTAAGGCATCTGCCATCAGGACTGGAGCCACCAGAATTAGGAAACCTTGCCCACAGAGAGTGTGCAATATTTTAAATATACTGTGAACTGCCTCAAAAACTCTGATCTGTAAATATGAAAAATTCAGCTGAAATAAATACTGTAACCGGGTGAACTTCAGCTTCTAATCTGCTGGAGAAGATGCCCTACCCATTCTGATACCCTCATGAATAAGCGAGGGTGCCAATGCATCTCGATATAATATGAAACTTTTTATTTTTGGGGGGGGGATGTATCAGACGCTGCATTCGCCTCCCCAACTTGCGATGCAGTGTCATCCCGCCGTCTGAGGCTGTCAAAATTTCCTCACTTAGGGAGGCACACAGAATCCCAATTGCACAGGGCTGTCAAGTCCATCAGTCATCCCCTTGAATGAAACAATGCTGTTAAGGCAGAGGAAGAAGTCTAAACAGCTGAATATTTTTAAAGGGTGCTCTTTTGGGCCTTTTTTGAAACTGCCACGCAGTTTCCTTACTCCTCTCCCCCTCTTTTTAAACACACCAGGGGACAGCACACTTTACCCTAAAGTAATTAATGCATACCTTTCTGAGAACACAAATTCCAACCTCTTGCTTGGCAATACTCAGTCAGAGCAGTCCTAATCCTGCAAGAGGAACAGGGCTAAATCCTGCAAGAGGAACAAGGCTAAAGAAGCGGGCCTTGGGCTAGCTCATACCTGCCCAGAGCCAGTAACAGAGGAGCCCACAAGGACATGGGCACATAGCTAACTCATAGCCATCGCAGAATTGCAGAGTTGGAAGGGACCATGAGGGCCATCAAGCCCAACCCCCCCCATGGGATGCAGGAATCTTTTGCCCAATGTAGGGCTCGAACCCACAACCCTGAGATTAAGAACCCCATTGCTCTGCCCAATGAGCTATCCATAAAGCTCTTCTCCAGACCGTGAACTTTTACTATACGAACTTGGACCAGACTTGGTCCGTGTGCTGAATTTTTTTTTTTTTATTTTCTGCTTGCTAAGCAGTACTTCAATCATCGTCACCAATAGCTATGTCATTAACAGCAAACCCGTTCTCCTACCCACGTAGGGCCCTGTGGAAACCTGAGGAATATTAGGCAATAATCCTAAACATTATCGCTGTGTTCTGTACAAGATGGGGTGGTAGGGAGACTCTCGACATCAGCAGGAGGTCACAGTAATACGCCCTGACCCCTATGTGGGCCCTGCTTCTGTATTAGTTGTTTTTTTTAAAAAAAAACTAGGTTATTCTAACCTTGCTTCAAGTTGGTAGCTACAGCTTGCCATCATGCCCTGCCCTCAACACAAATTAACAGTGTGACACACACCCTCAACTGCCCCCAATTAAATCAGGACATCCCATTTCATGCTCTGCGCTCTCGTGCGGGTCATGTGACTTGCATGCAAGCACGGCGTAGAAGATGTGCGTCTCGGTTTTCGGCTGCAACATGTTGGAGGGCATGGGGTGACCTTGCCAAAATATGCGCCCTACAGAACCCTGAAATGCATCTCTAAGTTTGGGCAAAGCCTCTGACTCACGAGTGTATCTGCAGAGAAGTTTGGAGCCACCGTGAGTTATGCGAGTTGTCAAACAAAAGGGTAAAAATTAACTAGCTCATTAGGCAAAAGAAACAAACTCGATAAATTATATATACGGAGGGATAAACAGCCTTCATCAGAGACACCCACACTGCCACAAGAAAAATAAATTTGATGAAACATGAATGCATACATCAGGGGAAACTGTTATAAACATTTTCATCAACTTTCTCTGGGAAATGGTAGAACAGTTTCTTCTTCTTTTTTGTATAATTAATCACAACAAATCTTCAAAGTAATAAATCAGCAACATGAAGCATAATCTCAGCAAATGCAAATACTGAGCACTAAACAGTTTTTAAAAGTTAACAGCCACCGCTGAATCTGACTCTCTGGGATGAACCTGTTGGTTGGTCTTCCACAACCTGGTTCCCTCCAGATCTTCTGCACTATAATTCCCATCACCCCTGACCACTGGCAATGTTAGCTGGAGCTAATAAGAACTGTAGTCCACCATACTCTGGGGAGCAGCAGGTAGGGGAAATGTGCTGCAGGTGCTCAGGTAAAGTAGCCTACAATACAATCCTACTCAGAAGCCACAATGAGTTCAGTGTGACTTACCCACCTTCTGTTTGTAAATAGTAGATCTGTTATTTACTGACTGCTACTATGTCTCCATCCCAGGTGGCGCTGTGGGTTAAACCACAGAGTCTAGGGCTTGCTGATCAAAAGGTCGGCGGTTCGAATCCCTGCAACAGGGTGAGCTCCTGTTACTCAGTCCCAGCTCCTGCCCACCTAGCAGTTCGAAAGCACATCAAAGTGCAAGTAGATAAATAGGGACTGCTCCGGCGGGAAGGTAAATGGCGTTTCTGTGCGCTGCTCTGGTTCGCCAGAAGCAGTTTTGTCATGCTGGCCACATGACCCAGAAGCTGTCTGCGGACAAACACCGGCTCCCTTGGCCTATAGAGCGAGATGAGTCGCACACGACTGGACCTGATGGTCAGGGGCCCCTTTACCTTTACTATGCCTCCATCTCCTCTGGTTTCACACATAAACTAAGAAATTCCTGCTAACCTATCTCTTAATCACCCACCACCAATATCTGAAAGTACAGATTGCCAACTTTATTTTCCACTAAGGCTCTTGTGCTCAACAGCGAACATATGGACGTTCTGTGGGGAGAAACTGGAGACTATCCAAGTTATAAAGGTGGCAACCCTACTCATTGAGGAGGAAGTCTTTTTCTGCTAATATCCCTTCATTACCTATTAGCTGCCAGTATCCCTTAGCACTTAAAAGGTAAAGGGACCCCTGACAATTAAGTCCAGTCGTGAACGACTCTGGGGTTGTGGTGCTCATCTTGCTTTAAAGGTCGAGGGAGCTGGCGTTTGTCCGCTTCCGCAGACAGTTTTTCTGGGTCATGTGGCCAGCATGACTAAGCCGCTTCTGGCAAAACCAGAGCAGCACACGGAAGCATGGTTTACCTTCCCGCCGGAGCAGTACCTATTTATCTACTTGCACTGCGTGCTTTCGAACTGCTAGGTTGGCAGGAGCAGGGACCAAGCAATGGGAGCTCACCCCGTCGCGGGGATTCAAACCACCAGCCTTTCAATCGGCAAGCTCTAGGCTCAGTGGTTTTTCACAAACACCATGCATGCCCCTACACATCCTCCAGTGCAGAGCATCTTCAGAAATTCCCAAATAACATGCCAAAATACTCCTCCGTTTACAAATATTAGTTGCGCAGCTCTGCCTGGCCATTAATTTGACAACAACAAAACTCTGATTCACGCATCACAAGTCAAATACAATCCATCACGCTGCTGTGTAACCAAAAAAACGGAACCTAGGATGCACTCTGCAGATGGGAACATATTTGATTATTAATTGCTGAGGTAATCAAAGGCAGGGAACAGATTTAGTCCCCGAGCAAATGCTGTCCTCAAATTCATGTAAGTGAATGACTGTGCTGGGAATGAAGCATGTCAGGACAATGTTGTGATGACAGCGGGGAGAGAAAAGCCACACTCCCCACAGCGTTTAATTGTTGGATTTGATCATTTATATGATCACCTCACCTGGAGTACTGTGTCCAGTTCTGGGCACCACAGTTCAAGAAGGATACTGACAAGCTGGAACGTGTTCCAAAGGAGGGCAACCAAAATGGTCAAAGGCCTGGAAACAATGCCTTATGAGGAAGAGCTTAGGGAGCTGGGTATGTTCAGCCTGAGAAGAGAAGGTTAAGGGGTGATATGATAGCCATGTTCAAATATATGAAAGGATGTCATATAGAGGAGGGAGAAAGGTTGTTTTCTGCTGCTCCAGAGAAGCGGACACGGAGCAATGGATTCAAACTACAAGAAAGAAGATTCCACCTAAACATTAGGAAGAACTTCCTGACAGTAAGAGCTGTTCGACAGTGGAATTTGCTACCAAGGAGTGTGGTGGAGTCTCCTTCTTTGGAGGTCTTTAAGCAGAGGCTTGACAGCCATATGTCAAGAATGTTTTGATGGTGTTTCCTGCTTGGCAGGGGGTTGGACTGGATGGCCCTTGTGGTCTCTTCCAACTCTATGATTCTATGATTCTATATCCTGCTTTATGCTACATAATTCAAAGTGGCTAATAAATTCAAAGTCATTAAAACATCAAACAGCCAATCTATCTGGTCATGGCAATATTATCACGTCCTGAATCCCAACTACAGGGGTATTCAGCTTAAGTTCAATTCACTTCCAGAAAACAATCTTCATCAAATGCCATACAACGAAGAACAATCAATATGAATAAGCATTAATAAAATCCAAGAAGTCAGCACACTGCAAAAAAACCACAACCCAGTCATAGAATCATAGAGTCACCTAGTCTACCCCCTGCAATGCAGGAATATTTTGACCAACAAGGGTCTTGAATCCCAAACCCTGAGATTATGAGTTTCATGCTCTTCCAACTGAGCTATCCTAGTCATGTGACTACAACATAGATACAGACATAATTTTATTAGTATGCCATCTTTCCGCAGCTAAAACCATGCTCAAGGCGGGCTACCACATGAAAAACTATGTAATTACAAACCTAACAAAAGTAAGGTAAAGGTAAAGAGACCCCTGACCATTAGGTCCAGTCGTGACCGACTCTGGGGTTGTGCGCTCATCTCGCATTATTGGCCGAGGGAGCCGGCGTATAGCTTCCAGGTCATGTGGCCAGCATGACAAAGCCGCTTCTGGCAAACCAGAGCAGCACATGGAAACGCCGTTTACCTTCCCGCTGTAGCGGTTTCTATTTATCTACTTGCATTTTCACGTGCTTTCGAACTGCTAGGTTGGCAGGAGCTGGGACCAAGCAATGGGAGCTCACCCCGTCAAAGGGATTTGAACCGCCAACCTTCTGATCAGCAAGCCCTGGGCTCAGTGGTTTAACCACAGCGCCACCTGGGTCCCTAACAAAAGTAGTCATAAATAAAACATCAAAAAGCACACCGCCAGATTAAAACAATTTCCACATGAAACCATAATGGCATCTAAAATAAAGATGCAAAAAACAATAATATCAATAGCAGCAGCAACCCCAACCCTGCAACAAACCCCACCCAAACAACACCCCAGCCCAAAAGTCTGTTCGGCAGCCTCAGCTTTTGTAGCTGGAGTCAGTCCAGGCTCCACCCTCCCAGGCCAGGTGGAAAAGGCCAGCAAGGCAGGGAGCAGGTCTTCCAAGCTTCGCAGCCGAGATGTTACCCAATAACCATCAGGCAGACTGCTTAATGTTTCACAAAACCATTCCCACAAGGCCAGATGTTGGTAACACTCTCCAAACCCTTGTGGTGAATAACATCCACACATGAGTTAACAGCAAATACGGAAGGGTGCAGATGGTGCTCTCAAAGAAGCAGCACAGAAACATTTTTAACTTCAACCAAAGAAGCAATATACATTCCGGCATACGCAGGGATGGAGAAAAGGATTTCACACACTTTACACTTTGTTTCCCATTCATACCTGAAAGCAAGTTGACATCAGCATTACGTTGTTCTCTTGACAAGTTCAGAAATGTATCTGAACGCATGCCATCTTTTTCAGGACTGTATCGGCCAAAACGACGGGAAGTGAATAACAAGAAGACGAAGAAAACTCTATATAGCACAGAGAATGGAGTGCTATAGAACAGTGTTTGTGAGCCCCACATGATTTGGACTATAACTCCCGTCAGCCCCAGCCACCTCATTACTTCTGTAAAATTCCACAGCAGCAGACAGCAGGAGGATTATCACAGCTTTTGTCAGAAGCCGAACTGCAGCAGAATGGAAACAACACGGCATGTGATGAACACAGGTCATATTAGAAATCAATGGCTTCTTACATCCCTATTTGCAAGAAGGCTGATAGCAGGCAGTCAGAGCCCTAACAGAGCATCTTCTCTTGCTGGGGTTAAGACCGGGACTGCAATGTCCTTTCTGCCACATGTCCTTTCTGTCCTCACCTCACTGCCACGGCAGGCTGGCTGCCTCCTTCACATGCCCCAAGGTGGAGGGAGTTGTGGCAGGAGGGAACTGGGGCCCTGTACCTGAGCAGTCCTTTTGCCACCAATTTGACTAAGGCTACCTGTACTTCGACAAGTCCTAAGATTTTTGAAGAGGAAAGCTGAAAACATGATGTTTGAAACCAAGAGGCTGGTTTTCATGGAAACTGGTGTGGCCATTTCTAATACCCTATCCTTAGAATGTGTTTTTTTTTTTAAAAAAATATTATTAGAGATGGCAGGAGGGATGATTTACATGACAATGGAATTATTTCAATGTTCGCTCTGTGTGTGTGTTTAAAGAAAACTCACAATCCCGAGCAGTGGCTTTGTTTGTTCCTGTTTTTGTGCGACACAGCAGGCCGGAAGAATGATCCGATAAGGTGCACAGCTAATGCAACATGAGGAAAGTTGATAAATGGGAGTCAAACTGGGAACATTACAAGCAAGGGCGAAAAAACACAATTCACGGGAGCAGAATGCTACCGCACGCCTAAGTATAATAAAGCTGTTGCCTAGCGTACAGACTATGAGCTATGGAAATAATCTTAAATCAAGTGAGTTACTGTTTCTTAGCAATTTGAAAGAAAGGGGGGGAAACAGTCTAATTGGCAATCAAGCGCTCCTCCGGGAGTTTCTATGCAGCCAGCACAATTTGTTGGCACGTGCTAAATCCGTCTGGGGCAGATCCTGACACAGCATAAACTTGCAGAGACGGTTTCATGTTTGATGTCCATCAGTCGGAAGGAATGTGCGCAAACAAAAAGGCACATCATGGCTAGATGTAAATACAGTCCATTGTCCAAAACCTTGCCAAGACACCAACTATTATTATTAAGTAAGGCCTAACCCAGGGTCCCCAAACTAAACTAAGGCCCGGGGGCCGGATGCGGCCCAATCGCCTTCTAAAATATAGTCCGGCCCCCCACAAGGTCTGAGGATCAGTGCACCGCCCCCCTGCTGAAAAAGTTTGCTGACCCCTGGCCTAACCTCTTCTTCCTTGGCAACCCCCCTCACACACACACCAAAAAGAAAAGGAAAAAAAGAACACCACCCACATTTAACATTAAACAGCTTGAAGTTGCCACTTGTGTCATACTGCTACTAACAATATATACATATCCAAGGCTTTTTTCCAGCCAGAATTCAGCAGAACTCGGTTCCAGCACCTCTCAGGTGGGCGCCATTGCCATTCTAAGAGAACAAGGGAGGTGTTCATTGTGTATTCTGGCACCTCTTTTTCAAGTAAAACAGCACTGGATATATCTCACACATCCTTCAATGTGCTCAGGTTGAGCAACATAAAATTCTCTTCCTCCCATGTTATCCTCATAAACCTGTGAGGTGGGCGAAGGTGAGAGGCAGTGACTGGTCCAAGTTCACCCAGTGAGCTTCATGGCTAAGTGTTCAGATCTGCACAGTCCCCATTTTATGTTCTAAGCAGGTATCACCACACCTTGCTCACCTATGGCGAGTAATAATGGACTCCAAGGGACCAAGTAAGGAAGCTTTGTCCTTTTTTTGTTTTTGTTTTTTCTTTCCACAATGTGCGGCAGTATGTTGGAAAACAGTATATCTTCCAGCTAAAATTTATTTGGACCTTTTGGTTCTGGTATTCAGGAAGGCCTAAATCAGGGGTCAGCAAACGTTTTCAGCAGGGGGCCGGTCCACTGTCCCTCAGACTTTGTTGGGGGGGGGGCTATATTTTGAAAAAAAAATGAACGAATTCCTATGCCCCACAAATAACCCAGAGATGTTTTTTTTTTTTTTTAAGGACAGATTCTACTCATGTAAAAACACCAGGCAGGCCCCACAAATAACCCAGAGATGCATTTTAAATAAAAGGACACATTCTACTCATGTAAAAACATGCTGATTCCCGGACCGTCCACGGGCCGGATTTAGGAGGCGATTGGGCCGCATCCGGCCCCCGGGCCTTAGTTTGGTGACCCCTGGCCTAAATACTTACGGTACCTTTTCCAAGTGCCTTTCCTTCAGAAAATTTTGATGATCCAATTCTATATCTCTCGTAGGCTGTATTTATTCCATGATTCATATTCTGTCTGAGGTACTACTACTACTACTACTAATAATAATAATAATAATAATAATACTATTGTCATATTTCTCTCTCTCTGTACACTACTTTGTCAGGGCTGACCCTGAAGAGCAAGTAATAAATAACTGGAACAAATAAATAAATAAGACAGGGTACTTAATTTTTCTTTTCTATTGATTTAGCTGTAAGACAAATTTATTTAAAATGTTTGTATCCTGCTTCTCCTGTCTCTCCCCCCCCCCGAAACATATACCAAAACTAGCCTATAAAGCTACATATGCCTATATAAATACATACATGTGTGAGTGTGAGTGTGTGTGTGTGTGTTTGTTTATCCAGTGCTGATTTAGCACTGAAAAGCGGGTTTTCCAGGGGAAAGCAGCAAAGTGAAGGCAATACTTCTTCCTTCCTTTGAATTTCTTTCAAAGGGAATAAGGGAGCAGCATTCTAAAGCTCATTTCAAAGGCTTGGGGCCAGTCCTGAAAAGACCCTTCTTCTTCCTTCTACAAAAACACAGGCAAGGAGAGGGCTGCATAGCCTCTGAAATGCGTTAGCTTGAAAGGTGACAGTGGGTTCTTCCAATCGCAACTTTGTAACTCCAGAAATTAACAACAGTCAAACTTTCTCTGATCCTAAGCCTGTATTCTTTTGGATGGAGGAAACGCCGTCTGCCAAAATCCTACTACTTTGATTAAAGTGTTTTAGCAATTTGGGTTCGTTTGTCGGTTTTCAGCAGAAAAAGGAGGGGGGGGGAAATAGAATCCTGAAGCAGAAGAAATCAAATTACTTAAGCAACAATGTAACAAAGGGGGCCCTGGAACACAGCCTTGCATTGAACAGCCTAAATGAATAGGCTGTTATTTATATTAATGGATACGGCTATTTTCTATTAAGGGGGTTTTGATACATGAACCACCACTCCAAAATAAATTTCACACCAGCACCCTTAAGTCCCCTGACATCTTTAAATGTTCTGATTTAACATTTTCCACTGTGTGCACAATGCATCAAAAAGCACTGCCTGAGATGTCACTTTCAAAATCAAGTGACTATTTAGGAATAGTGAGTAGTACTATTTTTTTAAAAAAAAAAATTAAAGTGGTTAGGGGGACGAGATAAAGAGGCAACATAAAAAGCAACCAGAGGATATCTGAAGCGATCGCATCTCTGAGGAAGCCCATGTTTAAATTAATATTTTTTCCCCTAGAGGGAAAAAAAACACATCCCAAGTGTTATGTACTTAGCTGAATCCTAGAACAATAGGATCCAGAATGCAGCAATCTGGTTGGTCTGCAGGAGCCACCCAATCCAGCTCCAGGTGGAAGTGAATCAGCAACCTGGTTGGCCTGCAGGAGCAGCCAATCAGCCTTCGGTAGGAAGTGAATCTGCAGCCTAGTTGGCCTACAGGAGCAGCCCGGAATTAGCCAATCATGCGGGGCCCATTGTGTAACTACGTAATGTATATATAGCTAGACTTTGGGGGGAAAGTTTCATTCATTGCTACTATGAGCTGAATAAAGAGCATGAAATTCACACTCGAGTCTGAGTATATTTCAGCAAGAAAAACAAGCTCACGGCAGGACCATATGCAGGTTCATTCAGAAACACATCCCATGAGTTCAATGGGCTTTACTCCCAAGTAAGCAGGTTGGGGCACTGCAGCAAGCCCAGTGAGTTTTAAGCAGGGAGGGAGGGAGGAATAGCTTCTTCATCTCTAAAAGTGGAAGTCTGCAATCAAAGTGGAGATGTAGCGATGGAACATAGTAATTGTCTCTTGAGCAGTGATCTAATTTCCCCCTGAATGCCCTCAAATGAAAGGTTCCTTTTAATACATAATACAGAAAAGCGAGAGCTTTAAAAAGCGGTAATTTGACAGCACGCAGAACGGTAGATGCATTTTATTTCCGTTCATCGCATTAATGAATTCCAGGTCACTCCAGCTTCTACACGCTCTGGGGATACAAACGCTCACATGGAGTTCTGGGGAAAGTGCAGAGAGATATAAATGCACCCGGAGTCTGGGATGATGGCCGTCAGATTGCTAAGCAGCAGAGGCTTATAAACAGAATATTTAACTAGAAGCTACAAAAGCTGCTCCGGAAGAGCCTGCCAGAGCTTGCTTGCAAGCCTTTGCTTCTTGAAATGAATGGGGGGGGGGAACAAGAAAAGTGTGACATTAAAGCTCAAAAATGTGAACCTCTCAGGATTATAAACAATCTTTAAGGAGATAAACATAATACAGAACTCTGCCACGGAGTCCCATTTGCGACCAGTTCTTGAGGGAGGATATTTCCCTGTCTGCTTGTCTACACCACAGAAATGTGGTGAGGACAACTTTGCTTGAATCAGCAAACTCTTATTCAGCCTGGGATTGAGGCAGAAGGAAGGTGGATGGTGGGGGGAAGAGCCATTCCCCAAGAGTATTATAAAATGCAGAGGAAGCCGGGAGAATATTTTATAAGAAAGCCAAATGTTTAATTCATCAAGGCGCGATAAGAGATCTATTGAGGGGAGGAGGACCTCTCAGTACCACTAAAAATGAATTTAGGGGAAGAATGGGAACACCACAGAAAATTATTCTGCTCTTTCCACCACCCCAAAAGAGTTAAATGCTTTGCATCAATCATTCAATGGGTTATCTCAGATGTTTCACGTGAAATTGCAATCGAAATCTGAAATGGCATAATGGACTCCCTCAGAAGGTGGCGGACTCTCCGAGGTTTCTAAGCAGAGGTTTGGCCATCTGCCACCTAGAAGATGGAGCAAGCTTGGTATGCCCCCCCCCCTGCTCCAGAACCTGAACCAATAGATTCAAGTTACAAGAGAGGAGATTCCAACTAAACATCAGGAAGAATTTTCTGACAGTAAGAGCTGTTGAACTCCCTTGGAAGGTAGTGGGCTCTCCCTCCTTGGAGGTTTTTAAGCAGAGGTTGGGTGGCCATCTGTCATGGATGCCTTAGTTGAGATTCCTGCATTGCGGGGGGTTGGACTAGATGACCCTCGGGGTCCCTTCCAACTCTACAACTCTATCATTCTATGACTAGAGAAGTTACAACCCAGGGACTGGGGAGCATGGCTGGCTGATCTGGAAACAAGCTGGCTGAAGCTGTGAGAGTAGCAAGGAAAGACACTCTGGAGATGTAATGCTGTGAACTCGCTTCCTCTCCATGTAGAGCCAGGTGTACATAGGTGTAAAATGAACCATTTGTCTTAAAACCAGACAGAGGGCCTTCTCGGTAGTGGCACCTGCCCTGTGGAACGCCCTCCCAGCAGATGTCAAGGCAATAAGCAACTATTTTACTTTTAAAAGACAACTGAAGGCTTATTTGTTTGATGCTGTATTGTTTTTAATATATGGTTGGAAGCCGCCCAGAGTGGCTGGGGAAACCCAGCCAGATGGGCGTGGTATAAATATTATTATTATTATTATTATTATTATTATTATTATTATTATTACACCCTACAACTTCTGCTGCTCACCGAATTCCCATGGCAGTTTATTCCATATTCACATTTCCCTGATTTTCAGTTTCTACATTAGAGAAACCTTCTACCTTCGTTTTCAAACAGCCTAGTTCTCAAACATTTTGGCTCCCGGATTATCGAAACCCGGAAGTGAGTGTTCCAGTTTACAAACGTTCTTTTAGAAGCCAAACATCTGACGGGGCTTCCGATTGGCTGCAGGAGCTTCTTGCAGCCAATCTGAAGCTGCGCTTTGGTTTCTGCACGCTTTTGAAGTCGAACAGACTTCCGGAACGGATTCCGTTCAACTTCCAAGGTATGACTGTATACTTGAGCTTTCACACAATGTAAAAGTCACTTGCATATCCAACAGCAGAGTCCCCCCCGCCCCGTCCCCGAGGGCCTGGCCCACTAAAGGGAAAGAATAAAATGGACACGACAACTGCCCGGGATTAAAAATGGCCACAACTTTATTGATTTCAGGTGTAGGGGGCCTTGGCATAGCCATAGGCAATGGGCATGTATCCCCCTTGGTCCCCTGCTGTTGGTCTGAGGCATGACAAGGTTGATCTTGGGGATGATGGGTCTAAGGCAAAATTGAGGTCTATGCAAATGGTCCCCCAAGGTGCTGAGAGAAGCTCTGTGGTCTGCTAGCCCCATGCCTCCAGCTCTTTGGACTGAGACTTCCCTCACGACCCCTCTAACGGGGAACCCTGTTTTCGCCACCAAAGAAAGGTGGGGGTGAGTCACCACTTCACCCCCAGTTCAGATGCTAGTCTAGACGGTTCTGCCCAAGGCCTAAACCACCAAGTTGTGTATGGGGAAGGCAAAACCTTCTCAGGAGCATCAGAAATGGCTGCTTTGGGTCGCAACAGCCTCCTGCCCCAGATTCGACGTCAGCAGCTGTTCTGAAAGCATAGTGGAATGTAGTGCAACCTGAGCACTCAATCCCCCATTATTGGCAAATGAGTTTTTTTCTCTGGTTGCACATTGCATGGAAATGAGCACCGTATTCCACTATAGTTCCAGAAGTGGCTTTTACACCACATGAAAGCTCAGATATTACATGATGTGGAACTCAACACTTAGGGGAAAGTCACAAAAGCAGAATAAACTGTGAATGCAACCTTAATCTCTCCGAACTCGGCATGCAACTTAACTATATCAGGAACCAGGAAAAGATTAGCACATGTAATGGAACATTAAGATGGATTAATTTTTTTCCTGTATGAAATCTGGTAGGACTTCTTCCTATGCAGTGATCTCCGACGATGGGGATGATGCTTGTGCAAATAGGGTACACAGTACGAGAAAGGAATTCATGTGCAGGGCTGCGATAACTAATTTGTCAAGAGCTCCGCAATAACTCAGTACAAATTAATGTCCATTTAATTTAAAACATTGCCAAATCTATGGCTTAACAGACAGCTAGAACTGATATTAATTGATGTCATCTGAGTGTGAGAAAGAAATCCATTTGTGACCCCCAAGTGTCATGAAATTTAACGTAATTACACACTCTATCATTTGGTTTATTTTTTGCCATTATATTAGTTCATAGGACGGTTACACTCTTTCATCACTTTATTATGCTTACCTTATCCTGAAACACTTCCTTCCAGCTAACGTCTCAGAAGATGAGCTATGGCCCTTGAGAGATTACAGCTCAGCGGAAGCAAAATACATGCTTTAAATTCAGGGTGCCCCAGGTTCAAACCCTGCTATTTCCAGTCTTTTTTAAAAAAAGGGATCAAATAGCAAGTGCTGAGACCATGAAGAGTCACTCGGTGGCAAAGGAGACAATACTGGGCCAAACGGGCAAATCATGACTTTGTAAAAGACTGTTTCCTATGCTTCCAAGAGCTGGGTTATATAAAGAAAGATGCACAAAATCAGAATAAAGCAGGGGTGATTAAACTTTTTCAGTCCTGGGTAAGCATGTGGCAGTGATGGGCAGGACCAAAGGGAAAGGAGATGAAACAATGAATGCAAATTTTACTGATGCACAGTTAGTTTCTACACACACTTGCACAGCAGCTCTCTCTCTCTGTCCTCCATTTAGACCTGTGTGAGGCCAATAAAAGCACATTCCAGCCAGGGGGAAATATATGAGGTGTGAATCGGGGCTAGATGGTGAGGCCTGGAGGGTTGCATGAGACCTGGGTCTAAGGTTCCCAATCCCTGGAATAAAGCAGCAATGCGAGAAAGAGAGAAGTGGACACCAAAAGCTCAAGAGCAAATTGGAGCAATGGCAAATCCACTACAACACAGCCCTGATGATAGCACACTGTGTGTTGCCAAGTAATTTTTCCTAGGACGAAAAAAAAACTTTTCACAGGTGAAAAAAAACACCTCTGGAGAATCTCGTGCTGATATTGAATTATTGTGAATGGTAAGTAGAGTCCGAGAGTGCCCATAGAGACCCCCAAACATGCCACCCTGATTCCATCTAAAGTGAAATTTCTTAGTCCCTTCTTAACAGTTCACTGGAGTGATTTCATGGGAAGCCAACTGATTAAGATTAGGCTACTTTGATCCTTTTTGTGGGGTGGGGGGAGTGTTGCACACCCCAACTTTTTAGGCAGTTTTTGCCTTAAGCAGAATCTAATTTGGAGGTGAAACATTGGAAGAATTTCATGGGCAGCCAAAAGAACTTCAACCAGACTTGAAAAAATTATCAACGAATTTTTGTACAACTGTAAGAAGGCCAGTGGGGTAAAAAAATCTACTCACTGATCCAGGAGATCCCACTATCTAAGTCATGAAAAATATATCAACATATCAACACTCCCTTAACCTCCCAGAAACACTCATGATCTCAATTACAATCTGTTAACTTTGCCCCCTAGAACCCAATGGGATCTGCCTAGGACGATGTTCTTCCATAAGAAAAATCAAAAAACACCAAAGCGCATTATATCAGAAGTTACGATAATTTGAATGTACACTAAGCTTGTAATTTAGGAAGCACTGTGGGACTTATTTAAGGAAACGTTTCTTAGGGCCAGGCCAATTTTCCTCTGTTATTTTGGAAGAGGGAGAGAGAGGTAGCTCACGACGTACTAAAAATGCAATTAGATAAAGTAACTTCATGAAATGCAGCTAAAAGCGTCGGCCATATGAGGAGCCTCAGGACCATATGAGAAACCAGCCGGTGCTCCAGTTTTCTGACTCCGTGAAAAGGTTTCTTTGACATTCTGCCAGGCAACATCTCTTCTGAAGAAAAGCAGCTGAACGCACAAGCCCAGAAGGTTGAGGAGGTACCTCGGTTTATGGACAGCAACCTGCTTGGTGGGTCTTTGGGAGATGCTTTGCAATTGTACCTGATGTGAAGTCAGGATAGCAGTATGATGGCAGGGTGGGGAAGCAGGATATTCACAATTCATATCATTTGCATGAACTACTTTAAAACACTTCATCGTAAGATCCCAAGGCAAAACCTGGCAATCAATCACACAAAATGCAATCTAAAACAAAGAAATAAAAATAACTTTCTTTTTTTAAAAAAGAAGAAGCTAAAAATTAAAACACAATTTTTAGAAAACCTCACCTAAAATGCCTGGGGATATAACTGCACCATGCGCTCTCATACTGAAATAAACCTGCAAAAGCAAAGCTGGGTACTCAGAAAACCCAACCTTTCTGCATGCCTGATCTAGAAGCATTTATAAGGATCAGGCAGTATCAGCCAAGACACAGGCCACATTCACACCATAAGATTGAAAGCACTAGGATACACAGTCATGGCTTCCCCCAAAGCATCATGGGAGTTGTAGTTCTCCAAGGCTGCTGAAAGTTATTAGGAGGTGCCTGTTCCTTCTTACAGAGCTACGATTAAGAGGGATTTCACGATTCTGCCCTGCATCCCCACATACATGCACCAATTCTGGTCCAAGTGTAACACAGGTCTGTAGAACAACTCCAACAGGCATGGTACGTAGATAAACAACTATGTGAGCATTGAGGAATGAACATCAAGGTTGCTCAGGGCTTTAACAAGAGTTTTCCATTGCAAAATGACTCCCTTTGTCTCCAGTGTCCTTCTCTTTTCTAGTTAATTTGTTTTTCTAAAAGATCCTTTTAAGCCTGCTTCTTTCTTCTCAAACTCAGCATGACCACTGTGGCTTTATTTCTCCTATAGAGAACACAGAGCTACTCATATGCAGCCACCCATCCCGCCTTGTCTGCAGTTTATTTACAATGCATTTGATTGCCTGATGCTAATCTCCTGCAGACAAACTCCTGGGCCAGCCTTTTGTGAGGCATCCAATACGTTCGCCCCCCCCCACCCCACTCTGCCATGCTTCCTGCTGCCCCAATGATGCTGCCTCTGCGGTCATTAAGCATAGCAAATGGATGCATGGTTCAGAAACTCCCTATTGAGAAGGTACCGCATTTAACTTAGGAAATTGGTTCACAAACTGGTCTTCAGCTGCGGCCACAAGAGCATGGCTTTATTGATTTGTGCTGTGAAAGGGGAAGGCTCTGCAATGATGGACTGAAGGGGACATTTGCCCCTGAACCCAGCCCCCTGCAGTCCCCAGGGTCTCGAGCAGAGGGCAAGCCAGTTCACCAATCAATATATCTGTTCATCTCTCATAATCTTGCTGTTATAGTTTCCTTACCACATTCTGCCTCCGTTCTACACCGCTTTGTCTCAACCTCGTAACTCGCTTCCGGCTCTGTGCAATACTAATGATGATGACGATGATAATATAACAACAACAACATTGGATGGAGAAATGTTGGTTTTGTTTCTTTGGGGTTTTGGGGTGGGGGTATGAGGAGAGACCACACTGATAACTTTAAACTGGCTTCAGGACTTTAAAAAAAACCCAACAACATAAAAGTGAGTTCCCAGAACAAATTCTTTCATGCGTATGATCTTTCTGCACAGCATAACCAAAGATCATCCAGGGCTGGTTTTTGTTTTCAGTAGAATCAAACGGTTATGTCCTCCCTGGACTGCACCATTTCTGCCTGCAGACAAGTAACAGATCTTGTCTGGAGAAATGTATATTGTTAAAAGTAGAAAATATCACATCAGGTGGAAGGCTAAGCTGAACCCTTCATGGTTGAGCATCACCCACACCTTCAACACAAAACTGTCTAGGAGGGGAAATGTAATACCAAATGAACCTGCTGAAATGTATACATTTGTAAATAAATTCATCAATAGGCCCAATTTGAAGGATTGGACATGATGTTTAGGCACTTCTTATTCCTGCACTCTATACAAGGCCAGCCTTCCCCAACCAGTTCCCTTCCAGATGTTCTTGGAATCCACCATGGGCAACCACCAGGAATTCCAGGAGTTGTAGAGGACAGCCATGTTGGAGAGATCTAAGAAAGGTGCTTCAGAAACGGTATTGGTTCCTGAATGACCCAGAGACTTAGAGTGTGAAATGGAGGGTTCTGATGAGGATGAGGGTCCGGCCACTCCCTTTGGATCGAGTACACAGCCCTGTCACCATTCTCTGACTCAGAGGATGAGACTCCTGTAGAACCTTTGTCGCTCCAGCCTTGCAGAGATCCAAGGATATAAAATAAGGTGAGAGATCTTTTCCCAGCAAGCCAGCTACGTCAATGAGGACAATAGTCTGAGTTTTGTCAGCTGGCATAAGCATTTGGTTGGCTCTAGCTCCCTGTAGTGCTAATTTGGGAAGTATTGTCCTCACTCTGAATAGGCTTACAGTCGTACCTTGGAAGTCGAACAGAAACTGTTCCAGAAGTCCATCCGACTTCCAAAACGTTCGGAAACCAAAGCGCAGCTTCTGGTTGGCTACAGGAAACTCCTGCAGCCAGTCAGAAGCTGCTGAAACCCCATCGGACATTCGGCTTCCAAAAATAGTTCATAAACCGGAACACTCACTTCTGGGTTTGCAGCGTTCGGGAGCCAAAACGTTCAAGAACCAAGCTGTTTGAAAACCAAGGTACAACTGTAATTATCTTTCTAGGCAATCTTGCGTGCCTCACTCTAAATAGGCTTAATTGTCTTTCTAGGCAATTTTGTTTGCATACACAGAAAGATCTCTGAAGCTTTGCAATGCTGCTGAAAAATTACAACTCTCATTCCCCTCTTTACTTGCTCCTAAGTTTTTTACCTAAGTTTCCGTGTGCTGCTCTGGTTCGCCAGAAGCGGCTTTGTCGTGCTGGCCACATGACCTGGAAGCTGTACGTCGGCTCCCTCGGTCAATAACGCAAGATGAGCGCTGCAACCCCAGAGTCGGTCACGACTGGACCTAATGGTCAGGGGACCATTTATCTTTAAGTTTTTTACCACCTTGAGCCACCATAGGAATTTTGGCCTAGTTTTCAAATTTTCAGATCTATCTAGCGCTAAGTCACAACACAG
Organism: Zootoca vivipara; assembly: GCF_963506605.1. Classification (NCBI taxonomy): domain Eukaryota; kingdom Metazoa; phylum Chordata; class Lepidosauria; order Squamata; family Lacertidae; genus Zootoca; species Zootoca vivipara. The sequence goes on from NC_083279.1 coordinate 88,165,184, forward strand.
ACATTTTGAGAATCATCATAAGAAGCATGACTAGCTCAGTTGGTTAGAGCGTGGTGCTGATAATGCCAAGGTTGCAGGTTCGATCCCTGTAAAGGGACAGCTGCATATTCCTGCATTGTGTAGGGGGTTGAAATAGATGATCCTCAGGGTCCCTTCCAACCATACAACTGCATTTTGTTTCCTCCTCTTTCCTGGAATTTAATGGCCCATAGTATTGATACTGCTGAATGGAGCCGGAGCAACATTCTAAATTTTATTGTGAAAAGCTTTTGCGGGGAGGTTATATCCCATTATCTCTGTACAAGTCGGCACACTGATAACATAATACCGAGCAAAGTGATTTTCTGGATATTAAGAAGATTATTTGGATAGGTCAATATTTTTATCTAACGATACAGAGTTTCCCCAAACTTTATCAAGGACGGATATAGGTTATCTGGGTCCCATTTTTATGATGAAATGTCAAATGATGAATTGTTGGTTCCTTGCAGGTGCTGCCAATAAGGGATTTGCCAAATTGGCAGAGAAAGAAGAAAGTAGGCTCAGGAGCTCTGATGTCTACGGAAAAGGTTGTAATCCTGACTTCTAGTACAGTAAATGTCTTGTTCACCCCGACTATGACACCGTTTCAAATACGTACCAGATTGACGTGCAACAAGCAGGTTTCTGAGCCTTCAAGATGATGCTCTGACTATTGCAGTAATGTGCCCTAGAAGCTTTTTTTCCTTTAATACTGAGAGGTTCCTGTTCAAATAAAGAGTCGCAACTAGATGAGCAAGATACTGTGCAATTAATCCACCTACAGATAATGATACAAGATGACTGCACGGCCATGATAAAAGATTACTGTCTCCATTATACTGCTTGAAAGATACCGCTTGAAAGAAACGATAAAAGATTCTCATCTGTACTATATACTGCTTACCGGTGTCTGTGTTTTTTATGTACAACCTTGCCCACTGCAGATAAGCATGTGGTGTGCAGCAGCAATTTAAACTGCAGACTGTGAAAATACTCCCCCCCCACCCCACCCCCGGTGGCTCTCCACATCAGGATTTCCCAAACTTGTGTCCCTAGCTGTTTTTGGACTACAATTCCCACCATCCCTGCCTGGGCAGTGGCCCTGCTAGCTAGGGATGATGGGAGTTGTAGTCCCAAAACAGTGGGAGACCCAAGTTTGGGAATCCCTGCTCTAGATGCTGCTGAACTACAGTTCCCATGATGTCGGTCAACAGACCATATTGCCTGGGGTTGCTGGGAGTTATAGTTCAGCAACATTTGAAAGGACACAGGGCAACTATTGCTGGAATAAAGGAACAGGTTTTACACATTCCTGCTTCCTGGGAATGTGTAGTATATACGACATATATTTTAGTACATAAAATATATGTAGTACGGTATATATTGCCCAGCGCAACTACTCATACCAAACCTTCACTTCTTGTGTAAACATGGGCATTAAAGTTCCCAAGCCGCCATTTTAACCGTTCAGCACCCATCAACAGGGTGTTGCAACTTTTTTAAGCACAAAGGGTACCTAAAGTGAATGACAGGCTGTCACTGGCCACAACATTTTGCTAAGGCTACAGATGAAATCAGAAGTCCGTGAGTCTTCTGGCTGGTCCAAGAGGAGAGGGAAGTGAAAGCAGAACCTTAAATAGAGACCAAATGCAGGAGAATTCATAGCGGAAGGCAAGAGATTGTTAAATATTCTCATTCAGTTAAATTAATTCTCTCTTAAGCTTTTTTTACAAACTGGAAGGACAGATCGTGAAGCTGAGGCTCCAATACTTTGGCCACCTCATGAGAAGAGAAGAATCCTTGGAAAAGACCCTGATGTTGGGAAAGATTGAGGGCACTAGGAGAAGGGGACGACAGAGGACGAGATGGTTGGACAGTGTTCTCGAAGCTACGAACATGAGTTTGACCAAACTGCGGGAGGCAGTGCAAGACAGGAGTGCCTGGCGTGCTATGGTCCATGGGGTCACAAAGAGTCGGACACGACTAAATGACTAAACAACAACGCACACAATGTAAACAAGATCACTGTATCCCCCCTGGAAATTACCTTTTTTAATGTTTGGGTAAATAAATGGGCTAATTTTGAAATCCTAGAAAACCCAGTAAATGGTTTTGTTTGTTTAAAAAAGCAAAAGCCAAGCAGGAAAAGGGCTTTGTAAATAATCCTGGCCTTCAAAGGATGGCACTTCTATCCACTAAGACCAAAAAACTGTGAAGGGAGAGCGCTTAAGGACATAATTGCCGTTAAGTGGAAATGAACACGCTAATGCGAACACCTAATTTGCAGTAATCATGAGAATGAACCCTAAGTGTTAGCAGAATGAAACTATGGACCAGACACGCAACATTTGCAGAGGCAGAAAGTAATAGCTACTGGATAGCATCAGAATATGGCCGTAGGAATTCCAAGGTGATACCTATTCAAACACACCTTTTGAACATCTCTGGGGAGCATGTCCACAACTGAGGTCCTGCTGCCAGGTGAGAAAGCCATCTCTCGGGTAGCCTCACCTAAGATGGGACATCCAGAAGGGTGTAGTAGTGTTACAGTGTGTTTCTGTCCTTACAGATTCAGGGCCCATAGTTAACATCACCTTCCAACATGGAGTACTCTCTCCCCACTCTTTAAATTTCGAAAGGATTTATTAGTCTTCTTCCTTCCTTGTTTTGGATGCAGATGCAAAGGAGGAGAGTTCTCCTACATATAACAGCTGTACAATGGTACCTCGGGTTACAGACGCTTCAGGTTACAAACTCCACTAACCCAGAAATAGTACCTCAGGTTAAGAACTTTGCCTCAGGCGGTGGGAAGCCCCATTAGCGAAAGTGGTACCTCAGGTAAAGAACGGACCTCCAGAACGAATTAAGTTCTTAACCCGAGGTACCACTGTATTGGGAAGAACACTTTGGCTGGTGCAGATTGCCATTTAGGTTTTTGAGGAGAGAACTCCCATCTAAAAACAATCCTTGTATGTGTATCATTCCCTGTCTCTTTCACTTCTCTTAAAAATAAAATGAAACTTAATTGTCTAGTGAAAGACCAATGGCTAGGTCCACATTGCAACTGTGAACTATCATCCACTATCCCGTTCAGCCTCCTAGTCCCTGATACCTCAGAGATATGCATGCTCAAAATACCTCAAAAAACAATTTTTTATTTGTACCCTGCCCTCTCCGGCCGGAGCCACGCTCAGAGCGGCTAACATCATAAAACTTACAATAAAAGATGCCTTCTTCATTATGGCTCCTTCACACAAATACTGCTATCAGCCAAAGCAATGACTTAGCATCCCCACTGAGATGCCGCCTTTGAAAAGGAAGGCTACACAGGTAATGTATTTTTAGCTGCAAATCTTTCTTCCTTTTGTGTGTCACCAAATATGTCCCTGAACATTTGAATACCGGGTGACTGGACGTAAGTAATGAATTGTATTGCTTAGCGCTGCTATAATGCTGCTTCGAAATATTTCATAGTAGGCATTGTCATCATGGTAATCTGTCACCACCCTGGGGGTCTGAGTCCTCACCTTTCACCAGAGTTTTGGAGAAAATACCAAAGCGGGAGAGGGATTTGCCCTCCAGGCCAGCCCTAGATTACTCCAGTGCCCTAGAAGCCCCAGTGAAAGAGAGACCTGCTTTTCCAGCCCTTATCCAGCCCAAGGTCAGTTTACAGTCCAGGTACTCAAGCAAAGCTTGAGCCTCTTTGTGGGACTCTCCAGCCGGACCTTCACACAGAGCTATCAAGGGTGCTTTGCCTGTACTGCGACTTACCAGAACCCCGGCCTCTTGAGTTGCTTGGACATTGCCTGTCCAGAACCTGAGCTTTGTGATACTGGACCCAGATCCTGTTTTTGTCTAACTTTATCTTGTCAGAACCTGAAAATGTGCTTGACTCTGCCTTATGGAACTTGAACTTTGATTTGCTTGAGCTTTCCCTTGCTAAACACAGACACACACACACCACACACCAGCGCTTGGGCTAGAACACCATCTGACTGAGACCACCACCTGGAACTGAACATAATCCTTACAGCAAGCTTGTAAAGTAAGTCAATATTATTACTCACATATTATAAATGGGGAGCCGAATGGTTTGCCTAAGGCCACCTATTGGGCAGAATCTGAACCAGATTTTCCACAGATAACACCTGTAGCCCAGCAAACAGCCCTCTTGTTTAAAGTGCATGTGTTATGTTGTCGCAATATTATTTCTACTTCTTCCTGGGCACACGCCAAGGGAGCCGGGCTGGAATTCCTTTGCTAGCTCAGAAATGAAACATCAAACAGCACAGGCTTTAGCAATTCGAGTTCCCTAATGTCATTGTCTTCAAGAACCTGGCCTGAAGCCCTGGAACGGAAATTGCTTAACTTGTGTTAATCCTCATCAGGGGAAGAAGAAAGATATATCCTTGAACAAGGTTTAGCACAAGGACATCTTCTCCATATCTTTCACTTGATGGGATCACGTCTTTTACGGAGACTACACGAAGCACTTAACAAAGACAACACTCTCGCAGAAGCAGCAAAAAGTTATCTAAACTGGGTAAACCCAAGCATGGAATGCATGAGAGGCTGGATGGCACACAGCCTTGCTTTTTATTTAGACGAATCTGTGTATCCATGACTGGAGCAGAACATACAAGGCATGCCACTACCCCCATAGACCACAGTGCCCATTGCCAGTCTATGTGCATTTACAGAAACCCATTTGAATGCTTGGGACAAGAAGGGTGAATGCTATATACTCTCTTGGCCCAATGGAAAAGAGGAAGTATAATTGCTAACTGAGATGAGGTGGATTGAAAGGACTGCATCCAATGCTGCAGAGAGTTCTGCTCGTACAATGGGATTCCCTCTCCCTCCCCCAAAATCTTTTGGGGAGGGTCTCCCAACCCCCAGGAGGAGGTTTTGAGGGTGCGCGCTGGGGAGAGTAGCGGAAGGGGGAGTTCTGTCGTGCAAGTGTAAGTCTTGATGTTTTCTGCAAAACCAAGCCACTGCGCCAACATCTGTTTGAGGCTACGAGGAGGCATAAATTAGCTATGTGTTATGTCAAGAAGTAAGGGGAACCAGGTGGCGCTGTGGGTTAAACCACTGAGCCTAGGGCTTGCTGATCAGAAGGTCGGCGGTTCGAATCCCTGTGACGGGGTGAGCTCCCGTTGCTTGGTCCCAGCTCCTGCCAACCTAGCAGTTCGAAAGCACGCCAAAGTGCAAGTAGATAAATAGGAACTGCTACAGCGGGAAGGTAAATGGCGTTTCCATGTGCTGCTCTGGTTTGCCAGAAGCGGCTTTGTCATGCTGGCCACATGACCTGGAAGCTATACGCCGGCTCCCTCGGCCAATAATGTGAGATGAGCGCGCAACCCCAGAGTCGGTCATGACTGGACCTAATGGTCAGGGGTCCCTTTACCTTTACGTCAAGAAGTACTTTATGGCACCTGCCTTAAATCTACCGGCAATCCATTTCATACTTGTCGTGGGCCAGTCCTACCAATAGGCAGAGTGAGGTGGTTGCCTCAAGCAGCTGTTTTGGGGAGTGGTGGAAAAGCAGCAAGTTCTTTATTTCATTTTTGTTGTTGTTGCTGTTGTATATTCAACCTCTCCCGAAGAGCTGCTTGTGGGATTTTCTGCCTCACACACCAAAATAACTTGGCTGACCTCAAAGTACCTCTGCACTGTGACTTGTGGAGAGGGCACCAATTACTTTTCCACTAAGTTAGCAAAACGTCTTGGGCCAGACTTGCAGACTGTTGTATCTAAGAATCTTCTGGTCATTCTGCTGTGTTCAATGGCCTTTGGGTGTGGATGGGCTGCTCCTCATCCTTTTTTACTGTTTTTTTTAAAAAAACCACAAGATGACAAGAGCAAAAAATGTTTTCATTTTGTTTCCAGACTTTGCTCCTGTCCAGATGAGGACTGGGTGAAGTTTATGCTGTTGACACAGGCGAAGAAATCTAAACAACAGAAATGGAACCCACGAAATAGGTGAGCTAGCGTGGAAGATTTTTGCGCGCGCACACAGTTTTGGTGATGGCAGAATGCTGACAAGAGGGCTTTTCTGTTCTACACAAAAGAATATTAAAAGTTAAACAATTGCAGGTCTCCGAGGTGTGGGCTTCAAGTCCTTCTGGGCCACTGGGAAGAGTTAAGAAAGGCTCAAAGAAAACCCAGCAATTCCCAGCTCTAAGAGTTTTTGACACTTATTCTACTTTTAGTTATGAAATCTGTATCCTCTCAGTCATGCAAGAAACTCACGAGAAGCATCAAGAAAAGTCTTGACTAACCATCTGCCTGCTAAGTACATTTTGCACAGAACACTTAGGTCCAAAGGAAATGTGACTTTAAAATGTGTTCCTGCATCCAACATACAGGGTTTTTAACAGGGTTCTTGTATATCCCAGCAGTCGCTTGAAATAACCGCCAAACTTGGACCCGACAAAACACTGGCCTTGGACTCCTTTAGGAAGAAAGGGGATATAGGTTTAATGAACTGAATATACTGGGTATGCTATGATCTATTGTGTGTGTGTGTGTGACACAGGTGGCGCTGTGGTCTAAACCACTGAGCTCCCTTTGCTCTGTCCTAGCAGTTCAAAAGCACACCAGTGCAAGTAGATAAATAGGTACCACTGCAGCGGGAAGATGAACGGTGTTTCCGTGCACTCTGGCTTCCGTCATGGTGTCTTGTTGCGCCAGAAGCAGTTTAGTCATCCTGGCCACATGGCCCAGAAGCTGTATGTGGACAAACATCAGCTCCCTCAGCCTGAAAACGAGATAAGTGCCACAACCCCACTCTACGTAAATATAAATATTGTTTTTAATTCTTTTTGTTGGCTTCTTTCAGCACAGAGAAAAAGAAAAATGTGTGCTCTAAAATACAACAAAAAACAAGCGCAAAACAACAACATATGTGCCACGGCTTACAAATATGAAATTAACCACTTTCCTCCATCCATTCCAGATCACACAGAAAACTCACAGCCTGTGAACGACTGCAACTCTATTTAGAAAAAATCATCGATTTCGCCAAATACTCCAGGCCTGGAGTGTTTGACGTTTTGTAAATGCCCCTTGTGATGTATATGCAATAAAATAAGGGCATATCATATAAAAAGGAGCCAGGTGTGACATGCCCTTGTACAAGCCTCCTTGATGGCTTATTTTTTTTCCATTATAGCAATACTCCAAAGGGATTGGTACCAGCAGTCTACGCCAAGGCCTTGCACCATTTTTCATTGATGACGGGTGCAGTAGTATTGTGCTTTTTCATATCTCCCACCACTTTATCCATATTTCAAAAAATAAATTACTCTTAACTTACCAGGTTATTGGGGTAACTCCTGCCGAAATAAATGGGGAAATGAAACTGCTGAATGCCTTAAGCTAACTTGGCCGTGTTCTATCCCAAGCAACCTCTCTAAATAATGTAAGGGTGTGTATGAATCTGTATAATAAATTCTTCGCTTTAAAATGATGCTATACCACTTCAAGAGCACTGGGGTAGATTTATTTCCTCCTTCCTCTGTTGTGTTGTGTGTGTTTTTTTTGTTGTTGTTCTTAAGTGAGGCAAGCCACACAATGGCAAAGAGGTGGATTAATCTGAGGTGTTGTTATGTGCACGGCTGAATGGCCTTCTGCTTCCTTGCAACTTACAACCCTATAATTCTATGATAAAGGGACAGCGAAATTGCCTATCTAATGAGAATACCTTCACTGTGCTCTCGGATTCCCCATTCATCAGCCACAGACAGGCTTGTCAAGGTTATATTCCAGGCCAAAGTGATTGTGGCAGTGCAACCGGGATTCCGCGGCAGAACGCAACTCCCAGTCCACAGCACCACTGTAGATCATTATTTCACACTCCCTGCCTCACCGATTCAAAAATTATTGCAAGATACTGTCGCCCTCGACCAGTTTCAGCTGACACAGCCTTTTTGCTGTTGTTTTTAATGCAGCCTTCGGTGTTCGCAAATATCCACAGCAGCACTAGCTGGTTCATATCAACAACTAATTTATCATTCTTTCACTAGCTTTCTCTTGGTCTTGAAAACTATTTCACTAGGCTGATTTGCCCCCCAATTTTCCCTCAATTCACCCATGAAACTGCTACTGCCACCTTGGGGTGGGATAGGGAGCTAGAATGAGTAAATGGATGGAAGACTCTACTGAAAACGGTCCACATCGGATTATGATTCAGGGCGTAGCAAACCATTGTTTACAAAGATGGCTATAGCATTTAGGCCAAGGATTCACTCCTGCCCAGCCTCCGCTCTCACTAGGGCTGGACAATATCTGGTTTTCAACATCGTGATATTTTGTTTAGTCGTTTAGTCGTGTCCGACTCTTCGTGACCCCATGGACCATAGCACACCAGGCACTCCTGTCTTGCACTGCCTCCCGCAGTTTGGTCAAACTCATGTTCGTAGCTTCGAGAACTGATTTCCTTCAGAATGGATAGGTTTGATCTTCTTGCAGTCCATGGGACTCCTCCAGCGCTGCCTCCCGCAGTTTGGTCAAACTCGTGTTCGTAGCTTCGAGAACACTGTCCAACCATCTCGTCCTCTGCCGTCCCCTTCTCCTAGTGCCCTCAATCTTTCCCAACATCAGGGTCTTTCCCAACATCAGGGTCTTTTTGATATATCACCAGCTAAACATCTCGATAAACCAATATATCACAATGTCTGAAATAAGGAAGGAGCTATGTAGAGGCATTGGCTGGCTTCGTAGTTTTTCCAACATTGTGATTTTTGCATAGCACACACACACATTATGAAACCGGTATCACGATACGGACTTCAAACCTGTTTTGGACAATATATTGATATATCGCCCAACCCTGACTCTCACCTCTCAAGTCAACTGTACTTTGACTGCAAAGGCTTCCAAAGTTGACTTGCTCATCCTGCTCTCCATACTTATTCTTCTCATCCCAAATAAACTCTACTCTTTTCTCCCAGCAGCAAGATTCACAAGTTTTCCCCAAAGCAGGGGTTTCTGGTGGGGGACACATACAAGACTTGAGGCGAGAAGGGTGTGCCACAAAAGGGAGAGATGTGGGGAATATGCTGTACAATATTAAGCCATCCCTTTTCCTACTTAACTGCATTTTATCGCATCTAGAAACAGCCCAGAGATAGATCGATGTTTTTGTGATTAGGTTATTATGCTAACTCGATTTATTTAGTAGAATATTAACAGGAAAAGGGATTCACCTTCTTAAGAGGGCAATGAGATAAGCACACTGGTGGTTCTGTTAAAGAGCCACACTTTCAAAAATTGACAAAGGATTTTAGGCTCCTTCAGGGAAGTACAAGAGGACTTTGCTCCAGGCCCATTCCTGTTCTTTTTTTAAAAAAAAATCATTAAAATTTCTACCTTGCCTCTTGTGACTTACAAATGAATAAACAAGAACAACTGCAATGCAAAACGGTAAAACATGCAAGGCCATTTTAACACAAGTCTTAAAAACAAACTGATAGAGCAAGCAGTTCTAAAAATTAATTTTCAGTTCTGAAATCGAGCATCTGTCAGCCCAAAAGACGCCTTAATGATTTCCTCCACCACCAGTTTGAAGAATGACACGTGGAGGACACAGTGATGTGAAAGGAAAATGGCCAGTAACGTCTTCTGCACATCCCATTGAAATGAATGGGAACTGAACGGGGACATGTTAAAAGCAATAAAAAAACCAGCTAGTCCAGAATTCTGCTTCCCACAAAGATACATCTGGGAAGGTCAGAAACAGAGTTTGAAGGGGATAGCTCTAATTCATGTTCTGCAGCAACATATTCAGATATAAAAAGGTAAAGGGACCCCTGACCATTAGGTCCAGTCGTGACCGACTCTGGGGAGCTTCCGGGTCATGTGGCCAGCATGACAAAGCCGCTTCTGGTGAACCAGAGCAGCGCACGGAAACGGTGTTTACCTTCCCGCTTTGAGCAGTACCTATTTATCTACTTGCACTTTGAGGTGCTTTCAAATTGCTAGGTTGGCAGGAGCTGGGACCAAGCAACGGGAGTTCACCCCATCGCAGGGATTCAAACCGCCGACCTTCTGATCAGCAAGCCCTAGGCTCTGTGGTTTAACCCACAGCGCCACCTGCGTCCCTATTCAGATATACACTACCTCTGAATGTGGAGTTTCCATTTAGGTGTCACACCAAATAGCCACTAGCAATTAGAACCTTTGAACTGCTCCTGTTCATGGCTACAACAAACAGTGTTGGAAGGACAATGGACAAAAAAAGCCTATAAACCATGAGTTTTGTCTTCTTGGTCACACACCAGCATGACCAAGAAAGTTTCTTAAAACTGAAAACCAGTGGGCATGGTTTTGAGTGGAGAGGAAGCTCAGGTGTCTTAATTCTTTCCTTGCCAGTGATTATTCTGCTTAATGTCAGTAACCCAAACTCTCTTTTTTTCTCCTTTAAATTTCCAGATGTGCCTTTATTCTTGTAAGCATGCATCTGTAAAGGGAGCTGGGGCAAAGGGGAGGATTTGGAGAGGGGAAATGGCCTATCATGGAAGGACTAAGCACCTCCCCTCCCTGTACAGTCAAAAGCACGTCCTTTCAAGAACTTTTTCTTTGAAAAAGCAACTACCATGGCTTTCTTACACATGTTTGTAGGTAACATGACACTTTACCCTCAAAATAAATTGTTAATGGGTTGTAAAACTAGGCTCTTCCACCCTCTACTCTTTTCTAGGTGCAACCGCTGGCATGGGTTTTTAATAATAATACATAGTTGTGAGACAGTCTCCATAAATCAATTAATTTTGCAATTCTATCAGTTCCACAGAGCTAATGGTTTTCTTCCTTTTATTTGCAAAGGACAGATAACTTACTCAATCGCCAATTTGTTGTTGTTGCTTTTTAATCACACACTTATTTTGTACAGTACAGAACGGGATGCGCTTTGCTGAAATTTTGCCAAGAGTTTAAGCACAGAGGTGCTTCTTATGTAGCACAGAACATGTTCCCAACACTTTTAAAAACAATTATGATACACTAAAGTCAACAGTACAGGTCTTGGTGGGATGAACCCAGCAATGCTTTCAGGGTCAAGACTTGCCTTACTTTCCCTTTCATTCAAACAAAGAGCCATACAACAGTCCAGGGAAATTCCCTAGCCAGAAAAAGATGTTGGGGGCGGGGGGGGGGGCAGAGACGTGTTCAGACAATATTGATCGGTTTATACTTAGCTGGCAGAAGGGCTAAATGACTCAATCCAATGTATTGTGTCAAAAGGAAAATAGATGTTCTTAACATGGGGAGGTTTCTAGAGTGCGCTCTTAGCCACTCAATTCCATTTATTGCTCGTGTCAAAAGTTAACACTTGAGCACTACTCGTGTTACAAAAGGAAATCAGATGTTAAGCAAAGTTAAAGTGAGCCAGGATAGTAGCAGCAGCAGCAGTAACAACGGCACAGGTATCAGTATAAAGGAGAGACAGGGTGGGGATGGTAATGAAAGTCAGCTGAGCCTTATACGAATGGTCCAAGGTTCTTGTATTATTTGTTTGTTTTGCTTTTTTATAATCCGCCCTTTTATTAAAAATAATAATAATCAAGGCAGTTTAAAATGTACAAGAATAAAACCAATGAACTTTTTTTAAAAAAATAACAACAACAGTATTTCAAGGTGCTTTAAAGCACATGAGAATAAAAACCAACCAGGTATCCATAAAATCATCAATAAATGTATACAGTCGTACCTCGGCTCCCGAATGCCTTGGGAGTCGAATGTTCTGGCTCCTGAACGATCGAAAACCGGAAGTGAGTGTTCTGGTTTTCGAAGGTTCTTTTGGAAGCCGAATGTCTGCCATGGCTTCCGAACGTTTTGGAAGTTTGGAAGTTGAACGGACTTCCGGAATGGATTCCGTTTGACTTCCAAGGTTTACTGCTCACCTCTGCATAATTCCATCCTTATTTCAGACCTTGTGATATGTAGCTATGTTTAGCTGGTGATATACCACGATGCTGAAAACCAGATTATCACCCAGCCCTCACACAGACTGTGATTCGCAATATGTTGCCAGGTCAGATATTATGAAACAGTTATCACAAAGTGGACTTCAAACTGGTTTGGGACGGTAAGTCGCCCAACCCTGAGATATTTAAACAAGAGGTGGTGGGGATTAAATCAGGGGATCTTTCTGAATGAAAGGAAAGTGGGGGCAAGGTTATGTAAAGTGCCATCTGTCTTGATGGCGACGTCACCAACATCATGGTGTAAGAATGAATGCCTTGAACAATCTCTCCAAAGATGCAAAGCGAGAGGAGCTGATGCAATGAAATTTTCTCTCTTTCTCTTTCTCTCTTTGGTGATAACTCGTAGCTGAGTAAGATTGTCTTCCATAAACACGGTTTTAACAATGGGTCCGTAAGTGACTGTGGAGGCCAATTCTGGATCCACACGTCCTTCCACAGTGGGGACATTGGTTTCCTGGCGGGAGTTGATCATGGTGTAGATTTGCCAAGCGTGCCTTCCTCTTAGCATGTTTCTCCCTTGCGTCCTGAGATCGAGTTTCTTCAAAGTCCATGACACCTTTGGTAAAGGCTGTTCTCTAACTGGAGTGCTCGCAGGCCAGTGTTTTCCAGTTGTCAGTGTTTGTACTACATTTTTTTTAAAGATTTGCCTTGAGACAGTCTTTAAACCTCTTTTGTTGACCACCAGCGTTACGCTTTCCATTTTTAATTCTTCTGCAATGGCGTTTGGAGTATAGCACACTTGGCACACCATATAGCATCTGGCTATATAGAAAGGCTGTGTGTTCCAGTAATTAAAAACTGCTCAGCACGACGTCAAATCCAGCCTCCCTTTTATAGCTCACGTACCACTAAGCCAAGAATTTAATATAACCTCAGATGAATGGTGCAGGCAGCTCCTCAACAGATCTGTTCCACAGATAAGACACCCTTTCATAAAAATGGAAGCTAAAAATAACAAAGGTAGGGCTGGTTGGTTGTCACCCCCACCCCCACTCCCCCCGCCGGCCAAATCTTCATTTTTATTACATTTTCCTTTCAATGAAACTCTATCTCGGCAGTGGCAAAACATACATATTTATCAAACTCCTTCAAACGGTAATGATAAATGAAAGCACCCTTCAACTCAAATATACCTGCAGAAGCATTTGGAAAGACTGAAATGAGATGCAGCTTGTCTCGAGCAATGTGTTTACCCTACTCATCTCCCAAAGATGAAACACTAGCAAGAAGAGATCCCCCTGCCTCCACCTTTTGAAGCTTTCCTTAGTGTTATAGGTTCCTAGCACCAGTTAATTTGGAAACACAGCATTTCCCCCTCCTTCCACTTCCAGCCCCTAAACTGGAAAGTTTCTGTTTCGATTAATGCAAACCCATCTTTGAGGCCATTTCAATTGCTATTGCCGTTTAATATGAGAAAATTTAGAATTGTGTTATGAAACTGCTGCGCGGGCTCAGAAGAATTCAGTCTGCCCAATTTATAATCATTTAAAATCCCACCTTTGCTTAATGGAATTTCCAGGGAATCACTTAAGGAGGAGGGATAACTCTTTAAAGCCCAAGCGTAGGTTAACACTTTAAAAGCTTCAAAATCAAAAGCACCTCGATCAAAACCTACAAACCTTGAGAGGGCTGGCTCCAGTCCTTCACGCAACTGGAAGCAGCAACTTTTTGCCTAAGCAGTTTGCGGCCTCCAGGTATTTTCTAGACCAGGTGGTCAAAGATCTGTAGGTTTCCCATACCCCTCCTTGAGGTGAACTTTTAATAAGAAAAACTTGACTCTTGTTGTGAGTAGAGATATACTTTACACGCAATTAATTATCTAGGAAACAAAAATATGGGCATACAAGTGACAGAATCTGGCATTTTCAAGGTCATGAATTCTAGATCCCTACTGTTCTAAGATCAAACAGGAGTCTGTGAGTGAGGCTTCATTTGGCCAAAAGCCTCCGAGTGACTGTAGCTGCTGGTGTGTGCGTATATAACTATCAAAAGTGTTTTTTTAAATGCATGATATCCTGCAGGTACACAAGCCAGAGAGCCAAGACTGATCACGTTGCCCGGACGTATATTTTGAAAAGTGGTTTGCCTTTCTGTCCGTCCATTCTCCAAAGGTTTGGCTGCTTCTTGACATATCATCACTAAACTCAGCACAAGGGTCCCCAAGGTGGGATATTCACTGCCTTTTGGATGCCAGGTACCATTCTGAATCAAGATGATGGACCAACTTTGCTTGGTTTGGGGCATAGGTTTGGCCACCTCTCAATGCATCATTGAAAAACTTGGGAGAAGGGCAGCCAAGGACATTTTGGCACCTGAGGCAAAATGCCCTGGTACTGCCCCACAATCTGCTCTAGGAGCCTTTGCAGAGTCCCCCGCACCTGACCCAGCAGTGAGGCTCTGCCCAAGGTTTTCCTTAAGGAGAGGCCCTTGCCAAATCTCCCTTCCTGCCCAGTGGGATAGAAAGGACCTGCAAGGGCCTTAAGGGAAAACTCTTGCAAAGCCTTGCCACCTCACTGGGGTACAACACTGTGACTTTGGTGTGACTTGGCCATCTTTTGGGCAGGGTGGGTCCAAACTAACCCATCACACTATCTACTTATTTATTTTTTAATGATGACTTCTACATATTTCTGGGCTGCTCCAGCTGTTCCATGCTATGGCTTATTTTATGGGTATGTCTTAAAATATGAGAAACAGGGTAGTACAGTGGTGCCTCGACTTACGAAGGCGATCCGTTCCGCGGCGCTCTTAGAAAGTCGAGGTCTTCAGTTGTCAAAGTGCCCGTTTTGCGCATGCGCAAAGCGCGATTTTGCGCTTCTGCGCAGGCGCAGAACGCACGCACGGCAAAAAGACTTCCAGGGTTGTCGACTTCGGAAGTCGAAACCTTTGGAAGTCGAGTCATTCGGATGTCGAGGTACCACTGTACAGAATTACGACAGTCCCGGTTCTACAGCAGTGCAGCATGTGGAACAGTGTTGTGGAAGGAATGCTTGGACCACAAGGCAGGTGGTCTATAAGACTGTAGGTTCTGAAATTTTCAAGCACGGGGTGGACCAGGCCCACCTAGAAATCACTTGGCTATGCACAACAACCGGAGATTTATTGACAACTGAAGGTGTCCTCCCAGTACAAATTGTGTCACATCTAAATAAGTCCCTTGGTGCCTTCGAAAGAATCCAGGGGAGGTGGGAAGCGCATCACAAATGAAGATTGTGTGGCTTTATTAGATTTGCACCTCATTACGCAGGACCCAAAGGTGAGATGATGTGTTTAACAGCGATCATTAGGTCAGTTACTGCAGTCCTCTTGTCACAGTGATGGGAGAAGCAAAAAATATAGATTTTATTGTTTTCACTCTCCCCCCACCCTTTGTACTTTTGCTTACTTTTACAGGTTTCCAGAAAACCAATAAACAACAGCCAGGGTCAGTTCCTAAGTAGTAACAAAGGCGCCGCACATAAAATACATGAACTTCTCTCTCCTTAAGGCTTATTGAAGACTTTATAGATGAAATACCATTCAGCAGTTCTTGGGTTGACACTTCCCGAGCTAATGTAACGCATTTTCCTGGATTTAGCAATGCACTTTCCTGTGTGGTTTGTATTCCACGTGAAAGTTACAAAATTGTTTTATTATTTAAAAGTTCCCCATTTTACCATTATAAGTGTGTGTTTTGCATGTAAAATGTTCCTACAAACTGTGCAAAATGTGAGAGTGCAATTTGATTGAGCAGCACAGAACAGATCTATGTTTGATTGCCAGTAAAAATTGAAACAGGATTAAATTAGCTTATTCCTCCTTTTCAAAAATGCGGTGTTTGGGGTTTCTTCACCCAGCAATGCTAACCTGAAACTTGCACAGGAATCAAGGAACAGTCTAATTGTGATATACTTTGTCTTAAAACTGAGACAAATGCAGATTTTATGGCTTTAACACAGTGGCTGGGCCCCTCCGGCCCACATGTCAATCTTGGTCCACTACAGAATCACATTTGATCCACAAGGCCATGTTTGAAAAACACAGCTGATAAGCAGGGGTTAAACCCTGCTTAGTTTAGCTTCATGCACGAGTTCTCCTGTTAGGAACAGGAGCATGCAGCAAACCATTTGAAAACACTTTTGCAAAGAGCACATTAGTATTTGAACCTCGAAGAACCAGGGGCTTAAAATAGCAGACTGGGGTGTTTGCAAAAGGGCTTTCAAACAGCCCTCTGCTGCACTTGGAAGTTTCAGCAGTCGAGGCTTCGAAGCTGTGTCACCATGGCCCACCACGGCTGGAAGAATGAGGATGTGACCCCCGCCACCAAAAAAGGTTCCCCGCTCCTGCTTTAACACTAAGATAGTTCCCTACCCCACCCCAACTCCTATGCTTAACATCCAACATGACAAAAAATCCTGCAGAACTCAAAGGTTTGCTTATTATCTAGTGACATTATGAACAAGCCTTATTGTCACCTAGAGACAGAATCCCACAAGGGAGGAAACCCTATGGCTATCTCCTGGGGTATGGTTTTCCAGACAGAGAACTCTTTAAAAGTCATCTGAAGCTAAATCTCTGGACCATGTACTGTAGTTGCTAACTACGCTACCTTTACACAATGCAAGTGTCAGGCCTGCAGCTCAAACAGACTTTTAAATGTTTTCACTGCCTTTTTTCCTAAACCAGACCCCAGAGTGTATACACTGCTGTCTGGCTTTCATATTCAGCTTGGGATCTTGATGTCTGATTAAACAGTTTGAATTAGCCCAAACAGAAACCCTTTTCATCTTGTTCTTTAATAACAAATGGGGAAAAAAATTATAGGCCTTTGGAGAAAGAAATGTATCATGTACTTCAACCACAGCAACCCGTGAATGACAACTATGTACATAAAGACTGTTCTTTGCACCAAATTAGCAAGTGTGCTCCGTATATTACAGTGTGGGTATCTAACTCAGTGGGGAGAAAGGGCCGCTACGGTGTATTTATTGGGGAGCTGGTATGCTTGCTCCCTGCTTCTTGAAAGTTCCCAGCAGGGAAACTTGTTTATTTTCTCTTTTTTATTATTGCATTTATATCCCACTCTTGCTTCTGAAAAAAAACTTGCAGGACTTTTCTCATCGCAAGCTGTTAAATTGGAGGAATCAACTATGTTGCTATCCTGCACTCAATGGTTTCATATAGATGCTAAAGAGCATGGGGGATCAAACTGAATATAATAATTTATTATAGAAACATAGGGTTGGAAGAGACCACAAGGGCCATCCAGTCCAACCCCCTGCCAAGCAGGAAACACCATCAAAGCATTCCTGACAGATGGCTGTCAAGCCTCCGCTTAAAGACCTACAAAGAAGGAGACTCCACCGCACTCCTGGGTAGCAAATTCCACTGCCAAACAGCTCTTACTGCCAGGAAGTTCTTCCTAATGTTAAGGTGGAATCTTTTTTCTTGTAGCTTGAATCCATTGCTCTGTGTCCGCTTCTCTGGAGCAGCAGAAAACAACCTTTCTCCCTCCTCTATATGACATCCTTTCATATATTTGAACATGGCTATCATATCACCCCTTAACCTTCTCTTCTCCAGGCTAAACATACCCAGCTCCCTAAGCCGTTCCTCATAAGGCATTGTATCCAGGCCTTTGACCATTTTGGTTGCCCTCTTCTGGACACGTTCCAGCTTGTCAGTATCCTTCTTGAACTGTGGTGCCCAGAACTGGACACAGTATTCCAGGTATTTATAATTTATACCTGCCCATCTGGCTGGGTTTTCCCAGTCACTCTGGGTGGCTCCCAACAGAATAAATAATAATAATAATAATAATAATAATAATAATAATAATAATAATAATAGTGATAAAAGAACAAACATTAAAAACTTCCCTAAACAGGGCTGCCTTCAGATGTCTTCTAAAGTTAGATAGTTGTTTATTTCCTTGACATCTGATGGGAGGGCATTCCACAGGGCAGATGTCACCACCGAGAAGGCCCTCTGCAACCTCACTTCTCGCTGGACCTCAGTGTCCGGGCTGAAAAATGGGGGTGGAGATGCTCTGAGGAATGCCACACTGAAGACTCCACAGGGCCAAGCAGCACTGCTCAAGCATCACCCTCTGGAAACAACCGTCCAAGTAGGACTGAAACCACTGCAAAGCTGGCTGCCCACTTCTAACTTGGACACTCGTTCCAGAAGGATACCGTGGTTGATGGTTATTGAGAGCTGCTGAGAGGTCAAGGAGAAATAAAGGGGTCACATTTCCCATCTCTCTCCCAACAGATACCCATACCTGCCAAGTTGCTGTCAGAGAAATAAGGGACCGGGCCGGAAGTAGCAGACCGGGCCGGAAGTAGCAGACCGCCATTTTGGAACTGGGCGGAGCATGCTCAGAAGTGAGTTTTGATGCTGCTTTGCCCAGTTCCAAAATGGCCGCCGCGCCAGAAGTAGCACTGCAGCCATTTTGGAACTGGGCAGAGCAGCATCAAAAGTCGCTTCTGAGCATGCTCCGCCCAGTTCCAAAATGGCCGCTGCACCAGAATAAACCGGGGAAAAACAAAACAAAAAAATTTTCAGCTAGGAACGGATTTCCCGGGGAATATGGGAGACTTGGCAGCTATGGATATCGCCAAACTGGGCAACCCAAGCAGTTTCTGTGCCCAATCTATGACTGCACATAGGTGACAGCAAGGTCAGGCCTATGTAGGTGCACTGTGTAGTTCTGGATTGGGTCCACTGGTGGATTTGCACAGCCCCAACCTTACTGCAGTCTCATCCCTTCAGACGGGAGGCTTCCTGCTGTGTCTCTGCCTCACCAGGCAAGCCACTCCTGTTCCCACCATCGCTGTCTTTCATCTACGTTGCCGGGGGCAGATGTGAGATCCAGGCCAACAACATCTGGAAGGTCACAGTTTCCTTATCTCTGCTATAGATCTCCAGCTTTTAAGGGTTCTTTATTCACTGGCACAGAAGAAGCAGACAAGAGGAAGGGGGCAGCGGCGGCGAGTTCGCGCTGCCGATCCGCGGCTCGTCTCGGGGCAAAGCTCAATGCAAAGGCGGCTCTTAATGAAATTTCTGGAAAAAAATGCAAACTAATGCTTTCTAATTTCCTCACTTAATCTAATGTCACAGCTGTCCCATTAACGCCAGCAGCTATTAGATACTTAAACAACCAGCTTGTTGAACTGCAATTTTATCATATGGCTATATCCCTCCGCTCCTTCCTTCTCCCGGTTTTGATAATGCTCCATAATGGCGGTGAGGGGGTAATTTAAATCTCTGAAAGCCATCAGACCCATAATCATCTCTGGAAAATGAGTACATTTAATGCATTTTGCATAATAATAATAAAAAAGGACACCTGATACAAGCACGAGGTTCAAACATCAAGCCGGCTCACCCTACTACAGCTTATTTCTACAGTAATTAACGTTCCTTCTGAACTGCCTTTTTTCGTTAAAAGAAGCCAAACAACTCCATTGAACAAAACACATGCAGAACAAGAAACCCAGTAATGTTTGCTCCACCCATCCAAAAGCCCATTTGGCAGAGTCTCGCATTTTTGATGGGGTCAGGAGTGCACCGACTGTTTCAGCGCCGCCACAACCTGCATTATTTACAGTTATCACAACATAATACACAGGCAGTAATGGAGTCACCGATAGGCCACCATTTGCTTTTCGGTAAGAGGACGGCAGCAAAGGAAAGCATGCGATTTTGTGTCTCCACTGGGACAGATAAAACTGAGCAATTAACTCTTTTTCATGGTGATCGACAGATAGGATTTCATTGCTGCTGAAATAATTAAAGAAAAGCTAGAACGAATTCATTCCGTGCCCAAAGCTTAATATCCAGCACCTAATTTTTAAAGCCCCAACCAAGGGGCTTTTTTATTGAAAATATGTTACTTTCCCCCCTGTGATGCTCTTGCAATCCCACTTTCAATGTTGCTTGTGCGTGCAGAGGTTTCGGGGTGGTCACACTGCTTCGTTTCCAATCTGTGCATATCTCATAACACCCCACAGAAATCCCGTGACTTTTATTCTTTTTCAGCTTTCTATTAAATGGAATCCTGTAAATTCTTATACCACAAACATTCTGGTTTGGTTTTTGCCCTGCTTCAGCTGCACTGTAGCTCCTCCAGAAAGCAATAATGTGGTAGCATTGGGGAAGCACCTCAGAACTTAAGTCCACCACTAACAAATTATAGCTGCCTCGAGAACATGTTGCAAAATATACCCACAGTAAAACACACCAGTCTGGAAGGACCCCGGATCTAGCAAATGTGCACACGAAAGAAGCTTCTGTGCCTAGATCAGGCATCCCCAAACTGCAGCCCTCCAGATGTTTTGGCCTACAACTCCCATGATCCCTAGCTGACAGGACCAGTGGTCGGGGAAGATGCGAATTGTAGTCCAAAACATCTGGAAGGCCGAAGTTTGGGGGTGCCTGGCCTAGATTAACTTGACAGGAAGAGAACTATCAAGCATTGTGGGTTCCGATGCTTATCTGCCTTGTGAATAATAATAATAATAATAATAATAATAATAATAATAATAATAATTTATTATTTATACCCCGCCCATCTGGCCGGGTTCCCCCAGCCACTCTGGGCGGCTTCCAACAAAACATTAAAATACAGAAAGGGAATCCAAAATTGAACCATCTGGTGCGGCTCCCATTTACACAACCCAATGTGGATAACAGTGCACACTTCCATCACCTTGTAGGGTTGATTATCCATTGGTCAAGATTGAGCATGGTTATATACAGAAACCAGTTCTACTCAAGAGTAGACCCACTGAAAGTAACGGGCTTAAGTTAGTCATGCCAATGAGCGTCAATGGGTCTCCTCTGAGTATGTCTAATATTAGATATAATCCACAGAGACTATACTTGAATCACCACCGAGGCACCTACGTTTCCGATTTAGTTTGCAGCAACACTTACCTGTTTCCTCATCTACATTGAACCGTCCAAGCCCGCTGCCATCTCGGATAGAGTACTGGATCTCGCCATCCCTGCCGGTATCGTCGTCCCTCGCGCTCACTTGCAAAACGCTTGTTCCGATGCGCGAGTTTTCCTTCACTGATCCAATGACGGCGAAGTCGGTAAAATAAGGGGTGTAGAGGTTTTCATTCACATCCACGACTTCGACTTCCACAAAGGAAACCGAGGATAAAGAAACCGGGCGGCCTTTATCCTTTGCCCTCACGGTTAGGTTGTAGAACTGCTGCTTCTCGTAGTCGAGCTCTTTGCTTAGGCGGATAGCACCGCTGGCTTTGTCAATTTCAAACCTCCCATTGTAATCGTTCACCAAGGAATAGCGCACTTGGCCTCCAAGACCAAGATCAGGGTCTTGAGTTTCAAGCCAAGCAATGACGGTACCAACTGGCAGATCTTCCAGGACCTTCACACTATAGCTAGGGGGGATGAATGCTGGGGAACAATCATTGACGTCATCCAAAAAAACATTCAGAGGGACGACAGAAAACTGCTGGTGCCCACTCTCAGCTCTGTCTCTCGCCTCTATCTTTAATGTATAATTTGCCTTCGATTCCCTGTCTAAATGGTCCCCCGTGTATACTATTCCCGTGGAGCTGTTGATAACAAATTGCTGCGTGTCTGTCAATATGGAGTAAGTCACTTCCCCGTTGGGCCCCAAATCCCTATCTCTAGCCTCTACCTGGATAATTTCCACACCAATACCAGTACTTTCCAACATATTAACCGAGTAGCCTTCCTGCAAAAATAGAGGCGCGTTGTCGTTTGCATCCTCTACGGTTATAGTAAGCAATCTCCACGTGGCTTTCTGGGGGTTGCCTAAGTCATAAATGGTGATGTTCAGGAGATAGAGCTCTGTTTTTTCGCGATCCAGGGGCAAAAGGACCTTAAGCAGCCCTGTCTCCACTTCAAGGTTAAAGCAGCTGTCTGTGTTGCCATCCGATATGGTATACAGCACTTTCCCGTTAAAGCCGGAATCGGCATCGTAGGCCTTGATTTGGAATATGGTGGCCCCGACGGGAAGGTCCTCTCTGACGGATACGTCGGAAGGAAAGGATTTGTCAAAATGTGGGGCCTGCCTGTTCACGGAATAGAAATCCAGGAAGCCATCTTCAGTATTTAGCTTGACGTTGGCTTTAGCCTTTTTCAGCAACTTCTCCGCCAGCCTCTGTGCAACTCTGGTCTCTCGGCAGCTAAAGGTTTTAGAAGACACTTTCCCGTGAACCACAGAAATGTTGACAAACATGGAATCGGCGAAATTCTCCCCGTCGGTTGCTGTTACCCTAAGTCCAAAGTTGCTGCTCTTCACGCCTGCACCAGACAGGGACTTTTTGAGCTGCAGAACCCCCGAGTCTGGATTCAGGTAAAAGAAGCCCAGCTCATTACCCGAAATTATTTTGTATTTCACAAGCTCCAACTCGTCTATGTCTATAGCAGAGACCGCTGTGATGTGCCCGCCAACAGGGAAATCGGATGAAATCACTCCCTGACAAGCCACCTTTTCAAACAACGGCTTGTTATCGTTTACGTTGCCTATGTATATTGTGACATTCACCTCGCTTTCATGGCGGTAAGGCGAGCCCCAGTCTGAGGCCCTGACAATAAACCTGTAGCTCTCCGGGGAGGACTCAAAATCCAGCTCTTCAGATGTGCTAATAACCCCAGTAAACTGGTTGATGGAAAAGGGGAGTGAATTCAGACTAGCAATGCTGTAGGTGATGTAGCCGTTTTCTCCCCGATCCTTATCAAAAGCAGAAACTGACAAAATGCTAGTACCCACAGGGACACTTTCATTGACATAGGAGCTATATGAAGGTTGTGTAAACTCTGGGATGTGATCATTGGCATCTTCTATCCTGACAGTAACATGTGTTTTCAAGTATCCTTCCTTGTTCGTTACTTCTAAGTCATAAAATTCCTTGTCAACAATTTTTAAAGGCCGTGCAGTGGTAATTAGACCTGTCCTGGGATTAATCTTAAAATACTCTGCATCCTCGCTGAGAGACAATTTATATCCTTCGCCCTGCGGTTCTGGAGTTAGTTTAACTATAGCAACGACTACTCCAGGAGGAGAGAATTCACTGATGGCCACATCATATGTTTCCTTTTCAAACTTTACAGGGCTGCTTCCTCTGTTGGGACTGGCAATATGTACCAGTTTCACAGCCGAAAACTTTTGAGGGGACCCTTTGTCTTTTGCTTGGAGCGTAAGATTGCAACCATATGGGAAATGGTCCCAATCAATGGGCTTTTTCTCTTTGATTTTGTACTCGTTCATCCATCTGCCATCCTTAGTCAAGTGGAAATGTTCCAAGGGATCTCCAGCAACAATAGAAAGAGATTCTATCTCGCCGTTGGCACCTTCATCTAAGTCGTCCACATTAACAATAGCATATGTGGGCTCCTTTTCCGAAGGGAAGGGAATGTGGGTTACGACATTGATAGTTGGGGCGTGTTCGTTTATCCGCTCAATATGTATGTAAAGTTTGGCAGTGCTGCTTACTCCATTGTTACCATAGAGTTTCATCCCACGGTCCACAGCCAAAACTTCAAGGTCATACCGGTTTTTCTCATCATAGTTTAGCCGGCCGCTTAAGGAGATAACCCCACTAGTTGGATGGACAGAGAAGAGGTCGACTTTATTTTTAAAGTAGTAATAGAATTCACCGTTGGAACCAATATCAGCATCTGTCGCTGTAACCTGTGCGATGCTAGTCCTTAGAGGAATGCTCTCTGCTATGGTTACGGAATAGGTGGTTGGTGAAAACAAAGGCCGCAAATCGTTCATGTCTAAAACCTGGATGTTCACTTTCGTCCACGCTTCCAAGTCTTCTCCGCGGACAGAGCCCTTGATGATCAACAAATAGTTGTCCTGGATTTCTCGATTCAATATGGCAGAATTCCCACCTTTAGTCCTTATCCTAAGGAAGCAGAAATCGGCTATTACAACTTCCTCTGCCTTGAAAAAGCCTTCATCGTCGCCAGACACTATCCTGTATTTGATATCCCAAGAGAGGTCCGCCATGGTGATGCCCATTCTACTTTGGCTGTTAAGGTAGGTCCGTGCCGCAGAGTTCTCGTACACTGTGGTGTTGTATACGGAATGTGTGAAGTGGAAGCCAAATGGCATTGCCCCTTGAAGGCCATGGCAGGCGTTGGCCAAGAGCTGAACAAGCAGGAAGACTAGGCCAGGCGTGGGGGCCAAAGGACCTGACCAATGGCCCATATTTCTCTCCATCACATCATTCTTTCATCCTTTAAGAAAAGAAAAAAGATAGGAATAGATTAGTGGAAGACAAATATTCCACATGCTGCCATTACTCAACTGTGCTTATACATTACTGTTTTTTAATAAATAAATAAATAAATAAATAAATAAATCCGTTCCTAACATTCTGCCCCACTCTCCAAATAGCCTATCACATTCTAGAGAAACCTGAACAACCCATGTTGCAGAATAGCTGGTTGACCACAAACATAAATCAACTTTCAATGAGCAAATATGACAGGTTTACATCTTGGTGGGTCACAACCTGTTCAACCTGGCTTTAGCATGAGTGAGATATTCAGCTCTGACCATAGATACCAATAAATAAGCTGTAATAAGGGGGGGGGGAGTCTGAGAGATATATGGGAACCTCCTCCAGCCAATGAGACCACCATAAGCATGGGTCAAGTTCTACCTTCAACTGGAAATGCATCCTTTATTCTTGCATGCCCAAAGGACTGTCATTCACTCACATGGGGAAAAGCAAAGAGCTGAACTCGCTGAAATGTTGTGGCGGTGCCAAAACCTGCCCAGTAACCCTGGCTCCTACTTGCCCTGGCCTCTATGAACAAAGACCCACTGCTGGAAGTGCATTGCAGACATGTACTGAGAGTGCATAGGCACCGGAAAGCCCACTGTTGCTGGGATGTGGGTGGGCGTCACCAAATGTTGGGGGCATCAGACACAACTTGGCGGGGATCACGAACCTGGATCTGACCCTGAGCCTGTACCTTCCCTCGCCACATAATTTGCCCCACATAATGATGGAACATTTTTCCCTACCAAAAATTTAAAAGTGACTTTGAAAGGCTGCCTTTCCAAACTTTTCCCTAGGATGAATTCTGCTGTTTAAGTAATCCCACTGTGTGTTGTTTTTTTCATAGAATCATAGAATCGTAGAGTTGGAAGAGACCACAAGGGCCATCCAGTCCAACCCCCTGCCAAGCAGGAAACACCACCAAAGCATTCCTGACAGATGGCTGTCAAGCCTCTGCTTAAAGACCTCCAAAGAAGGAGACTCCACCACACTCATTGGTAGCAAATTCCACTGCCGAACAGCTCTTACTGTCAGGAAGTTCTTCCTAATGTTTAGGTGGAATCTTCTTTCTTGTAGTTTGAATCCATTGCTCAGTGTCCGCTTCTCTGGAGCAGCAGAAAACAACCTTTCTCCCTCCTCTATATGACATCCTTTTATATATTTGAACATGGCTATCATATCACCCCTTAACCTTCTCTTCTCCAGGCTAAACATACCCAGCTCCCTAAGCCTTTTTATGTTATTAATTTCAGGAAAATATTTTTTCTGACCTATAAATAACGACGGCCAATATTTCACCAATTCTTCTTATTCAATTTGCAAAGGATATGCTAGACAAAGAACAAATCACGGGTTAGGTTGTTTGGTAAAAAGCACCTTGTTCCCTACTGATTCCTGATGCTTCCCTGAAGCTCGGGCACTCAGTTATCTTGTTTCACGAAACAAGCTAATGGACTTCAGTTATGAAAACACCCATTGTTTGTTATACACCATGAATGCTCATCTATGACACTGGCAGTGGAGTGGCCATAATTTTAGTGAGACTTTAAAAGATGAAAAATAGCAAGGTGTAGAAGAGAGAGGAAGATGCCTCTGAGAACAGTGGAAATTTCTATGAGCTGCACATAATTTTTTTATGGCATGATTTCAGACCAGAGTCGTCCTTTCAAACTGAGTATAATTCTATAACTCTGCTGCTGGTTTTTAAGTACTAGTGGCAATCGATTTATTGCAATGATGTTACAACACTCCCACAAAGCACCTTAGCTCCGACCCCAGAGTCTATATTCAACTGCAAAGCGCATTAATCAATAATACCTGATCAACTCTCCTGTGTGTTTCGTCAAGACATGCAGCTTTTTCAAACTGTTTACTTTTCATACATTACTCTTTTCTTTCATACATTACTCTTTTCTTCCACCTTGTATTGATCCCTGGCAAGTCTGAGCAGCTAGGAAGCTCACAGGGTTCAGAGTTCCTTCGCTGGTGGTATCAGGAAAGCAGGTTGGACTGGCACTAAAAAGCATTCAGGGAATCATAGAGTGGAACAGACCCCAAAGGTCCTCGAGTTCAACACCTGACAGGGCAGGAAATCTACTGCTATAACATCTCTGACAGGTGATCATCCATCTACTGCTAAAAAGCGTCAAAAATGAAAGCAAGTCCACCCCCTTCTGGGACAGTCTGTTGCATTGTCTTACTCAGGGTGTCGTGGACTGGTTGGATGCAGAGGAATGGTGGGAGGAACCAGATGGGAAACCAACAAGAGAAGATGGCACAACCCAGAGAGTGGTGGTAGCACAATGAAGTGGGAGAAGATTGAGGAGAAGGTGTTGGAAACTGAAGAGGCAACAGGACTTAGTGAGCTGGGAGAGTCTGTGGCAAAGAGAAGTCCGGAATCAGAGGCAGAAGATGGAGCAGAGGATGGGGGTGAGGGAGGCCAAGACATAGAGCTGAGTCAGGCTAGTGAAGTGGGTGTCTCCCGTTCCGGCTGCAACAAGATCTTATCTCTGCTTTTAACCCAGAACCAGGAGAGGCATGAAAAGGTTGGAGGGGGCAGAGTTGCACGCAGATGCTTGGGAAAAGCCCTGGTGAGGAGGCGGGGACTTTCAGTCTCTGCAACTAATTTTCATGGAGGAAGGCCACTGGGAATGAGCTGCTCTGTTCATTAGGCTGAGAATCAGTCACGTTTGTGGAGATTGTGTTTTTGCTGACAAAGAGTTAGCTCCATCTTTGAACTGTGTGAATACTGACCAGCAGGGCAGCCAACATGGTATTCTCCAATTGCTGTTGGACTACAACCCCAATCTTCCCTAGTCATGCTGGCTGAAGCTAAAGGTGGATTGCAGCAACTTATGGAGGGCAACACATCGGTACCTCATGGTCTAGCTGCTCATGCCATTATCAAGTTCTTCCTTCCATTAAGCCAAAATCCTCTTTCTTGCCATTTGAATCTTGTTTAAGGTCCTTCCCTCGGGGAAAACCTGTATAACTCACATTAAATAGCTGACAGTGAGACAAATATTTGGCAGAAACTGAACTGAAACAGTAGGATGAAAACAGTGCTGACGGTAATGAATACAGATCGGAAGGGAAATCGCTGCCTTTCTACATCCCTAAGGTTCACAGGGGAGCATTGTTTTTAAAAAAACTGCATTTCTTTATTTTAGGGATTCATACCCAACCCTTCAATAAAATTCCCACGGCAGCCTAGTAAATTTCAGAACACTGAAAACGTACACAAATATGCAAAAAATAAAAATAGCAAAATCAATAGCAGTGGCAAAAACAATAAGCCCAGCCAAGAGAAAACAGCACAGCATGCCAGAGACTTGCTCATTATTGGAATTATACAGAGAAACTGCTCCACCAGCTAAGCAGTGTATTTGGGGGGGGGGGATCCACTGTGTTCCCACCTCCTGAAAATCACATCACTGAATTGAAAAGTAACAAGTGATTCAAGGATGTCACCCAAAACAACCTGCCTATGGCCCCTTCTCCTTTCTGCTATATAGGAAAGAGATCAGGGGGAGGTTGGCATTATAGAATCATAGAATCATAGAATCATAGAGTTGGAAGAGACCACAAGGGCCATCCAGTCCAACCCCCTGCCAAGCAGGAAACACCATCAAAGCATTCCTGACAGATGGCTGTCAAGCCTCTGCTTAAAGACCTCCAAAGAAGGAGACTCCACCACACTCCTTGGCAGCAAATTCCACTGCCGAACAGCTCTTACTGTCAGTTAGTTAACCTCCTCTGCAGCTGCCAAGAGACATAGACCAAGGAGCTAGAGATTCTAGAGATAATGCTTTGTTCCTACCATTATGGTGGACCTTGGGCCATCTGCTACACAGAGGACATTCCCCCCCCCTTTACCATCTTGGAGGCAAATACAATGGATGTTCCTGGCCTCAGCCACAAACAGAAGCACCAGGTCTACAGGACCCAACTCCTAAGGTCCAAGGTCCCTCCCCCCCATAAAATATTTGAGGGGGCTGGGCCCCCAAAAGTTGATGGGCATTGCCATTCAAATGATGTCCATGGTCCATCTGACCAGGGGTGCCAACTTGAATAAAATATTGGGGGCAGGGCTTACCTGCCCCCGCCTCCAATATTTTATTCAAGTTGGCACCCCTGGTCAGATCACAGGCTTCCATTCATATAGCTTGTGGTTGGGATTGGGGATATCCAACATGGCACCCTTCAGACACTGGTAGACTGTAACTCCCAGCAACCCTGACCACTTGGCATGCTGGCTAGACTGGTGGGAAATGGGAGTCCAATAGCATCTGAGCAGAACCGGGTTCGCTACACCTAATTGAAACCTTGTTTTCAAGGTTTAGATGATAGAAACTGTTCCTTAACGAACCTCTGGCATTGACTGTTCGGCCGGGCAAACAGGATTCTCTGAGGGAACAAGAATAACATATGTTTTCTGAAGGCTCTTTCTTGTTGGGCATTTGTTTTATGGAGCCATGTCATGTTTAGAAGGCAGGAAATGTAATGTGATAACACGCAGCCCATTACAAAGGAGCAGAACGTGAACGGACAAAAATCACTTCGTAAACATTTCTGATTTAGGGCAGAAGAAAAAAACCCGCTCAGCTAAATATTATGGTTTCAAGTGGAAGATTACTTGTGTGCGGTTTTAAAACATCCAAGCAGGAAACGACTTAGAACAGCGCAGGTTTCATTAAAAGGGGTGGGCGGGCATGAGCTCTCTTTTGTGCAACAGTGTTAATTAAAAATGGAAGTCATGCTCCAAATATGCACAGCACCAGCCAAGGTGACTTTAGTTAGGCGAACAGCACCCTTTGACAACAGATACTAGTCTCTCGCAGTGCTAAGAAGGCTCTGAAGCCATTCACCTTGTAAATGCAAATTTTCCAAGTCCAAGACAAATACATCATTACCATACTGATGGAATTTAGAGCTATTTCCTTTCCTCGGTATATGGGCAGCGTGTAACTTCACCGATGGTTACAAGAAATGCAGGCAGGCAAAAAAGCATTGGGGGGGGGCAGTCATCAATGACACTACATTAAAGGAGCCAATCTTCACATTCTGAAAAGGACCACCTACATTTCCTCAATTAGGATGCAATGACAGCCCACGGTTTGATATTAAGAGTACAAGGAATGGAGAGCCTCAGATCTACGTGCTTCTTCGGCACCTTCCCTCTCTCAGCATGCAAGCGAAGATCAGAAGCTTCCCTTTTTACTTTGCAGCACAGTCGACCCTTGGTTCTCGAACGTCTTGCGACTTGAACGTTTCGGCTCCCGAACGGCGCAAACCTGGAAGTGAGTGTTCCAGTTTGCGAATGTTCTTTGGAACCCAAACATCCGACACGGCTTCTGATTGAGTGCAGGAAGCTCCTGCAGCCAATCGGAAGCCGTGCCTTGGTTTCCGAACCTTTTCGGAAGTCGAACGGACTTCCAGAAGGGATTCCATTCAAGATCCAAGGTATGACAGTACACCCATCTGCCTATTCATCCCTATACAATGAACAATGGATTGCACAAACCATTGTTTCCCCCCCCCCCAGCCAAGTCGGGGGCCCCAAACACAGTATGTCTTGAGATAAACCAAGAGGAGAAATTTCTTATCTCCTTCTGCTACTCACGAAGGAGTACAAGGACACATGTGAGTTTAAGATGTGCCACCGCTCGTTTCTGAAGGGACAAACCATAGTCTGCCGTTATGTCAACTGAACCAACTAGGCTACCTCAAAAGATGGCCTTCTACATGTAGAAGAAGTTTAGAAGAAGGGCTACACTACAGAAACTGTGAATACAGTGAAGCTAAATCCGAATGTGCTGCTTATTGGCATGTGAAGTGTTATTAAAACACTGTGTAAACATTTGCACAAGCTCTAATGCGAAGCATTTAGAGAAGACTACTAGCGGCTATTTTTTCTTCCTTCTCAAAGTCCTTTCATTTCCACACAAGCAACCATAGCTCCAAGCATGTTGCGTAAATCCCATAACTGCTCTTGGCGTTAGCAGGTGGATCACAACCTGTGCTCAGGTATTCCAGAGGGAACTGTATTTATTTTTGAGGTTTTTTTTGTTTTATGTACCACGCATCTCCCAAGGAGTAGAAAGAGACATACACAGAGCTCCACTTCACCATCCACGCTACAATAACGTTAGCCTGAGAAACAGTAACTTGTCCATAGACACTCAATCTAACTTTGGTTCAGCTGCAGCTCGAGAGTCCAAATATCAAATTTGTCTACCAAAAAAACCACACACACAGCTCTAGGTATCAAGCTCATACATGGGGAACCAGCCGCCCTTCAGATATGGTGAGATGATAACTCACATCATCCTGACCATTGGCCATACTGGCTGGGGTTGATGGGAGTCGGAGACCACCAGCAACAGGTTCGCTACCCCTGTGATAGACAATACTTTCTCTCTCTCTCTCTCTCTTCTCTCTCCCTCTCTCTCCCTCTCTCTCTCTCTCTCTGTGTGTGTGTGTGTGTGTGTGTGAGAGAGAGAGAGAGAGAGAGAGAGAGAGAGAGAGAGAGAGAGAGAGAGAGAGAGAGAGAGAGAGAGAGCTTCCTATCTTCAAGGACAGAAAGACATTTTTTCCAACTGTTGCTCATAAAAAAGATTCCTAATGCATTCATATCCTCAAGAGACGGGGGTTAATGTATTGAGTCTGTCTTCGACTAGATGAAACTTCAGATCGTTCCAGCTCTAAGGCTCTAGGATACTATTTCCTAATCATGCTCGTTAACATTCAAAAAGTGGCCTTTTTAAGTTCAGAGACCAGGGTCTTTAAATCAATGATTTAAAACGTCAAAGTGAGCACGTGGGGTACTTTCACTCGACTGCCCGACAGAGCCTGGTGACAGAACGCAAGCAAGCTGTAGAATTTTAAGTCCTTGTCAAACGCTGAAGTCTAAATAACTCAATACAATGTGATGTGCCCACAAAAGTGACAGTGACTCCATATGTCCTAAATCCACAGCGTATTCTTTTGCTCTTTTCTTTTCCAAAGGCTGAGCACATTCTGAGCATATTCCTATCCATCCTAACTACACTGCCAAATGCACGGCCCTCTGAGCTACGTATGTAACATGTAAATAAAGAGACACCAGCAACTTTTTGTTGCTATCTAGCCTTTTCAGAATATGCTGCATGGGCTCAAATGTGCATATTCCCTTAAAAAAAAAACTTTTGCATCACATCCACAATTGCTTTTCATTTCCACATGCCACAAAAATGTTTGCAAACTTCCTCCCTGGTTTGGGAGACTTTATCTGATTCAGCAAATATGTTTTGGAACAGAAAAGCACAGATATTTTCAGCGTTCAGGCATAAAAGTAAGTATCACAGGAAAATCTAGAAGCTGCCCTAGACTACCAGGAAACATGTTTAGATGATTTTAGCAAAAGACACCCCACAAAACACTGACCAGGAAACAACCCTCTCAAAGACACACTTCTTCGCATCTGAAGAAGTGTGCATGCACACAAAAGCTCATACCAAAATAAAAACTTAGTTGGTCTTTAAGGTGCTACTGAAGGAATTTTTTTATTTTGCTTCGACTCAGACCAACACAGCTACCTACCTGTAACACAAAATATAGTTAAGGAAAAGGCAGGGACAGAGCGACAGGGCATGTAGGACTGAGGAAGAAGATTTGATTCAGTTCACATTTAAAGGCCAATCTACCCAACTTGCACTTTCTGAAACGATTTGTGAACTAAAAAAAAACCACCGTCATCTTCCAAAATTCACACTTCTCCAAATTTTGCACTGCGGTTCTTCAGCCATGCGATGTGTGCAAAACTCCGTAAGGTAAACTTGAGAAGTGGTGTAAAGTCATTGGAGGAGGAGGAGGAGGAGGAGGAGGAGGAGGAGGAGGAGGAGGAGGAAGAAGAAGAAGAAGAAGAAGAAGAAGAAGAAGAAGAAGAAGAAGAAGAAGAAGAAGAAGAAGAAGAAGAAGAAGAAGAAGAAGACAGCAGTTTAAGGTCTCTGATATTAATGCATTGATAAATCCCTAGCCAACCTTCAAAAATTTTCTCACATTCTGCCCCAGAAGAGAATGTATTAAAAAAGAAACCTCATGGTTTTTCTGCACACATTCTTAACAACTGTGACATTGAAGACATGCATGCCCTTCAGAGGGGATTTTCTTTCCCCTCGCACCTTGGATTTTGAAAGCAACCCAGATGAGAGCTTTCCCCCTAATCACTGGGCTTTTGGTAGACTTTCCACTTATTTAAAGCCTGCATATAGGCAAGGCTGGAAGCAAAGTCGGATTAGGAAAAGGAGGCTGTTCAGCTGGATTTCCTCCTGATCATCTTAAAGGAGATGATTTGAAAAGGGGTGCCTTTCCACATGGCACGGTTAAGCAAATTCGAAGAGCAAATGGAGCCCCTCTATAGATACCCAAAATAGTTCAGAGCAGCATTTCAGATGTGGTCATATGCATGTTCCAAAAGAATGACACTTCTCAAAGTGTTTGGGCAAAATTCAGCAAAATTTTGAAGAACATAGGAAGCTTCCGTACACCAAGTCAGACCATTGGTTCTTCTAGGGCAATAATATCTACACTGACTGGCAGCAGCTCCCAAGTATCTCTCCCAGCCAAACCAGGAAGACTGAACCTGGGACCTTGGATATGCAAAGGATGTGTGCGATAGGATTGGGCGATATATTGATATATCCGATCCAGAACCGGTTTGAAGTCAATTATTGTGATATTGGTTTCATAATTTCTGAACTGGCAATAAGTCAGGGTGTGTGTGCTATGCAAAAATCACAATGTGGGGGGAAAACCATGAAGCCAGCCAATGCTTCTATATAGCTCCATCCCCTTTCAAACATCGTGATGTTTGATTACCAAAAATGAACAGTTGCATATTTCTGCATTGAAAGGGGATGTTATTGTTGTTGTTGTTTAGTCGTGTCCGACTCTTTGTGACCCCATGGACCATAGCACACCAGGCACTCCTGTCTTGCACTGCCTCCCGCAGTTTGGTCAAACTCATGTTCGTAGCTTCGAGAACTGATTTCCTTCAGAATGGATAGGTTTGATCTTCTTGCAGTCCATGGGACTCTCAAGAGTCTCCTCCAGCACCAGAATTCAAAAGCATCAATTCTTCGGCGATCAGCCTTCTTTATGGTCCAGCTCTCTGTACTACTACCTAATCCTCAGGATCCCTTCCAATTCTATGATTCTATGATATGAGTATATTGCGATGTTTAGTTGATGATACATCACAATGTTGAATACCAGATATAGCCAGCCCAACTGCTCAACCACTGAACTTCAGCCCTTCCTGCATGCCTAGCAGCCCAGCACCCAATGCCAGCAAATTTGGGAGGCAACATCTTGGTGCATGCTCACCTGTAAATGTTGGCATCCTCATCACCGACACACAGCAATACCTCCTGCAAATTCAATGAACTTGAGTGTGGGGGTGTCTGATCCCCACCCTACCCTTTAGTTTCTGGTCATCACCATGAAATTCCCCCTTGAACGAGCAAAGAATGAGTGCATAGGAAAGGGCAAGAAGGTTGCGAACCTAGTGAGATTTCTCCCGAGTGAGCACCATGACAATGCAAGACCAAATGAATATCTGTGAATGTCTGGTTTAGCATAAAGATATTTATTCTGCCCTTTCCACCACCCAGCTTGCCTGCTGTAGCAGATAAAACACCTTTTCCCTTTTTTCTTCTGACACTGGAGGGGAAGCT
This sequence comes from Zootoca vivipara, assembly GCF_963506605.1. NCBI lineage: Eukaryota > Metazoa > Chordata > Lepidosauria > Squamata > Lacertidae > Zootoca > Zootoca vivipara. Next base: position 88,199,186 of record NC_083279.1, read on the forward strand.
GCAAAATACACCAGTCTCCCCTTTGATTGTTGTGGCCTATATTACTTCCTTAAAAATGAATGCATTTTACGCACATCCCTGAATGTGCTACTTTACACAAAGCCTTAATTAGCTGTTATGAACGAGAACCACAGAGTCTAGAGCTTGCTGATCAGAAGGTCGCCAGTTCGAATCCCTGCAATGGGGTGAGCTCCCGTTGCTCGGCCCCAGCTCCTGCCCTTCTAGCAGTTCGAAAGCACATCAAAGTGCAAGTAGATAAATAGGGACCACTCCGGTGGGAAGGTAAACGGTGTTTCTGTGCACTGCTCTGGTTCGCCAGAAGCAGCTTTGTCATGCTGGCCACATGACCCGGAAGCTGTCTGCGGACAAACGCCGGCTCCCTCGGCCTATAGAGCGAGGTGAGCGCTGCAACCCCAGAGTCGGACACGAATGGACCTGATGATCAGGGGCCCCTTTACCTTTATATACAAATGTCTCAGGAACAGTTTCTTCTCTAGAGCGATTTTGGCCTTAAATGGAAAGCCTGGACTTTGAAGTCATCTTATTTTACTTGTTATTTTGTATTATATTTACTGTTTTTAATTAGGTTTTTGTAATTTTGGATTATGTGGAATGCTTTATCGGAGTGGATGTAGCAACCGAGTTATTTCGTTGTTCCCGCAAGGGGACAATGACAATAAAGATAGCTTATCTTATCTTAAAGGGTCTATGTTTGGGACTTTCCACTTTTCTTGGAAACCGCTTGACCGATTATGTTCAAATTTGGACACAGCGTCCAGTATCAATACGCGAGTGCCAACATAACCTTAGATTCCACACATGTCAAACCTTTCACAGGTAAAAACAGAATTTTCTCCAAAAAAAACAAACATAGCACCCTCCACTGGACAACAAGGGAACAGAAGCCATATCCTTTTGCAGCTAGAAAACCTTCGCACTCTATCGGCGGCTACACTGGTAATGCAGCTAGAAAATCATCCTCTCCACAGCACCTCGGCTCGCCTTTACAGACTAGGCCAAATGGAGGTAGGGACTCGCATGGGTGGGTGTTGGGGGGAGGAGGGGACGGAAGAGGTCATGGGTCAAGACAGGGTGGGGAAAATCACAGGGATGAGCCGGGGGGGGGGAGGAGATGGGATACGTCATGGATCAGGGTGGGGGGAAACACAGGGATGAGCCACAGCAACACGTGGCCGGGCCAGCTAGTGTGGAATAAACGCTGAGCTGCTGCAGACCCTGGGGACAGGACCTACCATGCATTTATTCTGTTTGGAATTGCAGCCACCTTGCCACAAGAGCTCCGGGCAAGTATCAACATCAAAGCCAAATGTTGGGAGAACCTATAAAATCTATAAGCATTAAAGCTGGGCTTGTAAATATCCACTGTCCTGGATCCCTCTGGCAAGGAAGAATCAACTCCAGAAAATCAGGCAAGGGGGGGGGAGGAAGGGGGGGGAACACTTGTAAAATTGGAAGAGAATTGGATTGGCTTATGGGGTTTATTTTTTTACTTCTTCCAAGCAATCAGTGTGCCAGAAATTACTCACCCGGGTTTATGTTGGCAGCAATTTGTGCACTACTAACTTTTTTTGTGGATTTATTTCCTTCATCCGTTTCCACATTTGCTTTCCACCCTCCAAAGAACTCAGAAGGATCTACATGAGCTTTTATGGGTTTTCTCCACCCAGCAACCTAGTGGGGTAGGGAAGGCTGAGGGTCAAAGTTATGTATGCAACTCTTATCACTGTGTCGTTGTTGTTTTTTGTACCCAAATTCTTTCATTGCCGTGTGGAAGCTGCAATGCAATCTGCAGCAGAAAACTTGGGGGAGTCAAGCCTCCCAGATCCTAAGGTTTTCCAGGTAAAAATCTTCCCCACCCCTGGGCAGAACGAAGTCATTTTACCACTCGCCTCTGGACCAGTCTTGCTACACTTTGGTCACATCCATACTATCTATACATTTAAAGTGTCCCTTAGAAAACCCTAGGAACCGAAGTTTGTTAAGGGTGCTGGGAACTGCAGCTCAGTGGGTAGTTTAAATCTTTTGGGGGGGGAGCCATGTAGTATAAATGCGGTGTGTGAATGTCAGTTAGCTAGTTAAGTTTATTTCAAAATGAAATTAAAGAAAGGAAAGGTTGCAAAGGGCAACGCCATGGGGAAACCATCTGGCCATCAGGGATGCCTCATAAGATATAGTTTTGTAGCTCTGCTTGGATATCCGGGTACAAAATAACAGAGGCTGAAGTCCAGGACCAAAGCGCTTGCCGGTTATATCTTTGCGCCTCATGCGTCTCTTCCGCATGAATGGTTCGGGTGTTTGGGGGAAGACTTCCTTTTAAAGGCGCAAGCCCTGCAAAAAACACACACACACAGCGTATTTCCCAACACAGCCCAGGCGTGTGTTTATTTTCACAACCCAGGTACAAAACCTATTAGTTAGGAGGTATCCCTCATGCACCAAAGCAAATGCACCAAAGGGGGTCATGGGCTTTGAGAAGCGATGACCGAGAGGGGCAACAAGGAGACGAAAAGAACAACTTGCCACACAACAAGGGCTGTTCACTCAAACGGACAATGCTTAAACTTTGGATATGCAGAGCTAAGATCCCCTTACCTGAGAAGAACTGCCAAGGACATCAAACTTCACCGTAAAAGGGATGAAAAGCATCCACACTGCTTAATGTTTCTTATTTCTTCTTTTCCCACCCACCGAGTGTCATTACTGTAATATACATATCTGCCCCTTCTCTGTGAATCTCTCTCTCTCTCTCTCTCTCTCTCTCTCTCTCTCTCTCTCTCTCTCTCTCTCTCTCTCTCAGGTCTTGCATGTCACGCAGGCAACCCCACATGGTAGAACAGCATGGGAATAACAAGGAAAGGAAGCGCTATTTCTGCACTCGCAATTCATTTCACCATGCCTTTTTTACTAGTGGAAAACACTTGTGACACTGGGGAAAATTCTTACGGACCGAGCACTCTCTGGAGGTTGGAGGGATATACTATTTGCAAGATGCAAAACTCCACCTTTACACTCTTTCTTTCTTTCTTTCTCTCTCTCTCTCTCTCTCTCTCTCTCTCTCTCTCTCTTCCATCAGCTAATTAATAGCAAGCTCTCGCAACTGAACAATGCACACAGACTTTTACCAGAAAAGGGATCCAAAAGAGACGAACACACCACTTATAGAGAAGCTCTCACCTTATAACCGGAATAAGCCGCACATAACAAACTCAGCAGGGCATCCTTGCCGCGAACGCTCCTCTGAGGGCTCCTCTCCCGTAATCCCAAGTGCAAGGGGCAGAAGCAAAAATCGCTGCCAGCTTGCCTCATTCTCCGGCACTGAGATGCACACGCTGCCACGGTAACAAGCGAAAGCAGAGAGAACGGGGCCCAGTCTTAGTTTTCTTTCAAAAGCTTTGTGTTATAAAGAGAGAGAGAGAGAGAGAGAGAGAGAGAGAGAGAGAGAGAGAGAGAGAGAGAGAGAGCGGAGGGTGGAGGGGTTTGTTGGGGGGGAGGGAGCAACTCGGGGGGGGGAGAAAGGAATGGGGGGGGGAGAGTAAGCACTAAGCGACCCTCATCTTCACCAGGTACCCAGGCTATATGTAGGCTGTTTAAAGTTTGAATTTCCCTGCTTCCACATTTCCTCAGAGGGGAAGGGGTGAAGGAGGGGAGGGGGAATCTGCCTTTAGGAGGAGGGGGAGGGGAAGCAATAGATGGACGGTGGGAAGGGGAGGGAATCTGGGGGGGGGCGGGACGAGCACGCGGAGCTACTATGTGACATACATATGGAATTAGCACCAGAACAATGCTGACAAGGACAGGCATGGCAAATTGCACTCTGGAGCAGGAGTCTGCAAAGGAGAGAGCTTGCAAAGGGGCTATAATACGGATTAGGGAGAATCCCTGCCCCCTCTACCCCTGCCCTTCCTTATATGCAGATTGCATCTGAATGTACTAACACACACACACACACCAAAAAAACCATAAACTGCACAAAGTGGGTGTGGGAAAATTCACTTTTTTAAAAAAAAAACCTGATTGTTGCCGTATCACACATAGAAGCCTTCTCTGCTCGTGGCTGACGTAGCTGGCTTGCATATATTTCCTCTCCTCCCTCCCCCCCCCCCGTGAAGCTCTCTTTTCCGAGGAGCCCCCACGGGAATGAGAACTCCAGTGGACCCAATTAACACTCTGCTTTGCTAGCTGCTCAGCCTACGATTGATTTAAAAATAAGCTGTGCTTTAGAAGCGCTGGATATAACAGAAAACGGTGGGGAGGTGGGGAGGGGAGCAGTTCCAGCGAGAGAATCTGTGGTTCCTAAAGGCTGGCACTTCTTCAGGGGGGCGGGGAGAGGAATGATGAGTCAACAGAAAATGGGGGGGGCAGTGAATGGCTGTGTGATGATAATAGCTGGCCTTTAAGCATGCAACAGAACACACTGGCTGCCCATCATATAAGTTAGTGGCTTCGGCAGAGACGGAATAGACAATGGGGGGGGGGTGCTTCACTTTTACAGCAGCCCCCCATGCAAATGTCTAAAGACGGATGGCCAGGATCCGTGCACACCGTCTGCAAGGAATGTGCCTCCACGTGGGGATTAGATGTGTGGACACTGCTATTTACAAGGCTGCAATACTCCCCAACCCCCAAATATTGCTGCAGTCACAGCCACCACATTTATAGACCCCGGCCGCGCCATACATTCAAAGCACACAATACCACTTAACATTTGCGCCCCCCCCCCAAAAAAATTGATTCTTTGTAGTTTGTTTAAGGTACTGGGAATTGTTAGGAGACCCCCTGTTCAACCTCCCAAGGCTACAACTCCTAGAGTTTGTTAAACTAAATCAATATATTTTGTTTTTAGATACCCTGCACCCAATGCGCATTTTCTGTAAACATTGGTTGGAGAGCTGCGTTGCAAAGTTTGGATAAGCGCAAATTTCAAAACATCGTTGGGTGTTTTTTTGGAATCGCAGACTGCTTCAGAAAGGGTGAATTTCATTAGGCTTTGAATGTCTTTTGAGTGGAACTCCTCCTGCACCCCCAATAGTATTGCTAAAAATACTATGGACAACTTCTTACTGTATTTCAGATGGTGAAGAGGTTGGATAAGGTCTGCAAGGAAGATCTTAAATCATATCTGTAACCAACGTTGCCTCAAACTGATCTCAAGATGGAGGGGGACAAGACAACATGCGAAACAATCCTGCAATTCATTTAAGAAAATAATAATATTCATTGGGAGGGGGTGTCCAAAGGTTCGAGGGCTGAGGAACGTGTTTCCATGTCCATGGAGGCGCAGGTCAATTCTGTGTCCAGGGCAGCTGTTTATCAGCTCCATCTGGTACGCAGGCTGAGACCCTACCTGCCCGTGGACTGTCTCGCCAGAGTGGTGCCTGCTCTAGTTATCTCTCGCTTGGACTACTGCAATGCGCTCTACGTGGGGCTACCTTTGAAGGTGACCCGGAAACTACAATTAATCCAGAATGCGGCAGCTAGACTGGTGACTGGGAGTGGCCGCCGAGACCACATAACACTTGAAAGACCTGCATTGGCTCCCAGCACGTTTCCGAGCAGAATTCAAAGTGTTGGTGCTGACCTTTAAAGCCCTAAATGGCCTCAGTCCAGTATAGCTGAAGGAACGTCTCCACCTCCATCGTTCTGCCCGGACACTGAGGTCCAGCTCTGAGGGCCTTCTGGCGGTTCCCTCGCTGCGAGAAGCCAAGTTACAGGGAACCAGGCAGAGGGCCTTCTCGGTAGTGGGACCCGCCCTGTGGAACGCCCTCCCATCAGATGTCAAAAATAACTACCAGACTTTTAGAGGACATCTGAAGGCAGCCCTATTTAGGGAAGCTTTTAATCTTTAAGATATTAATCTTTAAGAAATTAGTGTATTCTAATATTTCTGTTGGGAGCCGCCCAGAGTGGCTGGGCAAACCCAGCCAGATGGGCAGGGTATAAATAATAAGTTATTATTATAAATTATTATTAGCAGTCCCTGTTTCTATCTGCAAGCTGCCTTGAGTCCCGTCAGGGGAAAATGAGGAATAAAAATAAATATGTTATTATAACAACAACAACAACCTATCTACGAGGGTTTTTTTTCACATCAGACCATAGGTAACACCTGAATCTACGCTCCTGCTTCACTACTCCACCTTGATCACCAAGATCTTCTGATGGGGCACTTCTAGGGGTTGTGCATGACCCTAAGGTTCAGATGGCTTTCACTAGGGACCAGCATTTAGTGTAGTAGGCCTTGCCCATTGAGCTCCCTACAAGTAGAGGTGTGTCAGGAACCAGCCTTGCCCTCAGTTAGATGTCTCCTGAAAACTGCCTTGTTTAGGCACAATAGGACAACAGGAAGTTCCATTTTTCACCAACCAGTACCATGCTTTATTGACGGTTTCCAATTGTGCATTCATGGATACTATGAATGATTTTATTGTATTCTGAATGTTGTATGCCACCTTGATACATCTAATTAAAGGATGGTTTCAATAAATAAAACCTGAACCTAATGACCCTGGATTCCTGCCCAAAGACCTTATTAAGTGATTCAAACTGGCAGCAAAGATGTGGATTGCATATAACTGGAAGTCTCCCAAATCAACCTTCTAAAAAGCAATGGACTGATGGCTTGTGATAGACAATGAAATTTCAGAGGTTATGGTTGTGTGCAAATGCGAGGTGGGAGATCCCCAAACTTCTGATCACATTCCAATCAGACCTGAGGTGTGATTTGTAGAATGAAAAGATGTTCACCAAATCCCTCAGCCACCTTGAAAGTCAGCTAGGTCCTGCACCTTCCCCCAAAGTATCCTCTTCCCTTGATAATTTCCCAGTGTGGTCACATTATCTGATGGGAAACGCAAGCAAATGCATTTTTAGCACAATACTAACTCTTACTGTGCCCATGCATTCTGCAAGTCTTGCAAGTGGCTTTGAGAATGTGAGCCGAAAAGCAGGATATGTAAATCTACAAAATAAGAACAAGATTCCATATAACTGATGCTTTAAAATTTGATTATTATTATTATTAAAAAAGCAGGATTGAGCATGAAGATCGGAATGTGGATAAAGGAAAACAAAAAGAAGAAGGCAGGAACGAGATGTGGAAACAGGTAGGTAGCCGTGTTGGTCTGGATCGAAGTAAAATAAAAAAAATTCCTTCAGTAGCACCTTAAAGACCAACTAAGTTTTTATTTTGGTATGAGCTTTCGTGTGCATGCACACTTCTTCAGATGTGGAAGATTCTCCAAGAGGTCCAGACTATGGGGAGTCCGAAAAAAATTAATAATAAATAATTGGGAGATATAATTTGGTCTTTTTTGTTTTTGTTTTTTATTGGAATATGATTATGATTATATGTTGATTGGCTGTTATTATTGGAAAATTAATAAAAATGATTTTTTTAAAAAATTAAAAAAGCAGGTAGCCATGTGAAGCATGGCAGGAGAGGTGAAATTGATGGTTAAACCAGCGTTCAGTTTGCCAAGATGTACATCTGTCATGCAAACTGAAAATCTGGGAGAAAGCTGAGCCTACAACACAGGTCAACAACCAACTGTGCCTTTTCTTTTTATGCAACTCAAGAACATGCCACAACAGATTGCATGGCAAATAGCTATCAAAAATAGCACAGGTGTTGGTTTCAAGTGTGATCTGTTTGCTCAAAACTCTCGATTTAACGAACTTATCCTTTACAGATATTTAATCCCCCACCCTCCTTTAATCTTACAAAAATGAAAGGGAAACTGGGATCAAGAAGGAGAAAACCAATCGCTGCCTTCAGATCACTCCTGCGAAACAACCGAAAAAAAGGCAACCCCCCGCAGTTAACTTTCATAAAAATACCACTTTTTGCTATCAGCTCCTGCTACCTTTGTAAGAGACGGCACGGGTGGGTGGGCGGGTGGGTTGGGGTGTTTCTGCTGTCAACAATGAGAAAGGGTCAGCAAATCTATTGGCAGAACAGCTGGGTTTACAGTAGACTCTATCCTCTCAGATGAATGGGAGATCGCATTTCCATACGAATAAGGTCAATTTAAAATGCTTCTGGAAGGAAGTGTCATTAATTAATGCAAGGGTGCTGCTGAAGGCAATGAAGAGTTAAATTAATGAATATTATTAACAGCCTATGTTTAAATTATTTTTGGGGTGATGATACTAAGCCAGGGAAGAAAACAGAACAAACTGGAAAGGTTATGAGCTTTCACCAGTGGCCTGAGTCTGCCAGCTTGGGTCGCAGAAGTTGTTCTGTTTCATTTGGTTTGCATTTTGCATCCAAGAGCCACAAACATGTAGCCCACTAAGCCAAACATAGCTCCACTGGGCATGGGGTTGGGGGCACTATTATCAATAATAATAATAATTGATGATTTATACCCCGCCCATCTGGCTGGATTTCCCCATCCACTCTGGGCGGCTCAGGTGAGCTCCTTCTCCCAGCCTGATCAACATCAGCGGCACAGTCGGCGGGGACAAACTACAGAGCCTTCTCTGTGGCTGCTCCCAGACTTTGGAATTCCCTCCCGAGAGAGTTAAGACGGACTCCCTCTCCGTTATCCTTCCGCCAGTGGGCTAAGGCCTTCCTGTTTGAAAACCAAAGATGCAAAAGGAGCTGACCAAAGGGCAAACTGTATTTTTAAAATTGCTAGTTCCAAATGTGTTTTCGTGCATTTTGACTATTATTTTTAAATAGTTTGCTTTTATCCCTTTTTTTGTTTCAGAATGGCGTTATTAAGTATTGCACGTCGTCTTGAACCCCAACTTGGGAGAAAGACAGGGTATAAACAAATAAATGCTTACGGCTGGTAAACCTCTGCAAAGCAGTTGCTAGGACAAAATGAAGAGGGAGACGGCCTTTACGGCCAGCTTGTGGACTGCCATTATTGTGCTGGAAATGGTGGTGTTGGACGAGGTCACCCTGCAATTTAATACCCGTCTGTCAGATTTTCTGTTACCGGGCAATGGAACTGAACTTCCAAATAGGAAATTGGCCTTTGTCTCCAACGCTGGCAACATAATAGAGCCAGAATGACTACTCTGCTGAAATTCAGTGGGGGTTTATTGGGCAGTCATAAATCGTAATTATCTATCCAACCACCTCAAGGCTCAAACTGTGCAAAATGGGTAATTGTGTTCTTTGAGCATTCTGTTTATGCCATATAATACTACAAGGAGGGGTTATGTGGTGATGAAGCAAATGACCCAAACTCTCCATTAGCCAGAGGGTGGGACTGATAAAGCATGAATAAGCCAATCCCTAGAACCCCAAGATGAGTGCTTTGCAAATGAGGCTGTTTAAAATGTTCACAGGCATGGCACTTGCGTTCTTTAATACAAAGGCCAAATCAACATGCATGTTCCACGGCCCCTGCTTTGAAGCATCAAAGCTTATTGAGGTTCGTTTTGCGTAAGATCTCCTACCACCTCCTTTCTCCCGATTGAAGTGCAGAGTGTTTGAGGACCGGGACATTTGCAGGGAAACCAAAATGCTTGTTTACAAAGCTATTGTACTACCAACTTTACTGTACGCTTGTGAAACATGGAGCACTTATAAACACCATCTCCAACTCCTTGAAAGATTCCATCAATAGTGTCTCTGAAAATTTTAACACATCACTTAGGAAGACAGGCGAACTAATGTCAGTGTACTGGAAGAAGCAAAAATCACCAGTGTTGAAGCAATGATTCTTCAACATCAACGTCGTTGGACTGGTCATGTTGTGCAGATGCCTGATGATCGTCTTCCAAAGCAAACACTCTATTCCGAACTTAAAAATGGAAAGCGTAATGCTGGTGGTCAACAAAAGAGGTTTAAAGACTCTCGCAAGGCAAATCTTTAAAAATGTAGTATTAACACCGACAACTGGGAAACAATGGGCTGCCAGCGCTCAAGTTGGAGAACAGCATTTGCCAAAGGTGTTGTGGACTTTGAAGACACTCAAAGTCAGGACACAAGGGAGAAACGTGCTAAGAGGAAGGCACGTTTGGCAAACCCTCACCATGATCAACTCCCACCCAGAAACTTATGTCCCCACTGTGGAAGGACGTGTGGATCCAGAATTGGCCTCCACAGTCACTTAGGGAACTCACTGTTAAGACTGCGTTCATGGAAGACAATCTTACTCGACTATGAGTAATCGCCAAGGAAGAAGAACACCTCCTTTCTTTTGATATTCAGGTGCTAAACTTTGTGGCTCCTCTGGATTCAGCAAGATTTAGAGAAGGAACGGAAGATTAAAAAGAAAATATCCCACCCACCCACACAGACACCTCTATCTTTCAAATCTTCCAAACGATATCAGAACTACAAGGCCGAGCCGCCATCGCCCAAAGCCTTAAAGTACAGTAGTGGTTAAATTGTGAGGCAATTACTAAGACAATTGGAGTTGATGCCAGCTTCTAATAAATTGGATTAATTGCTACACGATGTTACGACAATTTGTATCTTCTCTTGCCTTCCCCCCTTAATCTACAACATTTGTTATTTGGGTCAAAGGTGCATTGGAAGCGTGTGCACAAATTACAACTTTCTGCCATTTATTTCGAGCAGTGGCTTTTTTTTTTAATATCACTTCCCTTGGAAAAGGGGAGCAGGCCAGAATCCCCCACAGGGTTTCCCTTGCCAGTTCCGGCATGTTCTACAGTATTGCTCCATTAGCGTTGGTCGTTAGTTCTTGCCCTGAAGCAGTAAACACTAATTGTGCTTTCCCTTTTTGGTAAGGAGCTTTTGTTGCTTTGACAAATCTTTCCAACGGCGACTTTTATTAGGTGCTCATTAATGCTTTGGTAGAATGGAGACTTCCGGATGAGTACAGAAAAGAAGAAGAAGAAAAACCGTTAGGGAGAAGGAATGACTCACATACTGTAGGAGTGTTGCTCCTTCCCCAAACAGTATTAAAGCAAACATAATGATCTGTGCAGTCTGACACGTTGTCGGCGTAACGTGACTTGGACGGAGCTTCAGAAAGGGGCACTGCTCTTTTCCTCAAGAGGCCTCGGGCTGGAGGCATCTCGCTTTTCAGAAAAGGCACTGTTGAATTTTCTCACCCTACTTCTGCAACAAGGCCTCCTGGGGGGGAAGCGAGGCAAATCAACAAGCGCCACTTGACCGAACTGGGATATCCGCCGCCGCCCCTGCATCCAATTCCAACTACTGCTAAACGTCTTCTCTCCAGTATGGTGGTTTTCTGTCTGCAAGGAATACACTGCACATGGGAAAGAATTGTATTTTTCTGTCTGGTTTTTTAAACCACACCTCTTCCTTTTCCACCTACAGGTCCCCCAAAATGGTTCAATTTTTTAAAATTTCTTAAACATCCCACTATGCCAGGCATCCCCAAACTGCGAACCTCCAGATGTTTTGGCCTACAACTCCCATGATCCCTAGCTAACAGGACCAGTTGCCGGGGAAGATGGGAATTGTAGTCCAAAACATCTGGAGGGCCGAAGTTTGGGGATGCCTGCACTATGCAATCCTCAGCTGTAGTGTGAACCACACCACATTCTGTTTATGGCCGAATCAATCCTAGGAACTCTGCAAAAGGGAGCCTCCGTTTGCAAGGCAACTGTGTTTAGCGAATGCGCACACCAGCAATGGCACACCAAGAGAAAATGACAGGCGCGTATCCTTCACTGTCCATGCACTACACACGCCGAGCATGTAACACTCAAGTAGCTGTGGTGAATGCCACCCTCGAAGAAGCTGATTTGGGCAAATCTCACACCATGCTGCAATATATTAGAAAGCAAGCAACTTCTTTATCTTTAGGGACACTCCGTTCACAAGATTGTGATTCGGGAGTCAGAAGTATATTTCTGTACACCATCTGATCTCCTCACAAATGGTCAGGAGCCATTAACACAGTTGTTCCCATCCGACAGGCACTGCTTCCAAGTTATGGAACAAAGGTTCCTATGCACAACATTATATATAAATCCGAATAGGCCTTCTCTCTGCTCCAACGCACAGGAAGGAAAAAAAACTCATTCAAATACAATAATCACAGTTGTGTTTTTTTCAAGTATTAAAATAAGAATCGCATTTTGAAAACCTACCATCCAATTATGGCTGCAATCATATACACGCTTACTTAGAACTAAGCTTCCCTGAACACAGGAGGACTTATTTTGAGATAATCATACATGGCATTGCGCTGCTCGGCTATAAACCTAATTAACCTCCTAGGGACAAGGTTCCATTGAACATAGTGGGGCTTACTTGTGAGTAAGCATCCATAAGATTGTGCTGTTAGGCTGCAATGCCAAACACGCTTGCTTAGGGGTAAAGGGGCCCCTGACCATCAGGTCCAGTTGTGTCCGACTCTGGGGTTGCGGCGATCATCTCTCTCTATAGGCCAAGGGAGCCGGCATCTGTCTGCAGACAGCTTCCGGGTCATGTGGCCAGCATGACAAAGCTGCTTCTGGCGAGCCAGAGCAGTGCACGGAAACACCGTTTACCTTCCTGCCGGAGTGGTCCCTATTTATCTACTTGCACTTTGATGTGCTTTCGAACTGCTAGGTGGGCAGGAGCTGGGACCGAGCAACGGGAGCTCACCCCATTGCAGGGATTCGAACCGCTGACCTTCTGATCAGCAAGCCCTAGACTCTATGGTTTAACCCACAACGCCACCTGGGTCCCTAAGATTGTGCTGTTAGGCTGCAATGCCAAACACGTTTGCTTAGGGGTAGGCCCCACTGAACAAAGTGAGGAGGGCTACGGGTTAGCTTATGTCAATTATTATTGACCAATATACCAAACCTGTTTTACATGTTGCGTCCAAAATCAGAGAGGAGGGCATTAAAATGTGCAATATCGACACTTCTTACAACCTGGAAACTGTCCCACCCTTCCAGCTTTTTCTACGACCAAACTTTCTACCATACCTTGAAATCTGTCAGGGCAACAAGTGGCCAGATTAAATAGCCCTGGAAGCCATTTCTGGCCTAGTAACTGCTGGTCACCCATGTCTCTGGCATAGCACGGAGGTCACCACGAAATGAGGCCCCTTGTGTAGAAAGCACAAGTGTTGTAAATGTCAGTGGAGTGCCTTCTGATTAATTAGGTTCACGGTTATTTCCTGGAAGGGTAAGCAAGTTTCTTCTCTCTGCTAAGTGCTTTGGGTTCTGTATATTGTTATATCATTCTCTCACCCCTCCCCCTTCTCTCTCTCTCTTCAAACCTACAGGAAGCTGCAGACACTTAAGACCTTTTAAATAAATAAACCATGTTGGGATCTTGCATAAAGAGCATTGTATAAACATAAGCCAACGGCTATCAGATCCGTCCTTGCAGAAGATTTCATACAGGAGGTGGGAATCATCTGCAGAGGGGGAGAAACTTTAAGAAGAGAAAGCAAGAAACACAAAAGCTTATGGTGTGTCAACATGCAAGAGACACCAGGAAGAAAAACTAGCAGAAAACAAAATTGTGCCAAATTTTGCTTGCAGGACAGAAAGAGGACGAAGTCCGTTTCAAGAACCGGGATAACCTGTCAACATGAAGCAATCATACACACAAGAATAATTTGGGTGTCAGCTGCACAACCAGGCCTAAAGTCCAAACCTTTTTAAATGAAAAAAACATAACAGCATGCAATTAATTTTCTGGTGGGCATTTTATTGCTTAACCCCATTTTCTATGCATTAAGTCTGAATCATCTCAAGGGGAGGAGCCACCCACACAGTTGCTTGCAACTGGATTTGCCTCTCTCCAGCCCTTTCACATTTTTAAACACAGAGAGGATAGCAGGCAATGAAAGAGTTACTCTGCCACCTGCTGTGTCTGGTTACAAGATTCGGCTGCAAGCAGCATATTCCTAACACCTGCGGATATAAACGGGAGGCAAACAGCAGGACAGAGGAATAAAAGGAGGGTGCAGTTGAATACAGCAGCCCGGCTATTGCGATGCATGCAATACTGTGCAACTGTTATGTAGGGCTGCCGCTAAGGGTGGTCGGGAACTGCAACTGATGCACAACCACAGCAGGTAAGTTGCTCAGTGGGGCTTCCTGCTGTGCCCACCTTACACCAGTAACAAAGGAGCTGATGAGCTACCAAGTCAAGTTTAAGACGTTGGTTTTGTTCTACAAAGCACCTAACCGCTAAGACCAGGTTCTCTGGGAGACGATCTGATCCTATATAAGCAGGTTGGGTCACTGCGGTTCATGGGTGAGGCCCACCTCACCTGACTGTTGAGCAAGGATGGGGCCCATCAAGCCCTTGCAAGCATGGACCACGGTCAGGGATTATGGGAGGTGCAGCCAAGCCGCTTGGGGAGGGCCATAGGTTCTCCATCTCTATAGCAGAACTCTAGGTGTGTTCCGTATCTCCATCTTTGGCCATTGAAGTAGACATGACGTAGGCAGCCATGTTGGTTGTTGACATCACCTGCCCCGTTCATGTAAAAATGAGAATGAAGGACTAATTCTGCAGCCCACAAAGGGATGAGCTGAAAGTACTTCACGCAACACGTAACTGACCAATGGAACTAGCTGTATGTAACAGGATGCGGAGACGGCCAATGGCTTGAGTGATTCTGAAGATGAGTTAAGACAAATTTGTGGAGAATAAGTCTACTACTTATGGTAGTTCTGTGCCACCCAGTAATAACTGATGGGGAGGAACAAAGGGATTGGGCTATTTCTTTTCTGATGTGCTTCATGGTGAATCAGATTGGTTCTGCTGCAATAGGATGCTAGATTAGCCAAACACCTTTCACCTGTCCCAAAGGGGCTCTTCTTGTGCCTTCAAAAATTAGATGTTCGTCAGGCCTGAAAATGCCCCAGGTGATGGCACCCAGGACTTCTGAAATAATTCTGCAGCCTTGCAGAGGGCTGGCAACTAAAAGCATGGCTCATATAAACTGGATGCTGGAACTGAGGAATGTGAAATATTTTCCCAGCCCTGCGCTAAATATTTGGAATGGTAACTCAAAATGCCAGTTGCTGTCCACTTCCTTTTTTGTTAACAATGCAATGAGAGAGAGAGAGAGAGAGAGAGAGAGAGAGAGAGAGAGAGAGAGAGAGAGAGAGAGAGAGAGAAGGTTAACTAAAATGTGTACGGCATGTCTGGATATGTGTGGAAGGCCAAATTAAATCTTCACATTGCTCAGAAAGAGTTAAATGCTTCACTGCTCAGATCTTCCCCTTTCCGGTGTCTCCCCGATAAGTACGGAAGATTTATGTGCAATGAATTTCCAATTACTGATCTCTACCAGCTGGGCTGTCAATCAGATTCTAGCGTACACTGGATGGCTTCACCCCCCTGTCCTTTCCTTGTTGTTAACAGATGCATGCAAAAGCACAGTATTATATATACATAGCAACTCTGATAACCAGCTACGTTAGAAAAAAAGGCATGGCTGAACCAAATATTCTCAGGTCTAAACTTCAGCACTCTCTCTTAATGTACGGAACCAGCATTAGTTATTAGGCAAGTTAGGCATAGACCTGTTGTTGTTGTTTAGTCGTTTAGTCGTGTCCGACTCTTTGTGACCCCATGGAACAGAGCACGCCAGGCACTCCTGTCTTGCACTGCCTCCCGCAGTTTGGTCAAACTCATGTTTGTAGCTTCGAGAACACTGTCCAACCATCTCGTCCTCTGTCGTCCCCTTCTCCTAGTGCCCTCCATCTTTCCCAACATCAGGGTCTTTTCCAAGGATTCTTCTCTTCTCATGAGGTGGCCAAAGTATTGGAGCCTCAGCTTCACGATCTGTCCTTCCAGTGAGCACTCAGGGCTGATTTCCCTCAGAATGGATAGGTTTGATCTTCTTGCAGTCCATGGGACTCTCAAGAGTCTCCTCCAGCACCATAATTCAAAAGCATCAATTCTTCGGCGATCAGCCTTCTTTATGGTCCAGCTCTCACTAGGGCAGGGAAACTGTGTCAGGGAGCAAGCTGGTCAAATTCTCATTACCCCTCAATGCCTGATCAAGAGGAGACAGAAGTCCTAAGCCATGGTATAGGGAATCTTTCAGTGCACGGATCACATAACTTTTAGTGTTCAAATGGGATTGTTTCATTGCCTATTTGTATTATGCAATTTTTATTTGTTCGTGTCACCGTGACTGTAATTTATTTTAAACTGTTTTAATGTTGAATTTTAAATTGTTGTAACCCAGCTGTAGGACCTGATGGTGAAGGACAGGTAATAAATTGAATTATTATTATTGATGATAATGATGATTTTATACTTTTAAACCAGTTAAAAGCCTATTTTTGCATTAAGGTGTATATAAATTAATAAATAATTTAATTAGCATAATATTTATTCATGCTAGAATTTAATATACTCCACTTCCTAATGAGGCCTCAGGGCAGCTCACAATATAGTTCAAGACATCAGTCACTGAAGCCAACTGCTTATTATGTTTAGTAGTTTTATTGGGCCTTTCGTCATTGTCTTCCTTTAAACTACACTGAAAACCACCGTGTTATAAAGGTTATGAAGGACAGTATGCAGCTTTAGGCCACAAAACAAGCAGCAGCCAATGCAGCAATTTCAAGCCTTCTTGCTAACCACCCAAAGTTACCTGGAATCAAAGTGCCTCGATGATCTGGGTATGGTTTGCTTGCTTGCTTGCTTAAAGCTGTAACAGAGCTGCCCCTCTGAACTTCCTTGGGAAAGGGCTTCTGCAATCTGGGTGCCACAACGTAGAAGGCCCTGCTCCTGGTCTGCACAAATCTAACATCAATAAAGACATGCTGCGGAGCAAGAAAGTAGAGTGGGAAATGTTCCAGTGCTTTTATACTTCTGTGGAAATTGTTCCGTTTCATAAATTCCTTAGTAACATTAAATGGAAGCCACTTGCAAATGCAGTGTCTGGAGGCGGTTGGAGGATAGATGGTGGCTAACAGATTGAGGCTGAATCCTGGTAAGACAGAAGTACTGTTTTGGCGGGACAGGGGGTGGCCAGGTGTGGGGGATTCCCTGGTCTTGAATGGAGCAACTGTGCCCCTGAAGGACCAGATGCACAGCCTAGGAGTCATTTTGGACTCACAGCTATCCATGGAGTCACAGGTCAAGTCTGTGTCCAGGGCAGCTGTCTACCAGCTCCACTGTGGACTGTCTCGCCAGAGTGGTGCATGCCCTTGTTATCTCCCACCTGGGTTACTGCAATGCGCTCTACGTGGGGCTACCTTTGAAGGTGACTCGAAAATTGCAACTCATCCAGAATGGTGACTGGGAGTGGCTGCCGAGGCCATATAACCTAAAGGATCTTCATTGGCTCCCAGTGCGTTTCTGAGCACAATTCAAAGTGTTGGTGCTGACCTTTAAAGCCTTAAAATGGCCTTGGCCCAGTATACCTGAAGGAGTGTCTCCACCCCCATCGTTCTGCCTGGACACTGAGGTCCAGCTCCGAGGGCCTTCTGGCAGTTCCCTCACTGCGAGAAGTGAAGCTACAGGGAACCAGGCAGAGGGCCTTCTTGGTAGTGGCGCCCGCCCTGTGGAACACCCTCCCATCAGATGTCAAGGAAATAAAACAACTATCTCGACTTTTAGAAGGCATCTGAAGGCAGCCCTGTTTAGGGAAGTTTTAAATGTTTGATTTTCTATCGTGTTTTTAATATTCTGTTGGGAGCCACCCAGAGTGGATGGGGAAACCCAGCCAGATGGGCGGGGTATAAATAATACAGTTGTTGTTGTTGTTGTTGTTGTTGTTGTTGTTGTTGTTGTTGTTGTTGTTGTTGTTGTTACCATTAGGCAAGCTGGACAGTATCAAAGCTGCTATTAATGTATTTCAGGTGCTTACCCCTAGCAAGTAAGTGAGCAAATGTATCATGCCCAGTTCTTTGGGATGGCAGAATACAGTCCCATGTCAACAGTTTTCAGTACTTTTGGCTTTTCTTCTTCTTAAGTTTAAACAATGTAAAGTAAATATGTGCTATTGTGTTTACATTTATATATGCATTCCAATAAAAAATGTCCACACCCTATTTAAAACTTTAATTCCCCACCCCCACCCCCGCTCAATATTTCAATATTGAGACAAAAAAATTCACTGGATAATTTTCTTTCTTTGCTTACTAAATACAAGGGGGGAAAAGGCACACTAAACTAGATCACTCTCTATGGCACCTGAAGAAATTTTTTTTTGATGGAAATGTTCTGGTACAAATTACCCCATACAAATTCTGGAAGGCCCACAACACTACTTGGGATGCAGTGCAGGAGGGTTCATAATAAGAACTTCCTCCGGAGAACATTGCACATTTGCTTACCAATTTGTACTCCTGAAAGCTTTATTCTCCCGGGAACCACGAGCGCAACACAGAAACAGAATCACATCAGTCTGTGGGAATCGAGGTGGCAAGTGAAGTAGCTGCTTCCTCAACATCTGCATAGGAAAGAAGTAAAATCTGCATGGCCAGTGTGCATTTGAGGATGCTGAGACTGCTTTAAAATTGTGACAGTTAAATATAAGGTGTTTTGAAGGTTTCCTGTTGTCTTCTAATCTATTACGAACTGGAAACATGCAATTTCCAGGGGGCATCCAAGTAGTGCCCTCCAGAAGTTGTAAACTACGACTCCCTTCAACTCCAGCCAGCATGACCAATGGTCAGGGCCTGTAGCCCACAATGCTGGGGGGGGGCGGGGCGGTGGAGAGACACACACATTGGCTGCCCCTGTGCTATTTAGTCAACCATGTCCCAATTCCCCCAGAAGTCAACATCTAAATCATGGGTCTTTCTCCACTTATAAACTGGTGAAGCTGCTGTGTGATGCTCTTAAGAGTGAAATTGGAGCTGACTGTCTATATCTTTGATCATGTGTTGCTGTTACTAGAATGTGAGGTTTTCCTTTCAGCAGATTGTGCCTGAACTGAGGAAAGTTCGGTGGCTGGAGTCATGCCCCTTATATGTACTCTTCCTGGTCTTCCAGCTAGTAAAGGTCGGAGTGATGAAAATCTTGCACACGGGCGCATCCCTTTTGCAGCTTTAGAAAAAATGTACTATTTAATGCAGGCACGCCCAAAGTCCAGTTCGGGGGCCTAATTTGGCCCCTGTGGCAGTATATGTCCTGGGGCAAAAATCCTAAAATAAGCTCAACAACTTTGATTGGCCCTCATGCATGTTCACTGCATCAAATCTGGCCTTCTTTGAAAAATGTTTGGGCACCCCTGATTTAATGCCTAGTACAGTCAAACCTTGGTTCCCGAACACCTCCGTTTTGGAACGTTTTGGCTCCCGGACGCCGAAAACCCGGACATAACTGCTCTGGTTTTCGAATGATTTTCAGAAGCCAAATGGCTTCCAAGCCACGTTTTTCTTTTCTTTTTCCATTGACTTTGCAGCCAGCCCTTTGATCCTCGGTTTTCAAACTTTTCAGAAGCCGAACAGTCATCTGAAATGGATTAAGTACAAAAACCAAGGTTCCACTGTATCCTGAAATTCTAATCTTGTGTGAGTTTAGGAGATTAGAAGTGGAACTAGGTGTCTGCCTCAGCTAAGGAAGACCCGGTTATCACCATGAAATTTTGACTTCAGCTAACAGCCGCTGTCATGGGCAATACATCAACCCAGGACAATAGATCGTCCTGATCTAACATGTATCTCCTCTGAACCAAGCTCACAGACAGACTGCTTGCATGGAAACAGACATCTCCCAAACCATGCTCACCAACCCCTTTCATGAAGAAACCTGGGCAATACTTGACACATATGAAAATACTGACGATTCATTCAGGAACTTTTGCAAAAGTCAGGGAAGGCTTTGAGTTGTAGAAAAAGTGTGGGTTTTCTTAGTATGCTATACAAGAATATTAGCTGAATAATGGCAATGTTGTGGGAGCATGACAAAAATAATAACCCACAAATTAAAAAAATAATAACCCAGCCCCACGTCCTGGCCATTCCAAAGCGAAGTGCTCTGTTTCATATCAAACCAGCGGCACATCGATTTCTCTCATGTTGCACATGCAGCATTTCAAAAGGAAACGCAGGACAGCTTTGAATCAGCCCAGGAGCTGCTCCGCAGAAGAAAACACATAAATTCAGGCATGGAAAGGAAGAATTACCGGAAGAGCATGTAAAAAGAAGCTGGGATACTAGGAGAGGGTGTGTAAATGGATGTACTAGATATTTATTCCCCGTCAAGGAAAGCTGTTAATCCTCACAATGGCGTCCGCTCCAAGCTGTACGCCAAATAAATACTTGAGACGGAAAGGACAATCGCTTCTGCGAATCCACACCAACAATGGGAGCAGCTGCCAGGTTTAAAGTGGGTATTTAGAAAAGGAACATTTCCTTAACTTACTTGTCTTTTTTTTAAAAAAAAATTGCAATCCAACTGTTGGCACTTGCATTCATGGTTAGTTACAGAATAGTGGAGCCCTGCCACCAGCCACCAAGGGGGGGAAAGGCCTATAGCTCAGTCCCAGAGTCAATGCTTTGCATACACAAGATCCAGCCTGACAGCTCCCAGGGAAATAATCCTGCACAGCAGAGGTTGGGAAAGGCCTCATTCTAACTCAGACCCCAAAGAACTGCTGCTGCTGCCACCCAGAGGAGATAATAATGGATAGGATGGAGCCCTGGCCTGATTTGGCATGGGGCATGTTAATAGATTCTACCCATCAATGGATTTGACTTTGATTTCAGGTTCTTTTCACACAACCACAAAAACACACGTTAGAACGCAGCTGATACCTGCATTCTTGTTGTACACATTACAGTAAGTGCTAGAGTAAGTGCATTGCACAATTCGGATAAGTACAGGTTTCGAAGGATGGTTTGTGCCTAATTTTCGGGAGCTATGCAAACAGAACCGAAATTCTCTCCCATCCCTAAGATAAGCTCAAAACCGCGTCCACAAGAATTCTGGGGAGGAAGTTATTAAGCACGCAGAAGAAGAGGCAAAAAGCGGACACAACTTTTGCAGGGTAGAGAAAACTTTCAGGAAATTAAAAGGACAGGTTTCGGCGCAAAGAGCAACACGCCAAGCAATGAAAAGTGATGGCCTGAATAAAACCACAGAGATGAAACTTTTCTATCTGAGTAAGGATCACTGGGTAAACATCAAATCTCTTGCTTCTCCAGAATACACACCAATGGTTTTCAAACGTATTACCCCTCAAGGGGCTAATTTTGCAGAAACTGTCCAGCAAGAATCAGAAGGACATTTCAGGGAAGGTATTTTGTGCATATACAGATAAATATATAAAGAGAGAGAGAAAAATCTGGTCCTATAGGCCTCATTATAGGAGGAAACAGCCGTTCTTTAACCTCCCCCCCCCCTCTACTCGTGGTTATTGTTTAACCCTCCTGCATCTCCAATTTCAAAGTGGCATCCAGAGCCGTCATGATTGGCAGCGCACACTAATCCATAGACTACAGAAGCATATGAGGGAGAATTCAGCCATACAGAGAAGATTTCAATGCGCACATTTCCCATGAGCATTATAAAAAAAACTAACAAAACTAACAGGCTAAGAATTCCCAGCATTCCATTGTCCCAAAGCCATTAAAAACATGAGCTTGTGGGCAAGGGGTAAAGACATACAAAGTGCCTGCAGATTTCTGAAATAAATTCTCCCTCGAAACAGGATAGCATCAGTGTTTTTGTTTGTTAAGAAAACATTGATTTGTGTCTTGCTACAGAATACCAGTAGTGAAACTCAAGTCCCCTAGTGAATAATGTTTCTACATGCTCCCCCTTGCTTTCTCCTGAATAGTCAAAACGTTATGGTTTACCTGCAAATTGAGAGAAAAACCTTCAATTGCTTAGATGTACGTTCCCTCACTGAAATTGCTGTCGGGGGGGGGGGCGCACCTTGAGCATTTCAGCAACCCAGCTACATCGGTGGCATTGTGGAAGGAACACAAGGAACTCTTGTGAGATGCAATGATGTCTAAATCACAGGGAGAAAATTGATTTTAGGGGGAGGAGGCTGCACAGAATTACTACTAGGGTATTAGGGAGGCTCGGCGCTGTGCAAGTAAATAAATTAATGCACATTAAATAGGCACACAGATGAATAGGCTTAACAAAGCAAGACAGGGGAAAAGACACCCAACTTTGCAACCTGAGCTAACTTTAGAATTTGCCAGGGGCAGGTGGGGTGGGGTGGGGGGAAATACATGGAATTCTATTACTGAGCCACCATATGCAAGAACTTAACACTTCCCAGGGAGTGTCAGATGAAACTCTTTCCCAGCCCCAACTCTCTAAACCAGAGGTGGGTGACTTATAACTTCATTTATTAAAGTGATATATCATCTTTCCTCCTGAAGGAGCCCAGGGTGGCAAACAGCGAGTGATGAAATAGAGAAAGACAGGAGTGCCTGGCGTGCTATGGTCCATTGGGTCACGAAGAGTCGGACACGACTAAACGACTAAACAACAACAACAATATCATCTTTCCTCCTGAAGGAGCCCAGGGTGGCAAACAGCAAGTGATGAAATAGTAACAACATACTTAACGCCTAGGAGGCTTACTGAAGGTCGTCTTCAGCTGGCACCTTCTAGGTGTCCCATCATCCCTGGTCCCTGGCCACACTGAATGGGGCTGATGGAGAGCAACAATATGAGGACCAAAGGCTAATAATCTCTGCTCTAAGCCATCCTTCCCAGCGCTTTGGCTTTCAACTCCTAGCCACTGGGCTTGCTGACTGGGGCTTGATGAAGGATGCAATCCAAAAGCTCTGGAGGGCACTACAATGGGGAAGGATCCTATAACTTCCCGGAGTTCCCTTTGGAAGAGGAATGGATTGTCAAACCAACCTCTGTGAGAGGTATAGGGGTCTCCTAACAGCTCTCAGCGTCCTTAAAAATGACAGGTCGCAAGGTTCTTTGGAGAAAAGCACAGCAGCTTTTCAGCCGTATGATATTCCGTTAAATGTACTGGTGAAGCTCGGAAAATTAGAATATCGTCGAAAAGTGCATTTATTTCAGTAATGCAACTCAAAAGGTGAAACCAATATATGAGATAGATGCATGACATGCAAAGCAAGATATGTCAAGTCTTTTTGTTGTTGTAATTGTAATTATTTGTCGTTAGGCGGGTCAATTATAAATGGAATGTAATCGATGAAATATAATAGCAGTGTTTATTTTTGTATTATTGTAACTATTTGTTTTATTACTTTGGAATTTCCAAAAGAAAGCATTTGTAAAAATTAAAAGAAAAATTAAAAATAATAAGTTGCATTACTGAAATAAATGCACTTTTCGACATATCCTAATTTTCCGAGTTTCAAGTGTAAATTGGGCCATACTTTCTTTTCTCCAAACGAAAACCTTCACTGTAATTTTTAAAATCTAGGGCAAGGGAAACCTACATGGTTCCCTCTTGAGAATTTTGGATTACAATTCCCATCATCCCCCAGCCAAAATAGCCAAGGAACAGGAATGATGAGAGTTGTGATCCAATGACATATGAAGAGCAGGATATTGGCTTCTTCTACTCTAGGGTTTTAAGATGCAGCAGCTAAAAAAGCCAATGCAATTCTGGGCTGCATCAATAGGAGTATAGCATCTAGATCAAGGGAAGTAATAGTACCACTGTATTCCGCTCTGGTCAGACCTCACCTGGAGTACTGTGTCCAGTTCTGGGCACCACAGTTCAAGAAGGATACTGACAAGCTGGAACGTGTCCAGAGGAGGGCAACCAAAATGGTCAAAGGCCTGGAAACAATGCCTTATGAGGAACGGCTTAGGGAGCTGGGTATGTTTAGCCTGGAGAAGAGAAGGTTAAGGGGTGATAGGATAGCCATGTTCCAATATATAAAAGGATGTCATATAGAGGAGGGAGAAAGGTTGTTTTCTGCTGCTCCAGAGAAGCGGACACGGAGCAATGGATGCAAGCTACAAGAAAGAAGATTCCACCTAAACATTAGGAAGAACTTCCTGACAGTAACAGCTGATCGGCAGTGGAATTTGCTGCCAAGGAGTGTGGTGGAGTCTCCTTCTTTGGAGGTCTTTAAGCAGAGGCTTGACAGGCATATGTCAAGAATGCTTTGATGGTGTTTCCTGCTCGGCAGGGGGTTGGACTGGATGGCCCTTGTGGTCTCTTCCAACTCTATGATTCTATGATTCTAAGAGAGCATGCGCATCATCCCTCCCTCTTCAGGACTGCTTGTTGTTTTGTTGACCTGTACCAAATCGCTCCCACCCACCCCTAAACCTCCCTTAGCTATCCAGCCTTTCTTCTTAAGGAAAAGGCACACACCCCCTCCTCAAACCTCAATCGCCAATCATTTTAGCTGCCGAGCTCGGCGGCTTCTGAAATAAGGAGGCTAAGGGAGAAGCACAGCGCCACTGATGCATGAGCGAGCCCTCCTGACCTCTGACTGTGGCAGATCAACAGCAGGCAAGAGAGCAGGACAGAGTGATGGGAACTGACAGGGGTTTCCTTGCGGAGATGGGCTGAACTGAGACGTCACCTCGCCGATGACAAAGTAATAAGGGGTTTCAAATGTGAAAAGTGGGTCAGGGACAAATAGGGCGGGACACACCCTGCGGTCGAAGTCGTAGTGGGGGGAAGCGAGAGAGAGGCTGGCGGTCAGCTCGAGGCGCTAGGAGCCAAGTTCTCAGAAATGTCAGTGCTTTTAAAGATGAACAGCGTGGCTTTTTCTTATGCACCTTTTCCAAGCTACTTAGAGCTGCCCCTTCCCCACAGGGCGCAGATCAGACACGAAACATTTGGCTCCTTTTTGAGTGACATATCTGGTCCAAGACGAACATTTGTTAAATGCAGGCTTGCAGATGAAACTCACAGTTGTGTTATAGCAGAGGATCACACACACACACACACACACACACACACACACACACACACACACACACACACAAGCGCTAGCCCGCTAACCCTCATGTATCGTTTTTGGTAGCATGGAAGCAACGTGGAAAATGGATTAGAGCTGTGAAATGGCGCGTGGTTATGGAACATGGCAAATAGTGGTGAGGAGGCAGTGAGAGACAAGGAAGGAGAACGAAGTATGGAAGCAAGAGGGAGCAAAGGGAATGAAATGGAAGCTGGGCATGAATGGGTGGGTGGGTGGGTGGAGCAAAACATTCCCTATGTTATTCAACAAAGCAGCGTTAGGAAAATCGGCACTCGGCCATGAAGCTCACTGGGTGATCTTGGGTCACTTCCTGCCTCTCGGCCTAACCTACCTCACAGGGCTGCTGTGGGGATTAAATGATCCGGCCCCCTCTCTGTGGCCATCCTGTCTGTGGCTGGTGGATGTTGTACTCCAAAAACGCCTGGAGGGCACCAGGTTGGGGAAGGCAGCTTTAGACCCACAACTCTCAGAGTAACGGGCAGATTGGAACTTAGGCTGCCATTAGATTTTTTTTCATCCCTGTCTTTATCTGTATGGCTAAAGGGGCTTTAATTTTGTACTGATTTGTTCGATTTCTTCAACGTTAAACCACTTCAGGATGTTTTGTGGGATGTGATTCATGAACGAAGTTAAATAAACAAATGCCACCATCTTCCAAAAATACTGTGATGCAATTCCTGGCAGTTTAAACATATCAAAATATGCAATTAATTACATACTGAAGGTGTGTGTGTGTGTGTGTGTGTGTGTGTGTGTTTAACGAGATATCTTGAGAGACAAAATGCCACTTTAATATGCATATTAATACAAATATATTTTAGAATCTTAAAAATTGTTTTCTTCAATCATGAGGACTAGAAACCGCTGGGGTTTGGTTTTGTCTTGCTGTTTCAAACCAAGGCTAGGCACACCTTGGGGCCTTTGACTACTGTGTTCAACCAGATGAGGCTGGCATTTCCCTTCCGCTGGGAGGACCATTTGAGTTGTAACAGCTCAGCTGCCTGGACTGAGTGGCCATTGGATTGTTTTGTGTGTTTGTTTTCTTAAGAGAGGAAGGTCCAGGGGATGCTAAACAGCCCTTAGCCGTGCTGGCAGAGGAAAAGGAGCAGCTGCGCTCTTGCAGCTGGTGGCATGTCAGCCAATCTGTCACACTGGCAGGATAATAGAGAGTGCAGGAGCTTTGCTCCATGAGCACATGACAATAGTTCGTCACCCCCAAAGTTGAACTACAAGGGCAGGCAGCGAACAGTATATGACAAAGGCTAGAGAGCAAGAGAATGTGGCATCTAGTGTTACATATAAAAACTCAGATATGCTTTTAACGTTCAGCCCATTACCGGTACATTGTTTGCATTGAACTTTGGATCCTACCCTTTGCACACAAAAAAGTGGTTTTTCCTCCCTTTTCAAAAATAGCTCTTAAATGGTATTCTGTCCCACAATAACTTGATCATCACTCACACAGTTCATCCAAGCCTATTAAAAATGTATACATACCTTCTCCATTTGGAGGGTAGAGACGCTTTCATTTGTCTTACAATGAAAGAATCTTTGATTTGAAGTTCTCCAAGGTTATGGTTTTGGATCTGCGGGTTTGTTTGTTTTAATGCACTGGTTGTCTCTCATTAAAATTAAAATGCTTCCAGCCTCCCAATATAGGAAGTTCTGCAGAGTTTATAAAATACCCAGTAGAACTTGGTGTAGAGGCAAGAATGCCCTTCCTGCAAATCGGCTATCTAATAAACAGCCAACATTTGGAATACACGTTTGCTCGCCTTTTTTATGATTTTAGTTATTTATTACATTTATACGCCACCTTGATCTTCCAGGCATCTTAAGGTAGGGTACATGGTTCTCCTCCTCCCCATTTCATCATCACAACAACCCTGCGAAGCAGGTTAGGCTCAGAGAAGGTGACTGGCCTGAGGTCACCCAGGGAGTTTGATGCCCGAGTGGGGACTCAAACCCTGCTGTCCCAGGTCCTAATCCAGGCATCCCCAAACTGCAGCCCTCCAGATGTTTTGGCCTACAACTCCCATGATCCCTAGCTAACAGGACCAGTGGTCGGGGAAGATGGGAATTGTAGTCCAAAACATCTGGAGGGCCGAAGTTTGGGGGTGCCTGTCCTAATCCAACACTCTAACCATTATGCCACAATGGCATCTACGGACCATATTGGCTCTCCCTTCTATGGATCTAGCTTCCCCTGCAGCACAATCTCAGGCATGCCCACTGAGAAGCAAGCCCGCATCATGTACGTATAATGGAGCTTATTCCCAGAGCAGTACATGTGCATGATTTCTGCCTTCACAGTGCTTCTGCATCACACAGCGAATGGTCCCCACCATTTGCTCCTAAACCAGGGTTTGCAACCAGGCTTACAAACCATGGTAACCATGGAACCCTGATAGCATCGCCATTAGAACTGGTGCACGTGATGTAAACAACATCAGCAGCATCACACAGAGCTAGTGTGGTGTGGGGATGAGAAAGGTTGACTCAAGTGCTTAAAGCAGGGTAAGGAAATATGGGGCCATCGAAACATTGCTTGACTTCATCTCCCATCAGCCCTAGCTACTACGGTCAAAGGTCAGGGGTGAAGGGAGGTGCAGTTCGGCAACAGCTGCAGAGCCTCATCTCTATCCCATCTCCCACCCTGAAGCTTAGATATCTTAGGCACTCTTGGGAGCAGAGGGAAAATGTGATTAATAAGTTCTTTCATCACTGGAACAGACACAATCAATTCAGAGCAAACAGCTGGAATGATATATTTAGCAGATCAATGTTAACTGTCAATGACAAGGAAAATCAAAAAAGTTAAAAAATTATTAGAGGAATTTTACAAAGTTAATGTGTCAGAGGAGGTGGAGCTAGCGACAACATGGGACGCAGGTAAGGCCTTCGTGAGGGGATTATATATTCAGCAAAAAAGCAAAGTGAAAAGAGAAAGGGAAAAAAATATGGGGAAAATTAAAGAGGAAATTAAAGAAATGGAAAAAGAATTGGTAAAAGATCCAAGGGATGAAAAAAAGTTGATGAGATTAAAGGTGTTGCAAAAGGAACTCTCTATATTGGTAAGTCAAGAAATTGAAAACAAAATAAGGTGGTCTAAACAAAGAAATTTTGAATGGGGAGATAAGGTAGGGAAATTATTAGCATGGAAATTAAGGAAAAACCAAAAAGAAAGATTAATTACAGAGATAATGTATAAAGGAGGGAAGTTGAGGAAGCTTGAGGAAATACAAAAATGTTTTAATTCTTATTATAGGAAATTATATGAGGAAAAGAAAATAGGGGGGGAAATTTGGACAACTATTTTGCGAAGAGGAAGGAATTTCAGATTATAGAAAAGGAAGAAGAATTGCTTAATAAACCGGTAACAAAACAAGAGATATATGAAGCAATAAAAAAATTGAAACTAGGAAAATCACCGGGGACGGATGGCTTATCAAGTAGACATTACAAAATATTTAAGGAAGAATTAGGCGAAACCCTCCAAAAGGTAATAAATGATATTATGGATAAAGGATCTATACCTAAATCGTGGCAAGAGGCGTATGTGATATTAATTCCTAAAGGCGAAGATGAAGGCAGACAGGTAGGGGATTTTAGACCGATTTCATTACTCAATGTAGATTATAAAATTTTTACAGATATATTGGCAAATAGATTAAAGAAAATATTGAATAGGATCATTGGGCAAGATCAACAAGGGTTCCTCCCGGGGAGAAAAATGTCAAAGAATGTCAGGATTTTAATTGATTTATTGGAATATCTAGATTGGTCACCAGGGAAGAAAGCAGCCCTGGTTTTCTTGGATATAGAGAAAGCATTCGATTCTCTATCATGGGATTTTATGAAAAGGTCATTGAAAGAAATTGGACTTGGAGGAAGATTTATGAGAGGAATTAATTCAATTTATAATAAACAATCAGCTAAATTAATCCTAAATGGGGAGGTGTTAGAGGAATTTAAGATAGAGAAAGGAACGCGACAGGGCTGCCCCTTATCACCATTATTATTTATATTATCAATAGAATTTCTATTGAGGGATATTAAAAAGGATACCAAAATTGAGGGAATAAAAGTAAGAGATAAAAAATTCAAGATAAAGGCATTCGCAGACGATATGATTGTTATGTTGGAGGAACCGAAGGAGTCAATTGGAAATTTGAAAAAAGTATTAAAAGTTTTTGAGGGAGTATCAGGGTTAAAAATAAATGGGAATAAAACAAAGGTAATGCTCAAAAACATAAGACAAGTAGAAATGACCAAATTGAAATCGGAATTGGATTGGGAGGTGGTGAAGAAATTTAAATATTTAGGCATAGTAATTAGTATAAACAACATTGAGTTATATGAGAATAACTATGGGAAAGTTTGGAGGGAAATTAGAAAGGATTTGGAAAGATGGAAAGATTTGAATTTATCATTTTCAGGTAGAATTGCTACAATTAAGATGTCAATCTTACCTAGAATTCTATTCCTATTCCAGATGTTACCCATTTTGGGGAAAAAAGATATTTTTGAAGGTTGGAGGAAGGAGTTAAGTAAATTTATCTGGCTGGGGAAAAAACCACGAATACAATATAAATTACTTACAGACATCAAAGAAAGAGGAGGATGGGGGGTCCCCGATTTAAGGCTATATTATGCGTCCGCATGTATGTGCTGGCTTAAGGACTGGATAGTTATGGAGGACGAGGAACTCCTAGAACTGGAGGGATTTAGAAATGTGGCCGGATGGCACACCTATTTACTCCAGGAAGAAAAAGAGAAATATAGACAATTTGCTAATCATGTGACGAAAAAATCATTATTTAAAATTTGGCAAGAATTTAGACCATTACTAGAACCCCAAACACCATGGTGGGCATCCCCCCTTGAGATGACATCAATTGGAGGGAAAGGTACAAACAAGAGATGGCTGACGTATCAGAATTTATTAATTAGAGAAGATGAGCAATGGAAGTTACGACCTTATGAAGAGATTAAACCGTATTGCAATAGCTGGCTGCAGTACCACCAAATACAAAGCCTTTTTAAAAAACATCAGCAAATAGGATTCGGGAAAGGGAAGTCAAAATTACAAGAATTATTATTGGAGAATAATACGAAACCATTATCAAAAATTTATAAATTTCTCCTCGAATGGGAATTAAAAGACGAAGAAATAAAAGAGACAATGACAAAGTGGGCCCAGGATTTGGGGAGATCAATTTACAAAATACAATGGGATAATTTGTGGAAAAACTCAATGAGATTCACAGCCTGTATGGGCATAAAAGAGAATATGCTCAAATTGGTATATAGATGGCATCTGACCCCACAAAAATTAGCAATAATATATAAGAATGAAAATGATAATTGCTGGAAATGTGATGCCAAAGGAGGGAACTATTTTCATTGCTGGTGGGGATGCAAAGAAATATTTAAATTCTGGGGAAATATATATGATGAATTAAAAAAAATGTTGAAAATCACTTTTGGGAAGAAGCCAGAATATTTTTTATTAAGCATATTACCAGATAATATGCCAAATGACAGGAAAAATATTTTCTTATATGCGTGTGCGGCAGCTAGATTATTGGTAGCTCAGAAATGGAGAAAAAAAGAAGTACCCACAATTCAGGAGTGGCAGTTAAAATTAATAGAATTTATGAATATGGAGAAGATGACAGCAGCGATCAGAAATATTCCAAAACAAAAATCTAAAGGGGAATGGGAGAGGGTGGAAGAATATTTTAAAAAAAGAGATATAAAAACGGAACTGATGGTCTGTTTAAATTAGATAGCCTTGGGAAATAACATAGAGAATAAGAAGAGTAATTAAAATAAAGTTTCTAATATAGAGGCATATATTACTTTGAAGTAAGGAATCGCAAGTGAAGGGAAAGGGAAAGTTAAGCGATGTGTTGCGATCTGGAAGTAATTTTTATTCAGTTCTCTTTTTTGTTCTTTCTTTTCTTTTTCTTATGCTTTATTAGTAGATGTAAATTGTGAAGTTTGATATTATTACTATTATTTAGGATTATTATTATTATTATTTTTTGTTGTGTTGTTGTTTATTTGATGTATTGTATTTTAAAGGATTGAAATAAAGATGACTTTTAAAATTTAAAAAAAAAAAAAAGGAAAATCTCGTGACGAATTAGATAATTATTATATCCACACTAGTATAATAGTAATAATAATACCAAGCTTTTAACGTATTTTGAGCCCTGTTCAGGCACATGACCATTATGGCATGCAGGACTACAGTGTGGCGGTGAACATTTGCCCCGTACGGGTACCGGACCCTTCCCAACGCCGTCCATGGGCAGAGGGCAATGTCTGAAACAGGGAAGTCTGCCAGATACCTGCAATTTGTCCCTCTGAGTTGGAATCCTTAGGATTCCAGGTCAAGGGGTCAGTCTATGTATCTGGCAAGGCTGCCCTCCCACAGATATTGCCCTGCAGAAAACAAGATTGCCAAGCCGTACTCTGCAAAATTGACACACACACAGCCCCCTCACTCTGCTCTCAGGGGGGGGGGGGCTTAGCGGAAAGGAGACAAGGTAATTCATTTCCCCTCCCTCACCTCTGCCATGTTTCTATTTAGGGTTAATGTTAACACACACACACCCCTGATTTGGGACCAGGCTTGCCGATCAGAAGGTCGGCGGTTCGAATCCCTGCAATGGGGTGATCTCCCATTGTTCGGTCCCAGCTCCTGCCCACCTAGCATTTCGAAAGCACCTCAAAATGCAAGTAGATAAATAGGTACCGCTACGGCGGGAAGGTAAAGGGCATTTCTGTGCGCTGCTCTGGTTCGCCAGAAGCGGCTTAGTCATGCTGGCCACATGACCTGGAAGCTGTACGCCGGCTCCCTCAGCCAATAACGCGAGATGAGCGCGCAACCCCAGAGTCGGTCACGACTGGACCTAATGGTCAGGGGTCCCTTTACCTTTACCAAGGGTGGTTTAGCCCCAGGTTGGCCTGACTGCAGGTGGAAGGGCTGAATCTGAGCCATAGTGCAGATGGGGGGGGGCTGTGTGTAGCCCTTGTTATCATTATTTATCTTTTTTATTTATCTAAACAAGGACAAACATTTCAATGACACAAAAGAGGGAGGGAGACCCCCCCAAAAAAACCTGAATAAAAACTAAAATTAAACATACACACGAAGTACAAATTTTGGTCAATTTCACATTACCGGAGGGGGGAGATATTCAGCCCTGGTGATTATTTACCCCTTATTAGAATCATAAGCACCCAAATAAAGGTAAAAGGACTCCTGATCATAAGGTCCAATCGTGACCGACTCTGGGGTTGGGCGCTCATCTCACTCTATTGGCCAAGGGAGCCAGCGTACAGCTTCCAGGTCATGTGGCCAGCATGACAAAGCCGCTTCTGGTGAACCAGAGCAGCGCACGGAAACGCCGTTTACCTTCCTGCTGTAGCGGTTCCTATTTATCTACTTGCACTTTGACGTGCTTTTGAACTGCTAGGTTGGCAGGAGCTGGGACTGAGCAACGGGAGCTCACCCCGTTGCGGGGATTCGAACCACCGACCTTCTGATCAGCAAGCCCTAGGCTCTGTGGTTGAACCCATAGCGCCACCTGCATCCCTAAGCACCCAAATAAAGCTCTGTAATTAAGGTATATATGGGGGGGGAAGCATCAGGATAAGACTGGGGAATACAAATCCCATTTGAGCCATAAAACTGAATGGATAACCTGGCACCAGTTGCTATTTCTCAGCCCAACCTACATCAAAGAGTTGTTGTTATGATACAATGAAGGGTAGAGGAGCTGACCAGGGCTTCTTAGAGGAATGTTCTGATAATAATATATAAAATAAATAAAACATGGTCAAAGCTACCAAGGGCAGGAAAAGAAATCCACTTCAGAAGTAAGCAGGCTTCAGAAGTGCATGTCTTTTGAGGCTAGCTGTTTGTTTGCAGAGAGCCAGTTTTATATGCACAGTGAGCTTCAGAACATGAAGCTGCTATGCGTTACCTTGCAAGTGATATCAGCTGAAACTTTTTCAAAATCCAGAATGGATCTTCTTCTTTGGTACAAAGCTATAAAACTGCTGTTTCGCTGTATTGCAGCGGCAGGGGGAGAAAAACATTAAGCCACGCAAGCCGCCCCATGTTTACAGAGAAGACCTCAGAAAGGTCAGCTTCCTTTCAGGCACAAATCCAAACACTAATAAAGCTCCACTCCAGATCTACACGCCCAACGGTTGGAAAACCGAGCCAACTTTAAGTCAAAATGATGTACTGAATATTCTCCGCCGTGCAGAGTTTTAATGTATACCAAACCACCTGGATTCAGCCTTTTCCAAAAGACGTTTATGAGAAGATGCTTTCAGGTGCTAAGTGCCAACCTCAGCAGATAACCTAGAGCGAGCATTTCAGATGGATTTATTCCCATTACACCCCCAAGGATAATCTTCTATATTGTGGCCAAGGTCAACAGGATTCTCACAAGGAGCAAGACGTTTTTAGGGAGCCGTGACTGGTTCTAGGGGAGGTGGAAACTAATTTGTGGCAGACACTTCAGGATTCGAAGTAGAAGCTTTGAGGGTCAAAATGAGCACCACACTCTGCTTGCCAATAAATCCTCTCGGCTGGCCCTTAGGCCCTCTCTCAGTCCCTGAGCTGTGAAATGGGATTGTTGTCGCCACTGAAGAGGAACGTGAAGGGCTGCACACAATTAGAAGTGATGTTAAAATGGTTAAAAGCTATTTATTTACTTAGGTAAAGGGGCCCCTGACCATCAGGTCCAGTCGTGTCCGACTCTGGGGTTGCGGCGCTCATCTCGCTCTATAGGCCGAGGGAGCCGGCGTTTGTCTGCAGACAGCTTCCGGGTCATGTGGCCAGCATGACAAAGCTGCTTCTGGCGAGCCAGAGCAGTGCACGGAAACACCGTTTACCTTCCTGCCGGAGTGGTCCCTATTTATCTACTTGCACTTTGATGTGCTTTCGAACTGCTAGGTGGGCAGGAGCTGGGACCGAGCAATGGGAGCTCACCCCGTTGCAGGGATTCGAACCGCCGACCTTCTGATCAGCAAGCCCTAGACTCTGTGGTTTAACCCACAGCACCACCTTAATTCTAAACAGTGGACGCTGCGGGTTGCGGATGTGATCCATGCGGGATGCACGTTCGCAACCCGCAGCGTTCACAACCCACGTCTGCACATCTGTGCATGCGCGGGTTGTGATTCAGCACTTCTGCACATGCGCAAAGCGTGATTTATCGCTTTTGTGCATACATGCTCGCCAAACCCGGAAGTAACCCTTTCCGGTACTTCCAGGTTCGGTGCGGACCGCAAACCGAAAGAACATAACCCGCAGCAGACGTAGCATGAGGTATGATTGTATTGCATTAAAAGGCATTAAAAAAAGAGAATCTGCAAATGTGCATAGAATGTTTTATTAAAACAGATTTTAAAATTGGAGCGACAATTTTTAAAAAGCACTTCTGATCAACTGATATACTCCTGGAAGAATAAAAAAAGGCACTTAGAATGTATTCACTTGAGAGTCTAGTAAGTTCTGGTCTGAGCAGAAGCTCATCTCAGCTCCCGGTAAGATGGCACTAGGGGTACTGTTTCACTGGCAGATCTTTAAACCCCAAGGTGAGTTCAGACGGGAGAACGTGATGCTGAAATAGTCCGGGCTAAGCCATGTAGGGCTTTCAAGATCAAAACCAGCATATTGTGGGGATTTCAGAATCCTGGTTAGCTCGGGAAATGCTTATTCTGGATGGGATTGGACGTTCTCCCTATGGAGGAGAATTATAGTTTATGGGGCTCTTGGATCCCAGAATTGCAGCAAGATTCTGCAAGCTTATCTCTAACTTGTTTTTGCGGAATTGGTGAGAGGACCTCAGCAGCTACGGGGGAGTCGCGGTCAAGTAGATGTTGGTAATGTTCTTTCCAGCGCAGTGCAATACAGTGGTACCCCGCAAGACGAAGGCCACGCGCAACGAAAAAATTGCAAAACTTGTTTCGTGTTTTTTTGAAGACTCACGAAATGAAGTTGTCTATCGCCGCGCTTCGCAAGACGAAGCAGCCTCGCGACGGGAAGGGAAGCCGCCGTCGCTTACCTTTAGGACTCTGCTGGTGACGTCCACGGCTGCAGCTTCTGCCTCCTGCGGTGGCACGGCACTCATGACGGCCTCCGCGGCTTCAGCCTTGCCCTCCTTGGCGGTCATGGCGGCCTCCCCGGCGGGATCCGGCAGGAGCAGCAGCGGGGCTCGCCAGGAGGCCCTTGGCGGCAACAACGGCAGCGCCTGAAGGAGCGGAGGCTGTGGCGGGAGGAGATCCCTGGCCCTCCTCCTGCTTCCCCCTCCCCAGAGCCTTAAAGACTTCTGGCCGTGGTGGGTGAGTTGGTGCCTTTTTTGTGCTTCTTTTTTGCCCATAGGAATGCATTAATTAAATTTCAATGCATTCCTTTAATTAAATTTCAATGAATTCCATTAATTAAATTTCAATGCATTCCTATGGGAAACCGCGCTTCGCAAGACGAAATTTTCGCAATACGAAACGACTCGTAGAACGAATTAATTTCGTCTTGCGAGGTACCACTGTAGCTTCTTTATCTTTTAGAAGTGTGATACTGTCTGCTGAGCATAGAGGGTGTGTGTCTACCCATGGATCCTGCGGAGGAATGAGCAACATCAGGTGTGGTGCTGTGATGAGCAGGGGCTGTGCTGTGTGCAACACAGGGGCAAAGAGCACCTGAATATAGCTCCTGGCTTCCTCTTGAGGACTTCAAAGCAATTATTGCATGAACAGACCAAATGCTGAAACTGACTTTCATTGGTATTCTGTTATTAATTGTACTTACTTTATGTGCTCTAATTTAATAATTGGATGCATTCAACAAGTTATATAGCACAACTACCATTTTAAATATTTTGAGGTCTTGTAATTGTGGCACACGGTATCAGCATATTGATGACAACTCACATCTTACCTTCCGGACGATCTCTCTTAGCCCGTTTCATAATCAAAAACAGGTCCCCAAAGGGAGAGCTGGCGCCAAGACATTTTGTCTCAACATAATCGTGGTAATTTCAACACTCTGCTAAACAGGGGGGGGGGGGGGCACAACTACGGCTTAACCACATGCCACCAGATGTTGATGCAGACTATGGACTAGCCACTTGAGCTGCGCTCTTCAAAGCGTGTCGCGCAGCAACAGCAAAATTAAAAATTAAAAAATGAGGCACTTCTCAATCTGCAGTGGGTGCAATTCCCATTCAATAGCGATGTGGTGTTTTGCTGCAGAGTACCCAGAAGCTTGCTCAGCATATTGTGCTTCCTATCACCCTTACAGCTAAGCTGTTGAAGATAATTTATTTAGAGGACCTCTACATACATGGCAGCTTGCTGCATTTCAAGAACAGAAGACTCACACCTCTCCAGCTCAATTTAGCTAACCCTACGAAGAAACTTCAGTTACTGGAAATAGGAGCAGTCATTGGGATTCCCTTCAGAAGTTGTTGGGTACCAACTCCCATTGGCTTCAGCCAGCATGGCCATTAGTTTGGGACAGCGTTTGAAATTCGCCAGGCACCAGGTACATTTTGAAGCTGGCTACTGGTCACTTATGACCAAGCAACGATGCCCAGGGGCCAGGATGACGCCTGACATCTCCACCCTCTGGAGGTGCATTCCTGGGAAGATCCTGGGATCTTGACTGTTTTCACACACTAGCAACACACCCTGTAGAATTCTACCTGTGATATATTTTTATCTGCACAATCAGAACAAATTTCAGGAACCAAAAAGTCGTACTGAAAAATACAACTTTTGAGCTGTTTGGCCCCAAAATGGCAACTGGACATCCCATTTTGGCGACTGTAACCCTCGGTTAAGGAGCCTTTGGTGCCTAGATTATATATCTGAGTTTCAAACACTTATTTGGGATGGTGGGAAGCTGTCGTAAATCATTTCATAAACCAGGAGTGGGGAACCTCAGGTCTGGGAGTGGACCTCCAACCCAGCAGTGAGGGTTGAGTCCCAAGGTGACCGACAGAGAGACATGGAAGGCAGAATCTGGCCCCTGAGCCTTAAAAGTTCCCACCCCATTGTGGCGATTCACAGGGTCCCCGGACGTTTAACACTCTATTGATCCCTGTGCCACCAACCAGGTGATAAATCACTGAGTCCAGTCAGGGTTTAGAATGTGAACACAAAACCCCAATTTATTTCTCACAAATTACAAGCTTATGGTTACTCAGGTAGTATTCTGTCAATATCTTATCTTTAGTTCCTATACCTTCCTATACCTTCCACTCTCAAGTTCGCAATCCAACCAATCTCCTCCCAGTTTCCAACCAAACTGTCTAGGTTCTCATCTGATTCTCTCAGACACTGACTATCTCTGACTCAGACTCACTTTCTCTCTCACGGACTAAACCAACCCACACACACACTACTCTTAGAACTCTCAACTCTCCACCCTCCACTCTCAGCCCTCAGCTCAACTAACTCTTAAAACTCCCCCAGTGCTTTTTTATACCCTAGCTTACTCCGCCCCCTCTGGGTTCTCATTGGGCAGACATTTAACTCTTTCACTCTCATACTGGGATTACATCGCTAGCATAATAGGCAAACGCCACACTCATATTAAAAAGTATTCCAGGTATGTAAACATGGCCAAAGTAATGTGCAGGATTCGTTGCAGAGAGACCGGCACTGAAGAAGACTTTAGCAATGGGGCCCCAGAAACTTTTTCAGAAAGGTGAGGAGAAGCTGATACTTTAAACCAGCTCTGGCTTTTGGAAAAAAAACGAAAGGTATTCAAAGTCTGCTTCAAAGCAGGCGTCAGCTATTAATGGGCAGGCTGGGTGTGTACTTGGTACCCATAATGTTCACACACCCTGAGAGGGAGATAAAGCATGAGAGGCACTTGTCTTTCCAACGGCAGCCATGCCGTGCCCGTGCATTTAAAGAAATGTGCAGAATGGCACAGCCTTCATTATTCTATTGCTTCAGACATCAACTGGCCAAAGGAATCTAATTTAAGAGAAAGAGGGAACGTGAGACACGAGGACGACAATTTATTTAGTCTTTTTTCTTTCTTTTTCTTTCAAAAAAATGAACTCAAAGCGACTTGCAAAATGCAAAGATCAAAAGGAGATTGAAATGAGTGCTTTGGTATTGAAAATGGAAGACTTCTTTAAAGAAAGAAAGAAAAAGGACAGGAGAAATACTCTCCCTTTCACGATACCGGATTGTTCCTTGCAAACTAAGCACCGGACCACGCAGATTAAGAAAGTATTAAGGAAGAATGTGGAAGGAAACTTGAATTAAAAGGGTTTAAAATAAAATAAAACAATAAAGCTTGATTCCCAAGCTCTGGCACTTAATCGGATTTATATACATGCATACACACAAATAATAATAATAATAGGAAGTTCTCATTAAAATAAGTGTAACTTAACTGATTCATAAGAATGTCTACATGGCAAATGGCCATTTCTCAAAAGCTTGGGAACCGCAGTCTGACACGTGATGAGGATTTTAAAGAGAGCGATCAGTAAAAACAGAGTTCCCGGGCTTGCTCCAAACTCCAGAGTTGTAGACAGATTAGGACAGTTGATGCTGCATGCCACAAATACTCTTGGTTTTCTTTTAATAAAGGAATGAACTGTGGGAAGCCTTCAGGCACCAGAGAAAGGAGCAGCCAGTCGCTCAATCCCCTACCCAACTTCATCCACAGCTGCTGGTTGCCAGCACTTCTACTCTCTCGCCGTTTGCCAGAATCCGTCACCCTCTTGGAAGGAGGCAGGAGAGAGGAGTCGGAAGTGCCGTGTCCCTCCTAGATGGCCAATGAGGTGACCACCTGCAGCCTATTTCCAGTGGTTCTGCAGTTATAGCAATTTCAGGCTCTTGACATGTTGGGAGGCTGCTCCACTTGGGCGAATGGGGTGCTACCCTACGGAACTCAGGCTGCCACACCCAGCCTCCACCTGCCTGCCTTCTTACTTACAGCCATTGCAGGAGCTGCCGACAGTTTCTTCCTCCTTAATTTTCATTGTTCCCGTTGAAAAGGGAAGGCGGATTGGGCTGGAACTAGAATTTGCTGGCTATGCCTGTAATTGGCTCAGGCTCTGCCGACTGTTGGTCTTCCTTTGCCTTCCGCCCTACGAGTCACAACGGATGCAGACACAGCTCTCTGGACGTGGTGATCTTAGCGGGGAAGGGATGCTCTTTGGATAGCAAACTGACATTGCTTCAGAACCTTAAGTCAGGGCATCTGCAATGCATGCAGAAAGTCTCGGGTTCCGATGCTGGTATCTCCACGTAGATCTGGGGAACTCTGTGGAGAGCCAGCGTAGACCATGGTTTCCCAAACTTGGGTCTCCAGCTGTTTTTTAGACTACAAATCCCACCAACACTGAACACTGGTCCTGCTAGCTACGGATGATGGGAGTTGTCTGGGAAACCCTGCTGTAGGCAAAACTGAGCTAGGTGGGCCAAGTATAAAGCAGCTTCCTATCCCACAAGTTTGAGGTGTCTACAAGCAGGACATGGGCGCAGCAGCACTCCCAACTGTGGGAAAGGCCGCTGCAGATCTGCAACACGAAGTCCATAAAAAACCCTGCGTCTCCACCCATGAGGCTTGAAGGGAAGTCCTACCACATTTGTGCAGAAGTGTTGATGTGGTTAGAATCATAGAGTTGGAGACCACAAGGGCCATCCAGTCCAACCCCCTGCCAAGCAGGAAACACCTTCAAAGCATTCTTGACATATGCCTGTCAAGCCTCTGCTTAAAGACCACCAAAGAAGGAGACTCCACCACACTCCTTGGTAGCAAATTCCACTGCCGAACAGCTCTTACTGTCAGGAAGTTCTTCCTAATGTTTAGGTAGAATCTTCTTTCTTGTAGTTTGAATCCATTGCTCCATGTCCGCTTCTCTGGAGCAGCAGAAAACAATCTTTCTCCCTCCCCCATATGACATCCTTTCATATATTTGAACATGGCTATCATATCACCGCTTAACCTTCTCTTCTCCAGGCTAAACATACCCAGCTCCCTAAGCCGTTCCTCATAAGGCATCGTTTCCAGGCCTTTGACCATTTTGGTTGCCCTCTTCTGGACACGTTCCAGCTTGTCAGTATCCTTCTTGAACTGTGGTGCCCAGAACTGGACACAGTACTCCAGATTAGGTCTGACCAGAGCAGAATACAGTGGTACTATTACTTCCCTTGATCTAGATGCTATACTCCTATTGATGCAGCCCAGAATTGCATTGGCTTTTTTAGCTGCTGCATCACACTGCTGACTCATGTCAAGTTTGTGGTCTACCAGGACTCCTAGATCCTTTTCACATGTAGTAGGTTAGGAAGAGGACAGACTCCTACAGCTTCCTACCTTTTCCAACCCCAGCACAAATGGGAGAATTCCCTGCCTCTTTCCAAAGACCTCTGCGTGCAACAGAAGGCACTCCTTCCCATGTGGCAGGTAGAGAGGGACTTTGTGACAAGAGCAATACTTGTGGAACCTGTGTCAATAAACTCTGAGGAAGGGAATGTAGGAGGCCTGAGGAACCTCTGACAATCCACATTTGTTGGATTCTAACTCCCATCATCCCAAGCCACGATGGCTGAAGATGTAGCTGGAGCTACGTAATGGTGTTCTGCCCACATTTATATTCATTAGGAAAACTCCGCAAGTTTTTTGGTTGTTGTTTTACTTTTTACTTTTGTGGTCAAAATTAATTCCGCCTCCCTTACCCACCCCTCTCAAAAAGCCACCCATCCTTTCCATTCTATTCTTCGTTTCAGCTCATTTTCCACAAGGTGTGATATCCAACCACACAGGCACTTTATACATTACTATTGTTTTATATAAAGTGCAAGAATATGACCCACTCGCTGCAAAACATCTCTGCAGGATAAATTTATTGCAAGATCAATATCCCAGCCTCGCATTAAGTGGCTGCGCAGCTAGTCACAAATCTTCATTTCATTATAATTCAAATCCCAAAATATCTGGGGGACTTTATAGCCTAAATAATTGCTGCATGTGTTTTATGCGAGGAATTCCCTCCCAGGCACCCATTCTGTTGATGCAAGTATTCCAATGATGCCTCTTTTCACTGCTTTTTTAATTCATGGTTTTCGCTGGAACAGCATCTTTGGAACTAAATGTGTGAGCTGGAAACACCGGTTTCCCAAACTGTATAGTCCTATTAAGACCCAACCCTAACCCCATTAAGGTCTTCTTCCTGTGATGCACAGATTGTGAGATCTTGCAAGCAACCCCTACTCCTCTGTGTCCTTCGGGAAAGTGGGAAACTTAGAATGCCAAAGTCTGATGGGAACTTAAAAGTAGTCTATTCCAACCCCGCTCTTTAATAGAGGATCTATAATGCAGCATGTGACATCTCCAACAGACAACCATCCAGCCTATGCTTAAATACCTTCAACGAAGGAGAGACCACCTCTCTCAAGGCAGATTAAGGTGACACATTAGGAAGTCTCTATAGTAATGTTTTGCTACAATCAGCTTCCTTGCTATTTCCACCCAAATGTGTCCAGTTGCACCCTCTGGAGCAACTGAGAACAAATCTGTTCCATCGTCTGCAACAAATAGCTAAAGAATGCTAGTACAGTGGTAGCTCGGTTTGCGACTGCAATCGGTTCCGTGGAGGCGGCCGCTCGCCGAAGCAGTTGCTCCCTGAAGGCACGCTTCTGCGCGTGCGCGAAGCACCGATAGAGTGCTTCTGCGCACGCACGCACTGCGCAGATCGCGTCTGCGCATCCAACGCTGCGGAACCCAGATGTAAACACTTCCAGGTCCGCGGCGGTCGCTTGCCAAAGCGGTCGTAAACAGAGGTAGGTGTAAACCGAGGTTTGACTGTATGTCTCTCCTTAATCTTCTCTTCTCCGGGATAAACGTACCCAGATCTTTCAACTGTTCCACATCAATGGACTTGGTTTCCAGGCCACACATCATCCTGGTCAACCTCACATTGGAGGAGGCCCACCTAGTCAAGTTCTCAGAGTGGTCATCTAGATGCTTAGGGAAACCCCATAACGGCCGCCTTCTGGACTCACTCTTGCATTTGGGAAGCCGCGTACGGCCACAGTACTCCAGTTGTGGCACTGACACAGCGGAACAGTATAGAGCTCAAGTCATCTTCCGAGTGTTCACGTCCCATGCAATCAGAAGGAAGAGGGCAGAAGGAAGAGGAAGATGGGCCCCACCTGTTGTCTGACATTGTGCCTTCACTGCAGGGACGTCTCTACACATGTACACTCCCTGTGCATCTACATGACTAGAAGCTTGTAAGACTGGGGTTCTAAGTCACCCAAGGAGCTTACTTGAGTGCAGTAGACTCCCTGCTGCAGCCACAGAAGGATCATATTCACTCTCCCCTCCTTGAACACAAGTAACACCCTTTCCCCAAAGAGACTTCGTCATGGTTAAAGGGCACACCAGGCTTAAGTGCTAACTAAGTTCCTTCTGCACTAGGATTTCAGAATGATGCCTTGCTCTGATTCCAAAGGCCAATTACACTGGAAACCCTTGTATGGCCAGGGTGAGCTTAGCACTTAGCTATTGTTAAAACCTCTGGAGAATGGAGGCTGGGAATGAGGTGCAAGTGGAAAGGTTATGGTGACTTCATGGTCCACTCCCAATCTTTATCCATGATTAGAACTTAGGAGCAAGTGAGCACCTGCCCAAAGTGATGCACATGCAGAGAGAAGAATGAACATCTTTCATTTAAAGAACTACAGAAAAGGCAGAGTCTTGCACTAATTAAACGATCCCACCCAAGTAAGCCACAAGCCATTAAACCAAAACAAATAGAACTGCGAGTGGATTCTCCCATTCACGGGCTTTTTTGGGCTGTGTGCCCCGTTTGAAATCTCATATTAATTGCCTTTTCCTCTGAAGCAGCAGCTAAGACTTTCCATTCTTCCCCGGTAAGCCAACAAAACCCTTACGTACACTTCAGAGGCCAAAAGCTATAATAGCTCCCAACTGCTGAATTAATTCCATTAATTCTCCTTCCCTCTTTGGTGTCACTCAAAGTGAGACTTCTATGAGTTTTCTGGCTAAATTTAAAACTATCTCAAAGGCCACCAGAGATCTGCCTGGATCTGCCTGGATCTAGCGATAAGGAGCTGAAAGGCATTTCGTATACTTTCAGAATGCTCTCAGCATCTCAAGGACATCACTTGAAGTCAAATCAGGAACTACAGCGGTACCTCAACTTACGAATGCCTCGACTTATGAAGGTTTCGACTTCCGAAGTCGGCAAACCCAGAAGTATTTTCTCCGCCTGCGCAGAAGCGGTACGCACGGTCTGCGCATGCGCAAAGTGCAAAATCGCGCTTTGCGCATGCGCAAAATGGATGCTTCGACTTACGAAGGATTTGACTGCTGAAGAGCACCTCGGAACAGATCGCCTCCGTAAGTCGAGGTACCACTGTATATATCTTTACAGGAGATACAGTGATTCCACAAAAAGTCACCTGCTCTCATGTAGCATCACTTGCTCCCATATTATGAAGTCAACACGTAAAGTTCTCCCACCACCCACTTCATATCACTGGCTGTCATTGGCTGGGGGGGGGCACTGTTGTTGTTGTTGTTGTTGTTGTTGTTGTTGTTGTTGTTGTTGTTGTTGTTGTCATTGGCTGGGGGGCACTGTTGTTGTTGTTGTTGTTGTTGTTGTTGTTGTTGTTGTTGTTGTTGTTGTTGTTGTTAATTAAATTTGTATACTACCCCATACCCATAGGGACGCAGGTGGCGCTGTGGGTTAAACCACAGAGCCTAGGGCTTGCTGATCAGAAGGTCGGCGGTTCGAATCCCCGCGACGGGGTGAGCTCCCGTTGCTCAGTCCCAGCTCCTGCCAACCTAGCAGTTCGAAAGCACGTCAAAGTGCAAGTAGATAAATAGGGACCGCTACAGCGGGAAGGTAAACGGTGTTTCTGTGTGCTGCTCTGGTTCGCCAGAAGCGGCTTTGTCATGCTGGCCACATGACCTGGAAGCTGTACACTGGCTCCCTCGGCCAATAATGCGAGATGAGCGCGCAACCCCAGAGTCGGTTTACGACTGGACCTAATGGTCAGGGGTCCCTTTACCTTTTACCCCATACCCATAGATCTCAAGGTGGTTCACAACACTACTTTGTGCCACTGTGACACAGAGCAAGGAAGGGAAACCCTGTACATGTTAGGAACATAGGAAGGTGCCTTATACTGAGTCAGGTCATTGAGCTACAGTGGTACCTCTAGTTAAGGATTTAATTCATTTCGGGGTGCCATGCGCACCCCAAAAAATCCGTAACTAGAGGCGCCACTTCTGCGCACGCACGTGGCATGCAGCTGTGTGTGCGTATGGCGCGCAGAGCGCTTCTGCACATGTGCAAGCAGCAAAACCCAGAAGTATACACTTCCGGGGTTGCCGCGGCCGTAACCCAAAGATTCCGTAACCTGGAGGTTACGCACCACTGTATTTAGCTCAGTGTTGTTTACACTGACTGGCAGCAGCTCTCCAGGGTTTCTGACATCGA
The DNA here is from genome assembly GCF_963506605.1 of Zootoca vivipara. Classification (NCBI taxonomy): domain Eukaryota; kingdom Metazoa; phylum Chordata; class Lepidosauria; order Squamata; family Lacertidae; genus Zootoca; species Zootoca vivipara. The sequence continues at coordinate 88,243,516 of NC_083279.1, forward strand.
ATTAACCCAACCCTCCCTGGAGATGTCGGGGATTGAACCTGGGACCTTCTGCATGCAAAGCAGATGTTCCACCATTGAGCTACAGTGCTTCCCCCTTTGGTCCACATTCTGGAAGCATTTCCAGTGAGCCTTTGTGTGGCCGCCAGACACCTACAAGCTTTAGTCATGCAAAAAGGTAATTAACCAACTTGGTCAGAGCCATTAACTTAGCAAAGAGGGTTGTATTTTTCTACAAAATCCCATCAAAAAGCCCCAGGTCTGGAGGAGCCTCTCAAAGATGGCACCCTTCCCAATCCTATAGCAAAAACATGACAACTTCTGGCTCTATACGGTCATAGCTTTTATCAGATTCCCATGTCACATGCATTCCAAGCCTCGTGACAATCCCAACCTGTGGCAGCCGAGGAAATTCCTTGCTACTTCAGTCCAGCGATGTGAATTTTCAACTGCTTCTAATGTGTTACACAGAACTCTTTGTCACCCTGACTGCACTGTGCAACTTTTAAAGCTTCCATGCCGGCAAAGTGCATTTCAATGCTCCAACAAAAAGCATTATCCTTTACACATTTACAACTCTTAACTTTCTCTGGAGCGAGGAAGGTGAGCCTACAACCAACTCATTCGGGCAGGCATGTGGTTTAGTTTCTTCTTTCCAGTAAAGTCCAACTATGCAGGCCACCAACACAATGCAGATTCCCTGCCTCTTGGGAGCAAATAGAAGAGGAGAGAGAAAGAACTGGCTCCCCGAGCAAATCTGGCTCGTGATCCTTCTTTAATTGTCTGTTCTGTACACTTCACATTCATTTTAAACGGCAGAGAGGAAATCAATGCTCTTTTATTTTTAGGAAAGCTTCCCTCCGCCACCACCGCTGCCGCCCCTCCCGCTGCTTTCCTTGCGACTCTGTGCCACAAACTCTATTAACATTATGTCAGGGAACATCAAAGCTATTTGCAGATCAATCAAACCAGCAAGGGGAAAAAACCCTACTCTCCCCTGCTTAAAGTGAACTTGAAACCCAGCCTGGCTTACTTGCAGGAAGAGGCAGCCTTAAAAAAAAAAATTGTGTATCCCCACAGAGCAGGTTCTTGAACCCCTAAAATTACTCCGTCTGGAAAGGACAATAAAAGGCACTACCAGTGAAGTGGCAAGTTTTACTTCACACGTATTTCTGTGCCACAGGTCAGGAGCTGGTATGCAGAGAGAGGAGGCAGGTTCATTTGAATTCAGGTCACTATAAGGTGAGGGGAGAGGGAGGCTAGGCAGACAACCCTCTAACCATGCATTAGTGAATTAACCAACTGTTTACAGATGTGTGGTCTCTTCCCCCCCCCAGCTCTCTCTCTTTCTCTCTCTCAATATTCTGAATCATTCTGTAGCAGTGCAAAATTTTAACTGCTGATCCCCGAGTCCAGTACAAATCTCTTTTAATTCACCTACTTCAAAGTCCTGAATTATTCAGCTAATGTGCTGCAAGCAAAGGCTATTTAAGATACGGCTATTTTTTTCCACCCCGGGAGAATGTAGGGGCCAGGAGAGGCACACTTTACATTCCATCCCAGGCTCCTCACATAAAAGACTCTATAATCAATGTCTTTGAGTCTTCATCTTGTTTGGGAGGAGAGGGGGGGGAGGAATTAAGAGAGAGGGATGGCGAGAGCAGGGTGGGAACAACCCGGAACATAATTACTTCAGAGCTAACTCAAAACGCTTGGTAATGACGGCTGCTCTCGCAAAACACAAGCCACCCCCTTTCTTCAAAAGAGCAAAATTGCAGGTCAGACTCCACACACTTACAAAAGGGTGGATTTTAGCTATGTTTCTAAATGGTAATCAGTGCCATTCTTGAACCTACAGAGACTCGCCTTTAGAGAAGGTCTAGGGAAATAGGGAAAGTATTAATCAGCAGCAGGAGGAGGAGGGGAAGGTTTGGCTGCACAAACATCAGCTGGGAGGAAGGAATATATCTGAAAACAGCGTGGCCTGAGGAACATTGTATGACCCAGTGAAATCTGGAGGGCCACATGTCACCTGACCCTTGGTATGTTCGATGCTGCCTTTCTGCACCCAGAACCAGGGCACAACATGCAAGCATGCGGAGCTGTACTTGGATCAGAACCCTGCCCAGCTGAGAGCACAACATGGGGGGCAGAACACACATTGGCATCACTGTGGAGCAAATAGAAGCCACATTCCCAACACTAGGACTAGGAGGAGGAACATGGCCAATGAAACTGGACCAACTTTTTTCTGTCTGGCTGCACAGAATTGGTGGTTTTGCTACATGAACTTGCTGTCATCATAGCGAGAGAGAGGGAGAAAATATGGGTGCAGCTACCGTGTTTCTCCAAAAATAAGACACCGTATTATATTTATTTTTCCTAAAAAAAAACACGGTGGCTTATTTTCAGGGGATGTCTTAATTTTTTTATATTAAGTATGGTACAGTTTAACCTACAAGGTGAAACTGCCTATCACTATGGCTTATTTTCGGAGAATCTCAGCTAGAGACACACATTCCTTCTCCCATTTCAAGTGGGAACGTGTCACTGGGCTTCCTTCCGCCACTAAACAATGAGCAAACCCATTGCCTCACCTTCAAAGCACCTGTGGGTGGCGGAAAAAATATCACTGTCCACAGTGGCCAAAAGCACAGTGGTACCTCTGGTTACGAACTTAATTCGTTCCGGAGGTCCGTTCTTAACCTGAAACCCAGGCATCCCCAAACTGCGGCCCTCCACATGTTTTGGCCTACAACTCCCATGATCCCTAGCTAGCAGGACCAATGGTCAGGGAAGATGGGAATTGTAGTCCAAAACATCTGGAGGGCCGAAGTTTGGGGATGCCTGCTGAAACCGTTCTCAACCTGAGGTACCACTTTAGCTAATGGGGCCTCCCGCTGCCGCCACACCGCCGGCACGCGATTTCTGTTCTCATCCTGAGGTAAAGTTCCTAACCCGAGGTACTACTTCTGGGTTAGCAGAGTCTGTAACCCGAAGTGTTTGTAACCCGAGGTGTTTGTAACCCGAGGTACCGCAGTATTTGCAAACGCAGACCCTGTTCTGCCTCAGCCCTACACAAAATTCAGCTCCCAAAGAATTTCAGCTTAAAGTTGTTGCATTGACAGTACTGACAATACACTTCCACTTGCCTAGTTCCTGGAAAACACAGGTCTGCGCAGTTTCCCCTTGGCCCCACCAGCTTCCTGGTAATGGCCGCCTAAGTAAGGGCTGTTCAGGTAGCAAAGACAATGGCTCTGAGCAAATGGGGTTGGCCGCCCTTCCCTCAACTAGCTATTAACTAGAAGGGGGAAAGCCAGAGTTGATGTGTGTGAAAGAGCTAGAGGCTAGAAGCAGGCTGGGCAGCTGGGAGACAGAGCCATGCCTGATTTCTAATGGGATCCAAGGCTATGGCTGTGGGAGAAGCAATGCCTTATTGGGTGATAATGCTATGGGCCCCTCGCATCGCAGGCTCAGGTTGCATATATGTGTAAATAAACCATATATCCTAAAGACAAAACAGACTCCGCTCTCTCCCATTCCAAGGAAACTGAACCGTGGGTAAACGCCTGGAACGATTCAACGCTCAGAGATTGGGGTGGGATGCAACAATTCTTTTTCTCTTCCTGGGCAAGATCAGAAAAGTGTTGCTGCAAATGTCATTCTGCTTCTCAGCTCTTTCGCCGTTCCAGGACTGAGATGCGCTAGCAGAACTTTGTCAAATGCAGGATTCCCCCGCACAAAAGCAGCGCATTTCCCCTTCCCTCCCTCCCTCCCAGTTATGCGTCCTGGATTTGATAGCCTGACAACAGCTCCCACAGAACGCTCTGGGAGACATAAACTCTCAGAGCTATCCTTTTATAGACTCGGCAACAGCTGCCGTATAGTCAGAAATATGCCACTATATATACATAGGGTTATATATTGTCATCTTCACCCAGGAGAAAAGAAAAAGGCATCGGTGCCAAGAGATACTAATTCCGTTCCACTTCATTCCATAGCCTTTATATGTGTGAACACACACATTGCGCAAGTCCTCCGGGCGAAATTACAGCAATCAAACGTCACTGGGGGAGGGAAAAAAATTAAGCTCCCCAAGGCCTGATCTGCGTATGAAAAATTGGGGCTCCTTCAGAAGTGACAGTGGGTTCTTAAAGGCTCATCTAGTCTGACCCGCTGCCCAAACATAGGTGCTGCTACAGTCTCGGAATAAAAACCTCTAATGAAAAAAGTCCATCACCTTTCATTTCCCCTTCTCATCCTCCTCCACATTTCCTTCCTTGTTCAGCAGGATGTCTGAGGGATGTCTTCCCTTCAAAGGTCCTTATCAACATTACAAGCATATCATTTTTAGAACAGGCAAACCGACACGATTTCCCCCAAAGGAATCCTGGGAATTATAGTTGGTGAGGATGCTGGAAGTTTTCTACTAGAAATCCCTAGCTATGTGGTCACAGAACTAAAATTCCCCGAAAGCCATGCATAGAGGAAACAAGGGTGGTAGTTGTGACATAGCATCTGCTTTGCATGCAGAAGCTCCCGGGTTTGATTCAAAGAGACCACCCCAGACTGTGTAGAGTACTCAGCCATTACCAAAAAGCTGGGGAGGCAAAGGGGAAAATGCTCAGACCCCTGCTTTCCGCGAACAGGGCAAGTGGAAGTGTGGACGGGAGCCCCAGATATTGCCAGTGGACTGATCTGGCCTATACAGCAACTTCACATGTCCTTAGTGATTAAAACTGTGTGTGGTAATGCCAAAAGGTCCCACAAGTCTTTTTGTTTTTAAATACAAAAGCTAAGCAGTTTTTGCACATTTTTCGTCAAAGTATAAGTTATCACATATTTTCAGGAGTTCACCCAACTGGCTGGAAATAAGAAACAAAGATGGCTCAAAATAATGGTTCACAGAAACACATGTTGCAATTGACTTTAGAAAGTTTTGTGGGGGGTTCTGGGAAATGTTTCAGGGTGCAGTCGGAACAGTTCACCTGCGGTGTTGGTTATGCCAATCAGGCCTCCACCACGAACGAGGTTGCACCCAAGAATACACTTTCAACAAATGAAACTGATCTGTAGAAAAATGTAACTTGAAAAAAGGGACATTGCACATACTTTTGTAAACCAATAAATCTTTACTAAAAATACATTTAAAAAAAAGTAAGAATACACACATTAGCCCTCTGTTGCCAGAACACTATTAGGAAACGTAATGCTAGAGCAAGTTGTGTTTAAGGGATGCTCGGTGGCCATAATATCTTACAGCAGGAATGAGGAAATTACAACTCCAAATGTAGAATTTCCATCAGTCCCAACCAGCATGGCCAATAGTCCAGGATGACACGAGTTCTAGTCTAGCAAGCATTTGAGAGGGCTAAAGGTTCCCCATCCCTACCTAATAAGCTACTTAGGAATCTCAAAATTCCCCACAACAGTTTGTAAAATTGGTGTCATACAGGAACCTCAGAAGGAGACAGTTTCCCTCCTACTGCCGCCAAACAGACACAGGTTCTGATTTAATGACAGCCACAGCACAGTGGCAACAACACACATGCTTTTGAATGTTTGCGGTTGCCAGGGGCTTCCATGTTCACCTTGAAGTTTGGCTTTTGAGGTGGGAAAACTAGGCTTCCTCTCCAAGTACAATTTGAGATACCCGCTGTTATCTCTCACTTTCCCAGAGGGGGGGGGTTAATTGCCGTTAGGAAATGGAAGGCTTTTTACTTTATTTTAATGGCCAACGTATGAGAGATAAGATGGTCTTTTTATAGTTAATGCTAGCCTTGTGACTCAAGGAACACAGCGAGAAAATTGTTAACCTGTCTAATCTGTGGAGATAATTTTGCCCCTTCCCCAGTGAAAAAATATATTGGCCCTGTCATGTCACAGCACAACACAACAGAGCTATTGTTCTCCTTCCACTAATGCTATGTTTACACATTGTCAAGAGTGTTTATCTTTGTCTACAGCCAGACACATTTAAAAAAAGGCCTCCCACCCCCTAATAAAGGAGAAGCGATTGAAGAAGTATTATGAATGTGTGATTTTTCGTGCACGCTAGCGGGTTTTTGAACTATCCACCTTCAGGGCTGAAAATTTGCAGTCCTTGTAGGCCTGGCGGTAAGTCTGGCCAACCTGATGGGGTGTCGCAGAAGACTTCCCAGAAGCCATTGCAAATGCAGGGCTTCAACGCGGGTCTCTTGCTGCCCAGAGTCCCTTTTATATCTGCTCTGAGCTCCCTACCCCGCCGTCCCCTGCTGTTGGTGTTGCAAAGAACCCGGAAGCATTAGTAGGAGAATTATATAACAACCGAAATGCCATACTATTCTGTATTTCTTCCAATGAGTTCAAAGCATGTCATGTTATCCCAGGGTTTCCCAAAGTGGTCAATTTAGACCCCGCCCTCGGGGTCAATGGGACTGTGTAAGAGCAAGGGGTCGATGGTGGGTTCAAAAAAGGGCCCGGGGTGGAAAATAACTCATCGTACAAAAAAGATGATGAAGAAGAAGGATTAGAAACTACAAATAACTGCACATAAAACCTGTATTGTTTGTTCATCTTTATTTCCTTTCAAACCCAGTAAATTATATTTTGCGGGGGGGGGGGTGAATAAGAACATGGGCATGTACAGATTGGTGTGGTATCATTATTATGTTTGCTTGTCTGACTTCCTTATTTTCTACATTTTTTTGATGCCCTGTAATAGTGATTTGTTTGGCTTCTGTTTCAATGGCTTTTGATATAGCCACACGCAAATGTGATCTGTGAAGCTAAAAATCTGTTAACTGTTTTAAGGTCTCTTACACATTTAACCTGTCCTTGTATGTGGAGACAGTTTGGTGTTGACTGGCAGAACTCTCACACCTTGAATTCAGGAAATATGAGTTATCTTAAGCTAAGAAAGTAACTGGGAGATCTTCAGCCACTGTTCCTCTGACAACGTAGCCTACCTCGCATGGCTGGTGTGCAAGGAAAGCAGGGTTTCCTAACCTCTCTGTGTATTGATCCCTTGGTGAGCTCATAAAGTTGTCATCGACCCCCCAACTCAAATTCTTAGGAAAGTGATTGAAATATGGTTTTGTTTTAACTATTTACTTGTGTTTTTCCTTGCCCTGAGATATTGTGATGAAGGACGGTACATGAATCTAATAAATTAAACAAAATAAAGTCAAGCGCTAATTATCAGTATATAATGTATTGAACATATTTTTATTTATTTCCTTTTAAGCTACTTCTTACATTTGTATAACCTTTCCACCTAGGGAACGCAAAGCGGAGCACATGGTTCCCCCCCCCCATTCCATCTTCACAACAACAACCCTGTATGGTTGGTTAGGCTGAGAGATAGTGACCACTGCCAATAATAATAATACTGGTAATAATAATATTTATATCCCGCCCATCTGGCTGGGTTTCCCCAGCCACTTTAGGCGGCTCCCAACAGAATTAATGATAATAATAATTTAAAAAACGATAAAACATCAGACATTAAAAACTTCCCTAAACAGGGCTGCCTTCAGATAGCTGTTTATTTCCTTGACATCTGATGGGAGGGCGTTCCACAGGGTGGGCGCCACTACCGAGAATCCCCTCTGCCATATAATGTAATTTTTAGAAGTATTTATCTTATACAGTGGTTCCCCTGGATGCGAACGGGATCCGTTCCGGAGCCCCATACACATCCAGAGCAGTACTTAACCTGAAGCGCCGAATCTGCGCATGCTCCCCGCGCTATTCGGCACTTCTGCGCATGCATGTGACGTCATTCGGCGTGTCTGTGCATGCGTGAATCGCCGAACCCGGAAGTAACCTGTTCCATTACTTCTAGGTTCGGCACGTACATAACCCGTGTTGTACACAACCCGCAGCATTCGTATCTAGAGCTATGACTGTATAAAAAAAGTAACATTCATTTATTTATTAATACCGCAAACATGTTTCCGCATTGACCAATGACAGCATTTTAGTAGATTTAAAAGAGATTAAATCTAATTGATGGGCAAAGCAATCTCCGACACCCAGTTGTGGGTGGAGGGGGTTTGGGCTAAGAAGACGAATCACTCCATTCAACTCTCTCTGGGCCCAGCTGAACTCTTGCCGCCTGCTGACAAAAGAGGGGAGTAAGTGTGATTTTGTTCCCTCTTAACCTGATGGACGTTGGTACTACATCTGGCACTGAAGCCCCAACACAAATTCCCTGAAGCTGTGTGTTGTTAGGGGCAGGGCTGAGTTTGCCCGCAATCTACTAAATCTCAGCCCTCTAAAGAGCAGCATCAGGCCCGATCTGGACTCAATCTCTGTGCCCCCTTCCGCTGTGGAAGGGTGGAAAAGTGGCACCACCGCTCTGCAAAGCCCCACCACTAAGAATCATAGAATTGGAAGAGACCACAAGGGCTATCCAGTCCAACCCCCTGCCAAGCAGGAAACACCTTCAAAGCATTCCTGACAGATGGCTGTCAAGCCTCCGCTTAAAGACCTCCAAAGGAGGAGACTCCACCACACTCCTTGGCAGCAAATTCCACTGCCGAACAGCTCTTACTGTCAGGAAGTTCTTCCTAATGTTTAGGTGGAATCTTCTTTCTTGTAGCTTGAATCCATTGCTCCGTGTCCGCTTCTCTGGAGCAGCAGAAAACAACCTTTCTCCCTCCTCTATATGACATCCTTTTATATATTTGAACATGGCTATCATATCACCCCTTAAGCTTCTCCAGGCTAAACATACCCCGCTCCCTAAGCCGCTCCTCATAAGGCATTGTTTCCAGGCCTTTGACCATTTTGGTTGCCCTCCTCTGGACAACCAAAGGGATGGGGGTGTTTGCATCTCTCTCTAAAGCTGCAACTCTACTGTTTCCACACTGTTTTTTTCAAGGTAGAGGAATCCTGTCCTTTGCATTTCAGTTACCCTAAGCACAGATTTTGCACACTACAAAGCATTCCGGCGAAGGCAGGGAGCTTGCAAAAAGGTCTATACAGTCTATATAACCCTCTTCCCCTTCAAGCATCTCCTCACAGGGAAGATCCATTTCGCTGCCCATGGTTACAGAAGTCTCTGGATTTGCATACTCTCTCCGCGCTCGCTCATGTGCAAACACTGACAAAGATAACAGCCGAAAGCTTACCTAGAGGTTTTAGCAAATATAAAGGCAGCACTGTAATTCAGCACTGCCAATCAAGGAAGCCGCCAACACAGGGCGCAAACAGGACTTAGCAAAGGAGATGCAGGAGCCGCTCACAATTCTGCCTTTATTAAGAGCCATGCCCCATCCCATGTATTGATTTTGTTTCAAATGACAGCCTATTAGTTGTGGCTCAAAGAGCAAAGACCGTACGTACATCTGGCGAGGTGCTATTCATAGTCTAAACTTAGTAATTTTTAAAAGAAAATTACCCCGTATCAAAAAGGCGGAGGGGGGAAAACTGATAAATGTATTTAAATGTAAAAATCATTCCTTTTGTTGTTGCTTCTATTCCTTTTGGCTCCAAAGGGGAGGGAATCATAAGTGCAACACTGAACTTTCGAAAAGCTGCTATTTTTGTAGTGCCGTTCATCACTCCCTCTCCCGCCAAAACATTGCTCTTGCAATGAGCAATTTTGGAAATGTTGGCTGCCATTCCAATGAACCTTTGCAGAGTTCTAATTTTGCCTCCCCACAACCCCAAAATAGTGAAATTATCCCTGTACCCACCCATCTGACAGTGAATTGAATTAAAAAATTGAGAGGGCCATTTCACCCAGATACCGTGTGTGTGTGTGTGTGTGTGTGTGTGTGTGTGTATTACTACCAATTTTTCTTGTAACTTTAGGCCCTAGGTTCAGGTCCTACCCTCCGGAGCAGGCGAAAACAAGCTTGCTCTCTCCTTCCAGGTGACAGCCCTTGAGATATTTGAAGATCACTACCACATCTCTTCTCAGTCTCCTCTTTTCCAAGCTAAACACACCCAGTTCCCTCAACCGTTCCTCGTAAGGCTTGGCTTACAGACCTTCAGTCATCTTGGTTGCCCTCCTTTGCACACGTTCCAGCTTGTCAATATCCTCCTTAAAGTGTGGTGCCCAGAACTGGACACAGTATTCCAGGTGGGGTCTGACCAAGGCAGAATAGGGCAAAACTGGACACTATACTTTTGTTGATGCAGCCTAGAGTAGCATTAGCTTCTTTTGCTGCTGCATCACACTGTTGGTAGCCTTATCCTCCAGGAATTTGCCTAATCCTCATACAAAGCCATTGAAGTTGGTGGCAATACTATTTCTCATGGGAGCAAATTCCATCATTTAACTACGGGCTGTCTGAAGAAGTGCTTCCTTTCATATTTCCTGAATCTTCCGAAGTTCAGCTTCATTGAACATCCATGAGTTCTAGTGCGATGTTCCAGCTTTATGGTCACCTGCTAGGGCCTAGGCTTCTCAGTGGCATGAGATGACGGGGACAGAATCGGCAGCTTTGACTATGCAAAGAGATTCACTGAGCTGGGTGTGGAATAGCACCAACACGGAGAACACCAAAACAGTGGAAGAATCCTACCGACTGCAATAAGCTCCTCCCTGTTTGTTCACAGAGACATCCTTACAGAATACCCTTTCCATTTATTGCTCGATTATCGCCAACGCTGCTGTACTTTCAAGTCATAACACTGCAGGGCTATTTTATATCAGTCCATTAGCAGTGGCCACACAGCAAGCTTCGTGACACTTGCTGCACACTTTACGCAGAACCTGACCTTCTAAAATAACCCAGGAAACTTGGAAATGAAAATGCTTACCAGCTCATGTAAGACAATATTTCACCAGATGCAATCATCTGCAATGAAATCTCACCCACGTAACACTCCCAATTTCTGCTTCTTGCTCCTTGAACTTCATTATACCATCCCACTTCCAGATCATTTGCTTCCTTCTGAGAATGTCCCTTCAAATATTTATTTATACCTGAACTACACAGAGTGCATCTCACATAATTCAAATATCTTCTACATTTCTCCCTTCTGCATTCTCTCTTTCCATTTATGACACTTTCTCCCAGGTTGATTCCTAGGGGAATTCTAAATTTCACATTATTCAATCTTCTCCTACCAGGGTGGATTTGATTTAAATCAAACTGATTTAAATCACGATTTAAATCACGATTTAAATCACTGGTCAGTAAGGCTTGATTTAAATCATAGTTGATTTAAATCATAAAGACTAATTCTTGCTGGTATAACTTTATTATGCAAGTAGATGAAGATTTTTAGAATAACAACTTTTCATATTAGTTTTTTTATCCCCAGTTTAATAGGTTAATCATTCATATTTGGACAACTTTACTGTTGTACTTAGGAAGGAGAAAAATAATCATTACCTTAATAATAACAATTTAAATAGATTTATTCAACTGAAACAATAACATATCAGCAAATGTTATTTGCTTAAACAAACATCCATGTTTGTTAACTAATTTGGCTAAACAAAAACAAAATATATATATTTTAAGAAACTTAGACTGTCAGCCCAGCCTACACATGAAAAACTTAAATACTGTCCAAACAATCAGAAAAATATTGTTTCTATTCTATTCACTGAACTTCTTGAAACTTAGCACTGAAGGGGTTGCTTCTGTATTCATAGGTTTGTAGAACAATAGGATTAAGGTCTTTTTCTCAACTCTGTTCATGTTATAACATTTTTGCTGTGAAGAAGAGGCATGTGATCTCTGTTGAGTCAAATGCAGTTTTGAGAACTGCAAAAGTAAACCAAGCACCTGTGATAATATCTTGTGGGCAGAGAAACTGCCCAATAATCTTACAAAAACCTCTGGAAGAGGTGAATGGATTAATGGAATTTATTTACCCCAAAAATTAAACATATACAACCTTATACTACATAATTAAAAAAACTAATCTTTATTTCATGATGGAATAACCTTTGGATGGTAATATGTTTTCCTCAAAAAGCATTTTATTTAAAAAAATCCAATTTAAATCAAAAAAATCGATTTAAATCAAAAAAATCCGATTTAAATCAAAAAAATCCGATTTTTTTGATTTTTTAAAAAAAATCATTGATTTTTATCCACCCTGTCTCCTACCCCCCCCCCCTTTTGGTGGCAGCAAACATTTCCACTCCTAAATCCAGCATATTGTGGACATGATGCTCGGCTACTAACACGGTTGCGGTTGGCATTTGCAACAGCACCCGCCTCCTACCAAAAAAACAAACAAACTTTATCTCCCACTGCTAATGGTGGGACTCCCTCCCACCCTGAAACTGCTGGATATTGATCACCCCCAATTCCTTTGCCCAAGAACAGGGTGGAGAATTGCGAAAGACCATCTGCACGCAGCTGAAAAAGAAAACGAATTTTGCCAGCTGTGAATTTTGCCTTCACCCAACCATTGCATACCTGGGCTTGCAACTTAGAAGATACCAGAGGTTGCCATGTGGAGATCGTATTTATATGAGCCAAACAGCCCATCTCTGGCTGCCAGCTTTGCGACTTCATGTTTATGATTATTTTCCTTCACATGGCAGACTTTAGGAGCTTGAGGGATCTCGAGGACCTTGCCCTCCTTTGCTAGACCACCGCAAATGTACACTGCGGCAAACAAGCAAGTCCCATAGAGGCTGGAGGGGATTACAAATGGCATTGATTCATCTGTACTTGTCTTAAAAAAAAACTTTTGCGCTTGATACTGTGTCATTGTGTAACCGTCATTGGATTTAAGTTGCACAATGGCACTCGGATTGATCTGAAAGCGCTGCTCGATGGAAACGATAATGGCATTACAACAGCTATCAGAGAGTCAACTTCGAGCTCACAGGCTGATACTTTTGCAGGGTTTTGCTTTGTCTATTGTTTTCCCTCTGAACGGCGATCGATGCAAAATTGCCGCCACCAAGAGCAGAGCAGCCTGAGCAACACTTTCCAAAACAACCCATAAGTGACAGGCATTGTTTTCCTGAATTAACACTGGTAGCACATTTCACGGAACCGAACCCAAAAAGGCTTAAATTGGATGAGGTGTGTGTGAGAGAACACTACCTTGCCCTTCTGTTCCTTTGTGAGGTCCAGTTACTATCTTTGCATGAGGCCACTGAACAGAAATCCATCATTTTGAAATAGCTCCCTTATCTCTAAGACACTGGAGCACAGAAAACTACCTTATACCGAGTCACACCACTGGTCTGTCCAGTTCAGTACTTTCTATAGTGACTGGCAGCAGTTGACAGTAAGAGCTGTTCGGCAGTGGAATTTGCTACCAAGGAGTGTGGTGGAGTCTCCTCCTTTGGAGGTCTTTAAGCAGAGGCTTGACAGGCATATGTCAAGAATGCTTTGGTGGCGTTTCCTGCTTGGCAGGGGGTTGGACTGGATGGCCCATGTGGTCTCTTCCAACTCTATGATTCTATGATTTCAAACAGGGGTCTCTCCCTGACAGAATCACAGAATCGTAGAGTTGGAAGGGACTACAAGAGTCATCTAGTCCAGCCCCCTGCAGTGCAGGAATCTTTTGCCCAATGTGAGGATCAAACCCACATCCCTGAGATTAAAATACCATCTGGAGATGCTGGTGATTGAACCCAGAACCTCTTGCATTCCAAGCAGATGCTGTGCAAACGAGCTTATGGGGATGTGAAGATTCTATTGCACAAAAGACATGTTGACTGCAAGACCGCAGGCTCTGGATCTCTCCCCTGACCCATCAGATATTGATGAACTAAAATTCTCATCATCCGTCTACATCGGTCATGCTGTCTGGGGCTGATGGGACTTGGAGTACAACATCTGGAAGGTGGCAAGTTCCCTCCCACTGCTCTATGCTAAACTCCTAGGTGACACAAACACAAAACTTGGTTGCAAAGTGGTATGTTCCTACTGTACTGTTATAGCAACCAATTCATATGCATGATTGTTTAAGAAGTATGAGGATGAAAAAACTGGAAACTTGATTTAATCAACTTTCATCCCTTGGAAACATAAAATCAATCCACCCGGAGCAGCTGGCAGGACACTGATCACACAACGAATCACCTGCCTTACTATGCAATCCTCATGTTTCCTCTCTGCTTTGTCTTGCCTGACTTCACAGCAATTCCACAATAAGGGACGGGCGAATATTTTCATTTTGGTTTCTCTCAGTTTCTCATTTTTCCAATCTTCAGTTCCCTTCTCCACATTTCCACATCAGCTTGGGATTTTTTAAAAGAAGTTCCCGTGAAAATTTATGAGCATTTTAGTGCAAACTTCTCCTAACCTACACGTTTGTATGAAATTCTGCCTAACGTACATATTTTTGCAAACCAATTTCCCCTGATTAAACACATTTTTGCATGTAAATTTTCATGCACAATACTTGGCTGAAGAGATTCGAAGAAGTGCTTAAGGTGACTGTGTTTCGGGTTTGCATCTTGCAAACTGCATTGAATTTCAACCCCATCCCTAAATTTAACACACCCCAAAGAGGTAAGGCATGTGGCTGAGGCAGGGTAGCACCCACCAATGTTCATTGATTCTGAGTCTAACATTTTAGCATTTAGGTAACTACCGTATATGATGGGATACAGTGGTACAGAACATTTCTGAAGGATGCACATTGATGCAATTTAAAGCAACATAAAACTTAATGAACTGCAGGGTGGGGGCCACATTTATATATCCAAATGCCCTATTGACAGGGCAAACTTTTAACTGCGAAATTGCGAAAGACCATCTGCACGCAGCTGAAAAAGAAAACGAATTTTGCCAGCTGTGAATTTTGCCTTCACCCAACCATTGCATACCTGGGCTTGCAACTTAGAAGATACCAGAGGTTGCCATGTGGAGATCGTATTTATATGAGCCAAACAGCCCATCTCTGGCTGCCAGCTTTGCGACTTCATGTTTATGATTATTTTCCTTCACATGGCAGACTTTAGGAGCTTGAGGGATCTCGAGGACCTTGCCCTCCTTTGCTAGACCACCGCAAATGTACACTGCGGCAAACAAGCAAGTCCCATAGAGGCTGGAGGGGATTACAAATGGCATTGATTCATCTGTACTTGTCTTAAAAAAAAACTTTTGCGCTTGATACTGTGTCATTGTGTAACCGTCATTGGATTTAAGTTGCACAATGGCACTCGGATTGATCTGAAAGCGCTGCTCGATGGAAACGATAATGGCATTACAACAGCTATCAGAGAGTCAACTTCGAGCTCACAGGCTGATACTTTTGCAGGGTTTTGCTTTGTCTATTGTTTTCCCTCTGAACGGCGATCGATGCAAAATTGCCGCCACCAAGAGCAGAGCAGCCTGAGCAACACTTTCCAAAACAACCCATAAGTGACAGGCATTGTTTTCCTGAATTAACACTGGTAGCACATTTCACGGAACCGAACCCAAAAAGGCTTAAATTGGATGAGGTGTGTGTGAGAGAACACTACCTTGCCCTTCTGTTCCTTTGTGAGGTCCAGTTACTATCTTTGCATGAGGCCACTGAACAGAAATCCATCATTTTGAAATAGCTCCCTTATCTCTAAGACACTGGAGCACAGAAAACTACCTTATACCGAGTCACACCACTGGTCTGTCCAGTTCAGTACTTTCTATAGTGACTGGCAGCAGTTGACAGTAAGAGCTGTTCGGCAGTGGAATTTGCTACCAAGGAGTGTGGTGGAGTCTCCTCCTTTGGAGGTCTTTAAGCAGAGGCTTGACAGGCATATGTCAAGAATGCTTTGGTGGCGTTTCCTGCTTGGCAGGGGGTTGGACTGGATGGCCCATGTGGTCTCTTCCAACTCTATGATTCTATGATTTCAAACAGGGGTCTCTCCCTGACAGAATCACAGAATCGTAGAGTTGGAAGGGACTACAAGAGTCATCTAGTCCAGCCCCCTGCAGTGCAGGAATCTTTTGCCCAATGTGAGGATCAAACCCACATCCCTGAGATTAAAATACCATCTGGAGATGCTGGTGATTGAACCCAGAACCTCTTGCATTCCAAGCAGATGCTGTGCAAACGAGCTTATGGGGATGTGAAGATTCTATTGCACAAAAGACATGTTGACTGCAAGACCGCAGGCTCTGGATCTCTCCCCTGACCCATCAGATATTGATGAACTAAAATTCTCATCATCCGTCTACATCGGTCATGCTGTCTGGGGCTGATGGGACTTGGAGTACAACATCTGGAAGGTGGCAAGTTCCCTCCCACTGCTCTATGCTAAACTCCTAGGTGACACAAACACAAAACTTGGTTGCAAAGTGGTATGTTCCTACTGTACTGTTATAGCAACCAATTCATATGCATGATTGTTTAAGAAGTATGAGGATGAAAAAACTGGAAACTTGATTTAATCAACTTTCATCCCTTGGAAACATAAAATCAATCCACCCGGAGCAGCTGGCAGGACACTGATCACACAACGAATCACCTGCCTTACTATGCAATCCTCATGTTTCCTCTCTGCTTTGTCTTGCCTGACTTCACAGCAATTCCACAATAAGGGACGGGCGAATATTTTCATTTTGGTTTCTCTCAGTTTCTCATTTTTCCAATCTTCAGTTCCCTTCTCCACATTTCCACATCAGCTTGGGATTTTTTAAAAGAAGTTCCCGTGAAAATTTATGAGCATTTTAGTGCAAACTTCTCCTAACCTACACGTTTGTATGAAATTCTGCCTAACGTACATATTTTTGCAAACCAATTTCCCCTGATTAAACACATTTTTGCATGTAAATTTTCATGCACAATACTTGGCTGAAGAGATTCGAAGAAGTGCTTAAGGTGACTGTGTTTCGGGTTTGCATCTTGCAAACTGCATTGAATTTCAACCCCATCCCTAAATTTAACACACCCCAAAGAGGTAAGGCATGTGGCTGAGGCAGGGTAGCACCCACCAATGTTCATTGATTCTGAGTCTAACATTTTAGCATTTAGGTAACTACCGTATATGATGGGATACAGTGGTACAGAACATTTCTGAAGGATGCACATTGATGCAATTTAAAGCAACATAAAACTTAATGAACTGCAGGGTGGGGGCCACATTTATATATCCAAATGCCCTATTGACAGGGCAAACTTTTAACTTCTTTTTTTTAATGACCTGATAACATAACACAGTGCTTTGCTAAGCTGCTATCCAGTCTCTTGTGTGTCTTTTCCAAGCAGCTCAGCTTGACACATCTACTGTCTTGATGTCTGAGACGGAACATCTCTGATCTAACTACCAGATTAATCATTTCAGCTCTACTTCGAACGGAGCAGACAGCTGTGAAAGAGATCTCTGCTGAAAATTCATCTAAGATGTTCGCGCCAGCAAATGCCACACGTGTTCTTTGCTAATGGCAAGAGAAAAGGGGTTAAACTGCAGAAGCGAGGGTGTCGGGGTAATGGCAGTAAATTGGACACAGGCTGGTTGTCAGCATCTAAATCACTATGTCACCTCCTGACGGGCAAGAGCGTCTTATCGTAACCGTCATTACAAAATGATTGCCTATCTCAAAGCAAGACTACTTGCGACCCACCAAGCTAAACACAGCTCAAAACACCTTGGGTTATGGATTACCACGTGCTTGGCTAACCCCCACACAGGTTTTTGGTTTTCTACACAGCAGGCAGCAAAATGATGAAGATGTTCTTCAAGGTAGGCTGTGTTTGGTTGGTTGGGTGAGTCTGAAGTCACAGAGGCCTAGTCTATCGCCATGTGTAATCTTCTCAGGAGTGGAACTTTGGAAGCCATCAGTAGGGCTGGGCGATATCCGGTTTTCAACGCTGCGATATGTCACCAGCTAAATTTCACAATATATGTATTTATATATCATGATGCCTGAAATAAGGATGGAGCTATGTAGAGGCAATTGGCTGGCTTCAGTTTTTCCCACATTGTGATTTTTCCATAGCGCGCGCATACACATGCACATCACAATTCACGATATATTGCCAGGTCAAAAATTATGAAACCGGTATCACGATATGGACTTCATTTTTTTTTTTTGAACATACTTTTTATTAATTTTACAAAATACAAAAAAGCAAAAAAAAAAGGTACATACTTAAACCCCTTTTCCACCTCCTTCCTACCCACCCACATGGGTCCTCCCCTGCCACAGAAGTATCCCATGTATGTGAACAGTCAGAGATGGTCCATTTTATGCTTGGGTTTCTGTCCTCCCCCCCCTCCCCTGACCCCAAAGCCCCCCCCTGCCACCAGGGAGCTCCAGCAAACC
Organism: Zootoca vivipara; assembly: GCF_963506605.1. Taxonomy (NCBI): domain Eukaryota; kingdom Metazoa; phylum Chordata; class Lepidosauria; order Squamata; family Lacertidae; genus Zootoca; species Zootoca vivipara. The sequence continues at coordinate 88,261,686 of NC_083279.1, forward strand.
AGGGCAGTACGCAGGAGGACATCCATCCAACCATCTATTGTCATACCAAAAAAAAAAAAAAAAAGGGAAAAATAGAAATAGAAAAAAGGGGGAAAAAAAAGAAAGAGCGAAAAAAGAAAAAAGAAAAAACAATACAAAACAAAAAAATTTTCTTGCATTCATAGTTGTAAAACCATATTTTGTGGGCTTCCCCTCCCCCCCCCTTCCCCGGTTTTCATCCCTTTTTTATCATCTGCAACAGTTTCTTACTTTATAAAAATACACCTTTGCATCTTATACAACTTATAAATCAATTGTTAACATTTTCATCTAATATTCAAATCACTGAGAAATCAAACTCCCATTTTCTCTTCCCGTGCCTAATTTTTTGTTTTTTCTCCCTCTATAAGCCTCCATATTTTCACATTTTCCAAAATCCATTCACTTTTAAAACTATAACTATTCTCAATTTAACCTTACATCCCCGATTGCCGGCTTCCCCCCCCAATCCAGCAAATTCCAAAATCAGCAGACCAGTTATAAACCTGTTAATCCATCCTTAATCACAACATCACTTTCCCTTCACCCCACCCCCTGTTTACAGTCTTTTGTCATCCAGGCCACCATACAGGACCCCTGAATTTCTTCTCTTCTCTGCATATTTTTTCCTTCTTCCCTGTGGGCGTTCTGGAGTTCCAATGATACCAATCGTGCCCCCCTCAAAAGCAGGGCACTCCATCCAACTTTTTGTAGAGTAGAGTCATCATTTTTTTCGTGGTGTGCTTCATTTTGTGTTGAATCATCACAATCCTCATCTTCTTCTTTTCCTTCCCCATCATTGTCATTCTCACATTCATCTTTTTCAGTGTCCAAAGCTTCATCTCCTAAAAAATCATATTCCGCCATCACCTCCTGGAATTTTTCCTGTAACTCTTGCCGTCGTGTCTCCTCTTGACATAACTCTATTCTTGTTTCCCACATTAAGGTCAAAACAGACCGCTGGAACTCAGGGGAACACTTTTTTGTTGACATATTTCAGTCCTGCCAAGGTCAAAACTTGTCACGTGGGGTGGAATATGATCACAGTTTATTTTTCGACTCCATTTTAACAAGCTGGCTGCATTCTTCAAGTCTTATTAACAATAAAGTTCGAACTCACATTTCACAAACACTTAAGCCAAAAAAGAGATTCCACAAAGTCCAGAAATACAAAGTGAAGTAAAATTTGACTCATAAATCCTGACAACTCACTGGGTTGTCTGGGCTGCCGGCTCCCGAGTGGAAAGGTTTTTTTTCTTAGGCTGTACCTCTTATTGCAGAGCAGTCATAAACCGCAGTCTCTCTCCCCTTTTCACCCTGCATCAAAGGGGAGATTCTCTTTGATGCCTTTGAGGGATCCTTTGAATTGTAAATCTTCTGTTTATGGCCTCGGGTTTCTATTTACTGTCTCTTTTGTTGCCGTGGGGGGGGGTGGCTTCCTCTTTTCTCCCCTCTCTCCCAGATCCAAATTGTTTTATAATAATCCAAATCATGAGGTTACTTACAGTCTTTTCCAATCATTTTATTTTCGGAAGAATCCAGCGCTCTCCGCCTTCGGCTTGAAGCTTCTCCCTGCTAGAATAACGTTGCCGCTCAAAATGGCCCCCGCGACTTCTACCCTCCTCGCTCCGGAGCTCTTATTAGAGCTAGCCGAAGAGTTGGGGAGTCCGGATTGGGTCTGTGCCGAGCAAATTGCCCTCGGGACGCCCTTCCCGAGGTTCTAAGGGGCGCAGCGTCGCTCTCGCTGCCCTCCCCACTCCTAGCAGAGACGGGCCGTCTCGGAGACGAGACGAAGCCCCGCCGATCGACGCTGGCGCTGAACCCGGAAGCTCACGATATGGACTTCAAACTGGTTTGGGGCAATATATCAATACATCGTCCACCAGGTCTTCACGTTGGAGTAGAGCATCAGGAATTGGCACTGCCAGTCTCTATGACAGCTACTTCCATTGGGGAACCCTTGGTCCTCAAGCTATTGTAGGACTCCAACTCCCATCAGCCCCAGGAAGTACGGCAAATGGCCTTGGATGATGGGAGTTGGAGTCCATCATCATCATCATTATTACATCTGGATGGTGACAAGTTCCTTGCTAACCCTTGATATAGTACGGGTCACAGAGTCCTAGGAGGACAAACCAGGCACACTTCATAGGTTGAGGAACATGCATTGTTCCCTTGAACCACATGCTGAGGATCCCTCCAGGGTGAGACCTGCTGAACGATCCTTGGAATTGCCAGAGAAGGAGGTGGACCCACCCCCATTCCTTGTGAACTACCCATGATGGCAGGACCTAACTGCAGGACCTCACTCTCCCATTCATACTCCCCAGCAGGTGACATTCAAGAGGTGCATTGCCTTCAATAGCGGAAGGTGAAAAGCTTAAAATGAACACAGAAGGATTCTCCTACAGGGGCACAGAGATATTTGCATCCCAGGTTTCCTCATCTCCCTGGGGAAAAAACAAGCTAGCCAACTGCAATTCTTAAGCTGCGCCGGAAAGTTTGGGCATCACTATTAATATATTCATCTGGTTTGGCAAACCTCTTGAGAAAGTAACCTGCTTGATGATTGTAGGATATGACCTTTATGTGGTTTTCCCAGTGTAGCACATTAAGAGCTTTTAAAATAAAAATAGAACAAGCTTGGAAGCAAGAAGGAAAGAGAAAGTGCTTCCAAAATTCACTCTTTGCAAACTCTATTAGAACATGACAGCCCCGAGATAAGGTTATTATGGAAAACTCTACTGCACAGAGTGGTGAATACTTCATTTTCTCTCCTTGCTCGCCTCGGCCCTCTCACACTGAAAAATGCATAGGCTGACTTTTCGCTCTAGGGATCCCCAACGGCTGGACTCAACTGGGAGCAGGGGAGCCTTGCTAAAGGTTAAGGAAATGTGGGTTAGATCTGACTAAATCATATGCAGAAGTTAGGCCCCATCTGCGCCCCACATTTTAAGCACTATGGTGCCACTTGAAAAAGCCATAGATTCTCAAGAGTGCTTTAACAATCAATTCCTCTTCACAGAGAATGCTAGAAATGGTAGCTTTGTGAGGGCAATAGGGCACCCTAACAACGCTGAGCAAACTACAGCTCCCAGAATTCTTTGGGGCAAGCCGTCACTGTGTCATAGAGCTTGGCAATCCCAACTCTATTAACAGCCATAATACAATGCACATGGGTCTGGCACCCAGTTTCAACACAATATTTTGAATGGAGGGAGCCCACATATCAAGATTCACTGCAAGGCAGCTCCCTACCAGTGTGTGTTAACAGGTCTTAAGAATTCCTCTCGATTTCAGGTTGTCAGATATGTGCCCTGTTTTCTGTGGCCTATTTTTCACAGCTTCCGTGTGCATAAACATTTCCAAGGAAGCAGACGCTTGCATAAATATTTCAAGCCCACCAATTTTAAGACAGTTACGGTCCCTTCTGCATTAATGCTTTTGCAGACAGAACGGGACCGTGGTTTGTTTGTTTACAGCATAGGGTAACCTCTTGACACTACAGTGGTGCCTCGCTAGACAAATTTAATTCGTTCCACGGGTCTTTTCTTATAACGAAAAATTCGTCTAGCGAATCCCATAGGAATGCATTGAATTTTTTTTGAATTTTTTTTTGCCCATAGAAACGCATTAATTGAATTTCAATGCATTGCCCATAGGAACACATTAATTGAATTTCAATGCATTGCCCATAGGAACGCATTAATTGAATTTCAATGCATTCAATGGGAAACCGCGATTCGCTAGACGAATTTTTCATAAAACGAATTCGTCTAGCGAGGCAACCTCCGCTCGAAAAATCCTTTCGTTAAGCTGAAATTTCGTTAAGCAGGGCATTCGTTAAGCGAGGCACCACTGTATAGCAATCCAGTGGCAATGCATCTTGGGAGGAAAAAGTCATGAAAACGAGAGCCTGCACAGAAGCCTAGTCTCAAGCTCAACTAAGACCCAATTTTGAATGCTGGGAGATCTGGTTTAAGCTTTTCATTTGCTTAAAGCAAGGAAATGCAGTATGGTAATTCCGCTCCCTTACCATTGCTTTGACTGCTGGCAACTATTTTGCTTCCTTGTGATGCAAAGATGCAGGGGTCTCGCTCATCTGGGTGCAAACGAAAAACGCCATCTCCTCCAGAGTGCAAACAAGCTCTCGACCTACAGCATCACATGATGTCAAGCAAACAGCCAAGGCGAGAAAGGATGGAACGGAACAGCATATAAAGTGCTTTCTAGTATGCACTGGGAAATTTGGGTAGCGCTCATGGCCACAGCTTAGTTCCCATAGTCAAAACAATCTGGTACTCAAATTCAACTTCTGGCTTACCCGCATAGGCTTGCAATGGTTTTGATGAATACTCCACCCTGTTTCTAGAATGGTAAACAAAAGGTCATTTCTGACTCCCCAAAGATCCCACATCACCAGTTTGGTGGAAGAACAGTGTTATCATAAGACTCAGAACGTATCCAAAGTGTGCATTGCAGTCTCATAGCTGAGATGCTATTTATTCAAACAATAAATAAGCATGCCAATTGCAAAAAAACAGTAACAGCAACAGTGCTTCCAAAACTTGAAATACTTCACGTACCCTAGGAGTCAGAAATGGGGAGTGAAATGGTTAACTTGAGCAAGTTTTCTGCTGCAGACTGCAACAGATGACCTTTTCTGCACCTCATTTGCATGGCAATGCTGTGTGATAAAAGGGGGTGGGGTAAAGATTCTATAGTCATTCAACCCTGAGCATACCAGGTTTTTACAGAACCCTGAATAACTTCAACGGGGGCGGGAGGGGGGAGTTACAAAACAGATCTCTGGGCAGAGATTGAAAGCCGGAGCATGATCTTGGGGTCAAGAAAAACAAGAAACACACACACACACACACACACACACACGTATGGTCATATCTTTCTTGGAAAATAACAACTGTGAAAGAAATAAAGGAGCACAAAATAATACGAAGTTTGGAAATCTTTCCGCAATGGGAATATGGAAACTTATTTTCTCTCCCCCTGTGTAAAGTTGATCAATGTGATTTATTTTGTTAGGGCGCAACACGAGTCACGCAGCATTTGCAAAGCAATTTATCAATGAAATGGGTTGGATCCACATTCATAACATAATGTATGCTGCAGCCTTAAGCTATTTTCTGTTGTTGTTTTCCCCGAAATATGTAATTTGACACTACGTTTAAGAAAAATGAGGTTGTACTGCCACACAACTTAGTTACTAAGCAGCTCCTGGGAGATAAACTTGGTTCTCTTTGAAGCAATTCCTCCATCTCAGTAATTATTAGAAAAGATGCAAATGTACACTGAAAGGTTACCAAGCGTGTTCCCTCCACGCATGCAGATAAAATGTGAGAGGCCAGAAGCCTCTATGCCAGCTAGGGATGGGTGAAATCCATCAATTTCGGTTTTTCTCAGTTTCTCATCCACCTAATCTTAAATTCAATCTTCTGCATCGCCACATTTGCATTTCAAAAAAAAGAAGTCCTAATGAAAATATGCACGTTTGCATGCAACTTTGCTTGATAGGGAAAATATAATGCTTTTTTTGTATGGTATTTTCACTAGTATCTGGCCTGCTATCAATATAATAATAATAATAATAATAATAATAATAATAATAATAATAATAATAATTTATTATTTATACCCCGCCCATCTGGGCGGGTTCCCCCAGCCACTCTGGGCGGCTTCCAACAAAACATTAAAATACAGAAATCAAACATTAAAAGCTTCCCTAAACAGGGCTGCCTTGAGATGCCTTCTAAAGGTCTGGTAATTGTTGTTCTCTTTGACCTCTGGTGGGAGGGCATTCCACAGGGTGGATGCCACTACCGAGAAGGCCCTCTGCCTGGTTCCCTGTAACTTAGCGAGGGAACCGCCAGAAGACCCTCGGCGCTGGACCTCAGTGTCCGGGCAGAACGGAACGGTGGGGGTGGAGACGCTCCTTCAGGTATACTGGACCGAGGCCGTTTAGGGCTTCATCAACACTTTACCCTAACATATTCATTTTTTGGTACACACTTCTTGGCTGGAGAAGGGCGCTGCAAATTTCAGAGAAGTGCAACTTTCAAAAGATGGCTTTATTTCTGTTCACATGTGACATTTCAGAAAGCGTGGATTAGGTTAGACCCCCTTTAAATGTGGATTTCTCCATCATCCCTAATGCTAGCCCAGCCTGTGTCTCTCTACTGCGAGAGGCCACGGAACACTGAAGATGGGATCCTTTGCATGGTCCCACTGCCCTCCACATAATAATCTTATGCGCAGAGTTAATGTATGAACAGGGCAGCTGACACTTTTAAGAAATTAGCCACTGCACAAAGCAGTGAGAGCCACCATCTCGTTGGTTTCAAAAAGCCACAAAGGCTATGCACGGCCTCCAGCAGTATGCATAATTTCTCAAAATTCCAGTCGCTGGAAATCACAAATAGAGAGAGCGCTTGGTCCAGCCATTATTTCTTGTGGGGTTTCCCATAGGCCACTGTGAGAGCGTGAGGATGGATTCAATGGGCATCTGGTCTGAGCATTTGGATTGGGGTTAAGAGGACTGTGCATGTTTTATCCCGGTTCGATTACACTTTCTAAGCCTCCTTTAGTCTCTTGGGGAAATAGGTGGGACACAGGGGTGGAAATAATAATATAATAATAATAATTTTTTATTTATACCCCGCCCATCTGGCTGGGTTTCCCCAGCCATTCTGGGCGGCTTCCAACAGAAATATAAAACACAGTGATCTATTAAACATTAAAAGCCTCCCTGAACAGGGCTGCCTTCAGATGTCTTCTAAAAGTCTGGTAGTTGTTTTCCTCTTTGACATCTGTTGGGAGGGCGTTCCACAGGGCAGGCGCCACCACCGAGAAGGCCCTCTGCCTAGTTCCCTGCAACTTGGCTTCTCACAACGAGGGAACCGCCAGAAGGCCCTCAGTGCTGGACCTCAGTGTCCGGGCAGAATGATGGAGGTGGAGACGCTCCTTCAGGTATACTGGACCGTAAAGCAAACAAAATGCCATTTTGATTGGACTCAAAAGGTTTATAGCGTCTCTTTCCCCAACCCATTCCAAACTGAGCAAGAGAATGAGACGAATCATCAATCATAAAATGTTCCTTTTGTGCATTTGGAGGTAGCACAGGGTGATAGGACTATACCACCCAAGATTCTGCACATAACCAGTATTATACTCTTAATCATTGTCATTAATACCAGTAACATAAGGGTAAGGGGGGGGGGGAATTCTCTATAATCTAGACAGTGTGTCTCAGATTGCATTGACACCAGCTTTTAAAAGTGTAGTAACATTTAAGTGCAGCTTCACTTAAATTTTACAGCTGTGACTTAGAAGCAGTAATAATATTTATGGCTCAGAAACCACATACACCCTACAGCCAGAGCGGATAGGAATCCAACAGTGTGTTTGGATTTTTGGGAAACAGGGCCTGCGTTGTATCAGCCACCTTTGGTTTCTCTGTATGATAATGTCTGTCGCACACATATATACATGCATATGCATCCATATATAATGCACACGTGTTTTATTATCTCAGGGGCTTAGGATGGCATCTAAGCACAGTTAGATAACAATAACAAATGCCACGTCTAAGACATAAGATCCCGGTGGCCCCCACATGCAAGAAAATCAATCTGTGTGCACTGGCTAGGATATACTCGTCAATTCCGGCTGCTGCACACAAACTTAGCAGAGTTAAATGATCTTTTAAAAATGGGCTGCATCAAAATAATAATAATAATAATAATAATAATAGTAATAATAATAATAATAATAATTTTAATAATAATTTATTTTTTTATACCCCACCCATCTGGCTGGGTTTCCCCAGCCACTCTGGGCGGCTTCCAACAGCAAAATAATCTAACATTACAGTAATCTATTAAGCATTAAAAGCCTCCCTGAACAGGGCTGCCTTCAGATGTCTTCTAAAAGTCTGGTAGTTGTTTTCCTCTTTGACATCTGATGGGAGGGCGTTCCACAGAGTGAGCGCCACCACCAAGAAGGCCCTCTGCCTAGTTCCCTGCAACTTGGCTTCTTGCAACAAGGGAACCGCCAGAAGGCCCTCGATGCTGGACCTCAGTGTCCAGGCAAAACGATGGGGGTGGAGACACTCCTTCAGGTATATTACCCTAATTTTGGAGTTATGATCAACATGTAAACTATTTTAATCCTGATTACAGCCAACATCGAGGTGCCCTGAAACTAGCTTTTAAGATTTCCATCAGTCAGACATAATACTAAATCAGGGTAAGGGGAGGCAGAGCAATTCAGGCACAGTAAGAAAGGAGACACAAAAAGCCATGGCTCAAATCTCCATCCTTTGACCCTAGTGAATGACCACCCATTATTCTGCACCCAGATCTCAGAGCATCAAGATGAAACCAGAATCTCTTGCACCAAGCTGTTGGTTCCTCCCTATGAACTACTGTACGCCGCAGAGGTTCCTTGCTTTAATAAACTTCATCCCGTTAAGGAAGTTGCCCTCAGCCGCCTCCCATTAAAGCCAAGCAAATGAGTATCATTCCCAGGAGCCTTTCCCAATGAAGGACCAAATTGCTTTTAAAATGCGTGCAGACATTTGTCTTCCATATCGGCATACTGTCTCTCCCCGCACCCGAATTCTCATTAAAACAGATCAAAGGCACAGGCGACACCAGAAACAGAGGAGTGCAGCAGCCAAACGGCACACGCACAGAGAGATCGCTGCAGGACATTTCTGATTAACTTTTGTGCCAGTTTCCGTTTCGATGCAGTTTCCAAACAGCCGTCCCAGGCACGTCTTCGTAACCCGGTTGTGTGCTCCCGTGAAAGATTATGTATGTTGGCAGGGAATGATGGAGTGCCTCGATTTGTGTTTTTTAATAATAATAATAATAATAATAATAATAATAATAATAATGGCATTCCTGGATAAGTGATGTGTACTTAAAGAGAGCAGCGAAAACTATCAGGACCAGGGAGAAGTTATGCTGAAATGACAGATAAGGTTTTGCCGACGACCGAGAGCACCCACCCTGACGAAACTCCATTTGCAGCCAAGGGAGAGAGGGAAGGCGGGGGAAGGAATTACATGCGGGAATAGCTTCTGGAATTGACAATGCTCCTAAGTCTTACTGACGTAGCACTATTAAGTTTAGGCTGTGGTGTACCATAAGTGGTAAGGTGGTCTCCTCCCTTCTTGCGGGGGCATCAGACTGGCTGAAAGCAAGGACTGCGCTGCTCAAAAAAACAGGACATGGCATTTTTTTCCAATAAGCAAACTGAAGAAAGCCCAGAAGAAAGCTCAGTAGAGCACTGTTTGTTGAACTTTTGATAAACCAAGCATATTTATCTCTCTTTTTTCTGAATTAAACCTAGGGGTATCCCCTTCACACAGAATTTGTAAGAGGGTACCCTAACCTGTGTTTCTCCATGAGTTACAATTCTGCATGTGCCTCTTCTGAGAAGTCCGCTCACCTTCTATGGTGGACGGTGTTGTGGCCAGGCCTTGGGCCACACCAGTGATCCGACCAACAGCAGGCCAGATCGCCGGGCAGCCAGCTACTGACCAATGCTGGCAGGCTTAGGCGGGCATTCCCCTGGGAGCAGGTCCAACGGACCAATGAGCAGCGCTTGGGCCCGCTCCCAGGGGGCATAAATCGCAGGCTGCCAGGCGCTCCACCTCTGCCTTTTCGTCGGATCTGTAACCAATAAAGTTGTAGCCTATTTGAACCCATAAACCAATATACTGTTGTTCTGTCTGGTTATTCACTTCCCAGGGCACTGCGGGGGTCTTGGGGTCTTGGCACGCCAACAGATAATGCTGAATGAGACAGTTGCAGATACAGCAAAAATCCCAAACGCACACCTTTGTCGCTGAACCGATTGCTTAAACAGATGATCCTGGAACTGGATACTGCTAACAGAACTACTGGTATGTTTTATGTGCACTTAAAATTTCTGAGATGCTTTATGCTTTGATTCGGGGTTTTAGGACGCCAGCTTGTTTAACCTAAATGTAGTTAGCGGTAGCCGCAGATTTCCCCACTTCAGACAGACCAGCAACCTGTGGTTAGCTAAAAGAAGAAGCAAGCGCTTCGAACTCCTCTCAGCCACATGGGATGAGAGCGAGGCACGCACAAATGCAGGAGAAGGCAAGGCTCATTCACAGTCTTCCCCAACCCGAATCCCACTAGACATTGTTTGTTTATGACTCCCATCAGCCCCAGCCAGCGTTAGCAGGGATGGTGGCAGCGCAGAACAGGGCTGGGTGATATCTGGTTTTCAATGTCGTGATATCTCACCAGGCAAACATCACGACATACCAATATATCACACAATGTCTGAAATAATGATGGAACTATGTAGAGGCGAAGTAGGGCTGGGTGATATCTGGTTTTCGATTTTGGGATAGATCACCAGCTAAACATTGCAGTATACCAATATACTGTATCACCGTGTCTGAAAAAAGGATGGAACTATGTAGAGGCATTGGCTGGTGTCAGGGGGACGCCATACAGAGAGCCGCCCCCTGTCATCCTGACTAGCTCCTCACCCAGTGTCTGCACGAGCAGCGAATCAGGAGAAAGGAATGAGGAAGTGAGCGGGGTGGAGAGAGGGCTCTGTCAGGCATCAGAGCCCCAGCCTCGCTATGAAAGAGGGTCAGGGGAGGAGGAGTCTGGAGAGATGTCGGACACAGGGCTGCCAGAAAGGAGACCGTTCCCTCCGACGCCCAAATTGAGGCATGTTCCCACCCATAGGGCCAGGGGGCGGCGCTTTGGGGTGCCCAGGCTTTTCTGCTGGGCAAGAACCCGGAAGAAGCCATTGCGAGTCATGTTTGCTGAGATCTTTGCACTGTAAATAATATGCACAATAAAACTCTAAAAGACAAGACGGAGTGGAGCGTCTTTACTCAAGAGTAGCCGCAAACGCCTATGACAGCTGGCTTCACAATTTTTCCCACATTGTGGTTTTTGCATAGCACACACACACAAACAAACATCATAATTTGCAATACAGTGGTACCTCGGTTTACAAACACAATTGGTTCCGGACGTCTGTACTTAAACTGAAGTGTACTTAACCTGAAGCAAACTTTCCCATTGAAAGTAATGGAAAGTGGATTAATCCGTTCCAGACGGTCCGCAGAGTACTTAAACTGAAGCGTACTTAACCTGAAGCGAACTTTCCCATTGAAAGTAATGGAAAGTGGATTGATCCGTTCCAGACGGGTCCGTGGAGTACTTAAACTGAAAATACTCAAACCGAGGCGTACTTAAACCGAGGTATGACTGTATATTGGCAGGTTAAAGATTATGGAGCCAGTATCATGGTATGGACTTGAATCGCCTGGCCCATCATGATTTGTGAAATATTGCCAGGTAAAAAACTATGAGACCCGCATCATGATATGGATTTCAAACCATTTTTGGATGATGCATTGCCCAACCCTACTACAAAGCTAAACCATGTAGCGCTAAACCATTGTTTAGCATAGCCTTGACCAACCTGGTGCCCTCCAGATGTTATTTACTATCAGCACCATCCAGCACAGCCAAATTTCAGGAATGATGCAATCTGCAGTCCAACAACACATGAAGGGCACAGCAGGTTGGGCAAGATTGACTCACCATTTATGTCTGAAAATGGGCACAGTGTTTGCCAACCTTCTGGCTGTCTGACCTGCACTTAGTTGGTGGGCAGCCCACAAGTTGGGAAGGCCTAACTCGGAGATTGCATAATTGTAGAGTTTCAAACCTAGACAGCATGACAAACCTAGACAGCAATGACAAACCTAGACAGCATCTTAAAAAGCAGAGACATCACCTTGCCGACAAAGGTCCGTATAGTTAAAGCTATGGTTTTCCCAGTAGTGATGTATGGAAGTGAGAGCTGGACCATAAAGAAGGCTGATCGCCGAAGAATTGATGCTTTTGAATTATGGTGCTGGAGGAGACTCTTGAGAGTCCCATGGACTGCAAGAAGATCAAACCTATCCATTCTTAAGGAAATCAGCCCTGAGTGCTCCCTGGAAGGACAGATCGTGAAGCTGAGGCTCCAATACTTTGGCCACCTCATGAAAAGAGAAGAATCCTTGGAAAAGACCCTGATGTTGGGAAAGATTGAGGGCACTAGGAGAAGGGGACGACAGAGGACAAGATGGTTGGACAGTGTTCTCGAAGCTACGAACATGAGTTTGACCAAACTGCGGGAGGCAGTGCAAGACAGGAGTGCCTGGCGTGCTATGGTCCATGGGGTCACGAAGAGTCGGACACGACTAAACGACTAAACAACAACAACAAAGAGTTTCAAAATGGCTGCAAGGAAAGGCGGAATAATGCAGGAAGTGAGTTTGCTTCGTGCTGAGCCGCCATGAACCTGACAACGCTCAACTGATGGTTCTCGCTCTCCGTTGTGTTTTTTAAAGTACCCATCCATTCCTGCCATGGCAGGAGGGGAGGAAGAGCTCTACTACCGAGGGAGCAAATTGCTTGGGAATCACAAAACTACTAAAGGAGGGAGGGCGAGGCGTAAGGTCAAGCCTGGGGGTATCATAAAAATATGACACAGACACATAAATCTGCTCCAGAAGCCCGCAAAGAATCTCGGCAAGACGGAGAGCAGCATTAAAAGCGCGGAAGGTCAACGGTAAGGTTTTGAAACACTGGGAGAGTAACTACACAAATACGAAGACACTGTGTGTAAATCTCAAGATTAAAGAAGCTAGAGGCATGCTAAATCATGTGTATAGGAACAGGAAGAAATATCCTTCCGAGGGAGCCCTGCCAGTATGATGGAAGCTCTAACAGCTAAGTGATAATGGTAGGAAGGTACCTGGAACATTTGCACTGAGGCAAAGCATAGAATCATAGAAACGTAGAGTTGGAAGGGATCCCAAGGGTCATCTAGTCCAACCCCCCCGCAATGCAGGAATCTCAACTAAGGCATCCATGACAGATGGCCATCTAACCTCTGCTTAAAAACCTCCAATCAAAGAACACTCCGATTGTGTTCTGCTACTAGAAAAGTTTTTTTTAAAGAGAGAGATCCCTAAGTATTCCTTCTGAGTATGCTACTCGTTTTTAATTAAAACTGGAGACCTGCTAAGCATTTCTGTTAGAAACCAGAGGGAGTAAGGTGGTCTAATTGGCCTCCAAGACCTCAAGCTATGAGCCTTGTTACTGGAAGGCTGTGTGCTGTTTTCTGAAAGCGCTTGCGGGAAAATAACCAATTATGCACACACAAAAATCTGCTTTGGCTCTGTTTACATATGGCCTACCTCACCTCTTATCTGAACTGAAAAGGCTCCCCCGCCCTCCAATGCAAATGTATAAAGGCTGCCTGTCTCAATTGACAACACTGTTCTCAGCATGGAATTATGTCAGATCGATTTGCATCTCATGAGACCTACTCCTTAGTAGTAGTTATTATTCTGCACTTTTTAAAAGCTACCTGCACCATCTTTTAAGGAGGTCATGCCTGAATTTTAATAAATCAGTAACAATATTTTGCATTTAATTAGCACTTTATAGGGCAATGCTAAACATACTTACTAGGGACTGAGACTGCAATCCTTATTTGGGACTGATGGAATGGGCCGGATCTGTCTATTCCACTTCCCCTGAGTTTCTCATTCTTTCAGTCTCATTCTTTCAATTATCAACATTTCCATATCAGCTTGGAATCATAGAATCATAGAATCGTAGAGTTGGAAGAAACCACAAGGGCCATCCAGTCCAACCCCCTGCTGAGCAGGAAACACCATCAAAGCACTCCCGACATATGCCTGTCAAGCCTCTGCTTAAAGACCTCCAAAGAAGGAGACTCCACCACACTTCTTGGTAGCAAATTCCACTGCCGAACAGCTCTTACTGTCAGGAAGTTCTTCCTAATGTTTAGGTGGAATCTTCTTTCTTGTAGTTTGAATCCATTGCTCCGTGTCCGCTTCTCTGGAGCAGCAGAAAACAATCTTTCACCCTCCTCCATATGACATCCTTTCATATATTTGAACATGGCTATCATATCATCCCTTAACCTTCTCTTCTCCAGGCTAAACATACCAAGCTCCCTAAGCCGTTCCTCATAAGGCATCGTTTGCTTTTTAAAGCCATCATGAAAATGCACCAGCACTTTATTATGCATTTCTAGGTAAAGGTAAAGGGACCCCTGACCATTAGGTCCAGTCGTGACCGACTCTGGGGTTGCGCGCTCATCTCGCATTATTGGCCGAGGGAGCCGGCGTATAGCTTCCAGGTCATGTGGCCAGCATGACAAAGCCGCTTCTGGCAAACCAGAGCAGCACACGGAAACGCCGTTTACCTTCCCGCTGTAGCGGTTCCTATTTATCTACTTGCATTTTGACGTGCTTTCGAACTGCTAGGTTGGCAGGAGCTGGGACCCGTCACAGGGATTCGAACCGCCGACCTTCTGATCAGCAAGCCCTAGGCTCAGTGGTTTAACTACAGCGCCACCTGGGTCCCTTTATGCATTTCTACCAATTAATAAAAATAAAATAACAAATTAAAAATGTATTTTTGCAAGTGATTTCCCGTAATGCAACACATTTTTGCTTTACAATTATGCACAATTGCGCACTGTGCACCCTTTCCCCCAATATATACATTTCTGGTTATTGAACTGGGTTGCAAAAATCAAGGAAAAACATGAATTTTGATGGACAGTTGAATTGTTTCAGAAAGTGCAAATTAGGTAGAGGACTGAAACTGAATATTTAATATTAATTTTAATATTAAGAATAATAATTTCATTTCTATAGTGCTTTATATTTTTCAGGGGGGAAATCTGAAAGCGGTTTACAATCTACATTAAAACACACACACCCACCCCAAAAAAACCCAGTCCAGAATAGAGCATTATTGAGCAAAGTCAAGTATACATTCAAAGCAACACAATTAACAGGAAACTAAATTATTATTTTACGGTCTTCAAAATAATGGTGGTTCATGGTGGGTGGTGGATGTGGAAGCTCAAGCTCTGTGAACTGGGTCTGCACTAAGCATACCTGCCAAGTCTCCCGCTGAAAAATACGGGATCAGCAGCGGCGCGACACCGGAAGTTGCGTAGAAGTGGGCACCGGAAATAGGGTAGAGCGGCACCGGAAGTCACTTCTTGGTGGCCACCGGGCATGCGTAGAAGCGACTTCCGGTGCCGCTCTGCCCTATTTCCAAATGGAGTTTGAGTTAACCTATGCCTAGCAAAGGGGTCACACTGCAACCTTCTTTTTTTTTTGCACATGTGCAAACCAGAGAAACTGGACAAGGACTTGGGTTCAAATTCCCACATGAAGCTCACTGGGTGACCTTGGGACCAGTCCCCATCTCTCAGCCTAAGCTCCTCTGCCAGGTTGCTTTGGGGTTAAATGAATGGGAAGAACCATGTACGCCACCTTCAGCTCCTTGCATCAGAGGGTGGGATATAAATGCAGTAAATTAAATATATAAAATAAAATAAGTAACGGGCACTTTGCACACAATACAACAAAACATGCCAGCACAGCAACCATTGCATGTTCTCTCCCGCCCATCCCTACCCCCAAATTACATCTGGAAAGTGATGTGACAGGAGTATTCAGAATCCGAAAGTGTGAGATCCCAAGTCTCTGCATGACTATATGGGAGTGCTCAGCGTTGCATTACGAATATTAAATGAGTACGCGTGACTGCACTGAAAAGATTGTTGCAGGCTCCATAGCAGACATGTCGGCCTCTAAATGTCCATCATCCTCAATGTCTCCAATTTCAGAGTTACAGGCTGATACCAGTGTGCCAGCCAAAGCTGTATCGGACAGTATATTATCGACGTTTTCAAAACAGCACAAAAAGTCCTTTCTCCATCAGAGTGAAAATGCACACGTCTGTGCGTGCATGGTGTTGTTGTTGTTTTTTTAAAAAGCTGATGCAGGTTGTTACTTATGCAGCAAAATCTACACACACACACACACTGCACTGATGTGGTCCATGCTATAGTAGATATAGCAGGCAAATTGATGGATAGAGCATACAAGGAAGAAATTGAATACTGCGGGGGGGGGGGAACCCTATCAAGCAAAAAATTGTTAGCCTGGGTCCTGATAGGGGGAAGCAACATCAACAATGATTCGCTAATATGCACTTATGCGACAATAGGAGAGCGGACTGTCTGTTTCAGAGGAGTATGTGATACATCAGGAAACATAGGCGCGAGGGTATCTGAAAGGCGCAGGAGGATGAGAGGTAGCTAAAGCAGGAAGAGTCCTTAAAATGATAACAAGGCTATTTTGACATCTGCACAGTAGTGGGTGCATGTTTGAAGCTGCAAAAATGCAAATGCCGAATGCAGAGTTTGACCGCCTGAACCATGGCAAAAGGCGCACTGCTGCACCAGACCAAATGTGCACTTTGGCCAGCATCCTGCTTTCCATAAGGGCCAACTTAATGCTTCTGGGAAACACACAAGGACGCTTTTAAAAAAAACAAAAGAAAGCAGCCCTCCCTTCAATGACTGCAACCCCACCGAGCGATATTCAGTGACAGCGTTAGAAATTAGCCAGGCGCATTTTGCACCTGGCTTTCGACCACGTGCAACCAAGCGAAGATGTCCGAGTACCAGGAGGGCACCTGGCATCTCCACCTTATGGAGGCACATGCCTGGGGATCTGGACTGTTTTGACACTCTAACAGCACATCCTCTAGAATTCTATCAGCTATATTTCATCTGCACTTTTCAATTGAACTTCAGGGTCCAAAATGCTCTTTCTGTGCAGCTTGAGCAGGAGCAGTGAACGACGTTAGAGTTAATTGTTGTCGCTTGCTGTTACTTACCCCACCCCACTGCCCTGCTCACAGTTGTGAAGAATATCCTTACATTATGAATGGTCCATGTCACCATTAACAAAAGAGAGGTCAGAATGGGCTGATAAATATGTGGACTGTCCCTGCATCAACTGACTTTTCATCTTTAAGTTCTCAAAGCTCTTAACCTAGCTCAAGGTTGTCATCTGAACTAGTCAGATGCTAAACTCAGAATCAATGACCAGTTTGAAAAACAAGACACTGCAGCCGTCTTGCCCAAAAACGGCAACTAGACATTCGGTTTTGGCGACTGCAGCCTTGGTTTAAGGAGCCATTTGGCACCTAGCTTATACAGCGGGACCTCGAATGAAATCCATTCCGAATGCACACTCGTAGGTCGAAAACTTCGTGAGTTGAGTTTCCCATAGGAAAAGCAGTTTCCCATAGGAATGCATTGGAAACGGAAACATTCGTAAGTCGAGGAAACCGCATCTAGCCGCTAACGGGTTTTCCGTTCAGATGTTGGAAAAATCGTAAGCGCGCGGCCACATTTTCCGCTCGTAAGTCGAAATTGTCAGATGTCGAGGAGCTCGTAAGTCGAGGTCCCACTGTATAGCTGAGTTTCTATATGTTCAGAGTCTCTAAATATGGAGGTTCTATATATAACCGGTCATAACACCGGTCCTGAAAGACCTACATTGGCTCCCAGTACGTTTCCGAGCACAATTCAAAGTGTTGGTGTTGACCTTTAAAGCCCTAAACGGCCTCGGTCCAGTATACCTGAAGGAGCGTCCCCACCCCCATCGTTCTGCCCGGACCCTGAGGTCCAGCGCTGAGCGTCTTCTGGCGGTTCCCTCGCTATGAGAAGCCAAGTTACAGGGAACCAGGCAGAGGGCCTTCTCGGTAGTGGCACCCACCCTGTGGAATGCCCTCCCACCAGAGGTCAAAGAGAACAACAATTACCAGACCTTTAGAAGGCATCTCAAGGCAGCCCTGTTTAGGGAAGCTTTTAATGTTTGATTTCTGTATTTTAATGTTTTGTTGGAAGCCGGCCAGAGTGGCTGGGGGAACCCGGCCAGATGGGCAGGGTATAAATAATAAATTATTATTATTATTATTATTATTATTAGGCCATTATAACTAACAGCCACTGGTGGACTTACCCTCAAAAACTGAAAAAAGAAAGCTAAGACAGCCCTGAGATCTATGGATGAAGGGTGGTAAGCAAATATTAAAAAAACCAAAAACAAATAAAAGTAAAATCAAAAAAGCTCCTCAGACGGAGGAGGCGGGAACTGTTAGTTGCAATTCCATATTTGGGCTCCTCACAGTGGTTCTGCCAAAGTGTTGCAGAGAGCAGGCCGTGGCGATGCAGCAAACAAGCCGGTGCTGAAATGTTCGAAGAAAAGAGGTTGGGAGAACGTAGATATCCAATAATAGTCATGAGGTGTACATTGCTAATGAGGTGTTAAGGAAAATCACACCACTGAACTGGCAGAAGTCTTCCATCAGCCTCCCTGCTGAAGTGATAATCCAGCTTTTGGCTGCAATCCTGCACATAATTAGGCTTCTTATATTCCAGCATCTTCAATGCGAATTAAGCAACCGAAGTCAGTGCAGGATCGCAGCAAGGGTTTTTCTTATTCCCCCCCCCCCCAAGGTGCAGAAAAATGTTCTCTTCACCTGGATTAACTCATTCAGAATTTAGAAATCAACTGGGATTTGAGAAAGCGGGCAAACCCTCCTCTCTTTCTCCCCCTCCCAGTCTATGAAGATACCAAGATTATGACTGTGATTATTTTTATAAAGTACATGCATATTTATTTCTCATGTTGACAGGGCTGAAATAATCTGTTTAACTATTATGGCTGTGAAATGTCAAACATGCTTTGGTTTCTCAGAGCACGATGTAGTCAAAAAGTTAAGCATTTCCAAATCCCTTTCCTTTCAATGGGCAGTTAAGCACATCCCCAAATCCCCCCTGTTGGAGTCAGTAGGCCTTTAAAAGTGCTTAGCTGCAGCTGGATCATGTCCTGGTTTAAATGTGTGTTTAAAACTAATGCGGTTTGGCACATATCATGACTAATCCCGGAAAGATCCATGGCTAATCTAGGCCCTGACACTGACCCATCAGTCGATCAAGGTTGGATTTCCTTCTTCTTCATTGACTTCAAAAGCCATCCATACCCTCCAATATTGCCAGGGGGGGCAGAAAAATAGAGGGAGGTGGGGGGGGAAACACCTTCATTTGCTGCCGGGATGGCAGCTGGAAGTAGTGCAGAGGCAAATTCAGAGGTGCAGAGTCGTTAGGGTAAGGAAAACAGGAAAGATGCAAGAGTGCCTTCATGAGAATCACAGCCATTCCCCCTTCTATGAATATACAACCTTCTAAAATTCTACAATACCTTGGATCCCAAACGCCTTGGTACTCAGACGTTTTGGCTCCCGAATGCCGCAAACTGGAAGTGACTGTTCCAGTTTACGCATGTTCTTTGGAACCCGAACGTCCAACGTGGCTTCTGATTGGCTGTAGGAGCATCATGCCAGGGCCGTCTCTAGGCCTGGGCTGGGTGGCGCAATGCGCCAGGGCGCCTGGCCACCAGGGGCGCCAAACGGCTGGCGTCTGGGAGCAGCTGCTGCCGGCACACGCTGCTGCTGTGGCTCCGAGAGAGGAAAGGCTTTGAGTGATACGCTGCTGCTGGCTGCTTGCAGCTGAGGCAGCCAGCTCCAGGTGCCTGCATGTCTCCTATTAGCTAAGCTTCCTCTCCTCCTCTCCTTGCCCATGAAGCAGAATCAGCGAGACTCCTGCCTAGAGTGGCACCACGCGCCTGCTGCCACTCTAGGCAGGAGTCTCGCTGATTCTGCTTCATGGGCAAGAAGAGGAGGAGAGGAAGCTCAATGGCCGCGCACTACTGCCGCCCGACGGGGAGGGAAGGGAGGGGGGAAGCCAAGCGCCTTTGGACGGGCCGCTCCCCTTCCCGTCACATTAAATTCCAGGAGACCCGTGATACAGAAAACCCTCTTTCTGCAGGAGGGGAGCCTGCTTCTTGCTTATCACTCAACTCCCCCAGCCCTTCACCCCACCCCGGGCCTGCGGCCGGTCATTCCCTCTGAGGGACCTCTAGCCAGGCGCTGGTCTCTGACGTTCATGATCCAAGTGGAGAAGGAGCAGGAGCCGGAGGGGACGCTCGGTCACAGGAATGAGAAGGCTTGCAATGAGAACCTGACCGAAGATTGCCTGGTCCTGCTCAGTAGGAGGAGGAGCAGCCCCATCCCGGGCTGGGGGGAGGGAGGGGGAAGGGGAGCCCTTGCTGGGAATGGGGGGCGGGGTGGAGGGGCGACGTGGCACGGCACGGGGCAGGACAGGACAGGACAGGGGGCCCAGCCTGAAGCTAGCTAACAATACAAATCAGGGAACAATGTCGAACACAGCAAGCGTGTGTGTGGGAGGGTGAGGGGACCCCTGTGGGGTGGGGGGCACCCGAGGGATCCCTGCACCACGGCGCCAGATAGGCTTAAGGCGGCCCTGCTTCCTGCAGCCAATCGGAAGCCGCGCCTTGGTTTCCAAACATTTTGGAAGTCAAACGGACTTCCGGAACGTATTCCATTCGACTTCCAAGTCAGCACTGGAATTTTATGCAATTATAATAATTGGGGATGCACTGCAACAGTCAACGCAGAACCCACACACAAGAGCGACTGGAGGGATAAACTGCAATTAATGTCCTCTGCTACTTATTAAAACCCACCCCACAAGTTGGACACGAAGCACTGCAGGAGTGGGGATGAGATGGGCCTTGGGACAATTCTCTGATTCTAACCCTAACGCTGGGGAGGATGGATTCCCAAACTTGAGTGTTAAACAGCGTCAAGGACGCATTTCAATCAGAGAGCCGTTGAAATGTTCCCCCCTGAAGCACTGCCTAGCTCTTCCTTCTTTGAGAGCGCTTGAATGCCATAACAATTTGTATATGCAAAGCGAGATGTTATTGAAGAGCCCAGTGTGTGTGTAAGAGCCACATATCCCAAGGCAAAACTGGCATTTACACTCTCATTACATCCACTTCGCGCTCCGCACTTAATCCTCACCTGTATGTGCTCAGGTGCTTCTAAGGCAAGATATGATGTTAAATTAGAAATTAATATTTTAATAAATGCCCATTTATTATGAAACTTTGAATGCTCATAAATAGCAGGAAGAGATTGTGCATAACTAATTTTATGTATGCTACTAAGGCTGCATGGACATTATTGGCACAATATTGGAAAGAAGAAGGTGTCCCAACTGAAGAAGATTGGCAAGTTAAATGAATGGAATTTGCTGAAATGGCAAAACTGACAATGAAACTAAGAGGAAGAGATGACAACGAATTTAAAGAAGAATGGAAGATGTTTATTGCATATTGTCAGGGGGGTTGTTGCGGCTACTCTCGAGTAAAGACGCTCCAGTCCGCACTGTCTTTAAGAGTTTTATTGTGCATACTATTTACAGAGCAAAGATAACAGAAAACATGACTGCCTAGTCCGAGTCAGAACCCGGTAATGGCTTCCGCCTGCTTTTCGGCCAGCATAAAAGCCTGGGCACCCCAAAACGCCGCCCCTTCGCCCTACGTGTGGGTGCGTGCCTCAATTCGGGCGCCGGAAGGAGAGGTTTCCCCTCTTGCTGGCTGGGGAGGCGCCTGGGCTCCAACGTCTCACTGAGCCCCTCCTGCTCTGTTCCCCATAGCATTGAGAGGGCTCAGACACCTCACTGAATTTTGTAATTTTGTTATGCGATGGATAGTAAGTAATTTAAACAGGTTACAAACTGAACAATGGACATGCGGTAATTTGGCAAACAATGGAACCAAGGAAGGGACTAGAGGGAAGTCAATTTGTTTTGTTTTATTCTTGTATTGTTATTGTTTTTTATTTTTTGTTATCTTTGGAAAATCAAAAAATTGTTATATATATAAAAACAGAGATTGTGCGTAACTAAGAATGGGCTGAGAAGCTAATTCCATCCCGTTTCACTTTCGGCGGCTCTCAACCATGGATCTGTTCCATTGTGTCCAACCCCTTGCACATCATTGTATCGCGACCCATTGTAAGTATTGTGTACACACTGTGTCCACTTTTCACGTAAATTTGCAGAGTTTTTTCAGTGCATTCGCCAGTAAAAATCACACTTTATATGCATCTTTTATGCAACGTACATATTTCCATCACCAGAAAACGTGTTGCAAAATCCAAAGACCAGAAGTCATGTTCCAATCCACTGGCAAGTTTGAGAGCATTAGGTTGGCCCGATGCAAAAGACAGAACATACAGTATATTCCTGCATATAAGACTACCTTTTAACCCAGGAAAATCTTTTCAAAAGTCAGGAGTCGTCATATACGCCGGGTCGTTTTATTAATACGGCGAGTATATCCCAAACTATATTTTAACTTGAAAAGTTGGGGGTCGTCTTATACACCCAGTCGTCTTATACGCCGGAATATACGGTATGTATTCTTCTCCCCGCCCCCCAATCCCTGCGTTTAACCTTTTTTTACAACTTCCAAGTGGGTGCAGTCTATCAGTCAGTTTGGAATTTGATTCACTTAGTCCTGGAGCTACAATTAAAATTCAGCAAACCCCCCCCCCCTCCAAATGATGCTACTTTTCAGCAGCCGAGGCAATCTTTGAAGCATGGGAAGAAAAAAGAGGTGTTGTAGCAGGTGTTATGGTCAAAACGAGTGAAATATTACTTGCAATCGGATTACACTGGGCAAGTCCCAGCAAGCTTTATTATATATTTTCAACACCAGCATGCAAAACATCATTTCTCACTCACGCTTTTCAAAAATAAACAGAACTCCTGGCTTGCCCCACCCAACTCGCACGCGCGTAACTAGATACCAACAAATACTTCTGTCGGGGGAAATCCCCGATTTTGCTGATGCCACCACGAGAATTCTTGAAGTTACCAGCCGGCGGTAATCCTATACTGTCTCACAGTAAAATCCCCTTCGCTTCCAACCGTCCCAGAATCAGACTCAACAGCCGACAAATACCGTACCACCGTTTTGGGAACGGAGGGATAAACAATGGATGCCCACCAACAAAGCAAAGCACACCAACACACACGGTTCATCTTATGCATGCATAGGTGGATGAAAGCTGCGTTATGCCTGGATTCACCCCTAAGGACCGTTGGTGCAGGCCAAAAATTCACACAGGCCTACCTGTTCCTGAAGATCTGCTGAACAAGGCCTTCTGGTTGTTCCATCACCTGCACAGATGCACATTGCCTTTTTCCAAGATGGCGCCCAGACTTCGGAATCCCTTCTCCACTTGAGATAGGACAGGGACTATCTGCGGCATCAATTCAGGATCTATAAAGGACTCACTTTGTCCACCTTTGTCGCAATACTGGGCTTTCAATGCCAACCTCCCCTCAAAAAACATTTCCTGCTCGCTGCCTGTTTACATTGGTTTGGCACCAGGGTGGATAAAAATCAATGTTTTTTTTATTATTATTATGTAAGTCAGATTTTTTAAAAATTTAAATTGGATTTTTAAAATAAAATGCTTTTGGAAGAAAAACCTTTCTAAAGATAGTTTTCTGTTTAAGTTACATTATAGTCCAAAGGTTATTCATCAGGAAATAAGGATTTGTTTTAAGTTTTTCATGTGTGCTAAAACTCAGTCTGTTTTTTTGTTTTGTTTTTAAACCCTTTTAACCACACATCAGTTAACAAACATGGAACATATGCTATAATGTTACTGTTTTAGTTAAGTAAATTGTTTAAACTGTTATTAAGGAAGTGATTATTTTTCTCCTTCCAGTAAACAGAAAAGTTGTCCAAATGTCAACAGTTAACTTATTAAACCTCACAATAATTTCATAATTATCTGCCTATTTCTAATAGCATAAGCAAATCAGTAATTTTTGATATAGCTGTAAAAACTACTCTGAAAATTTATTATTCCAAAAATGAAGCCTTCATCTGGTTGTAAATATTAAGATTATATCAGCAAGAATGAGTCTTTCTGTAAAAAAAAAAATGATTTAAATAAATTTAAATAAATTCTTACTGACTCGTGATTTAAATCAAGTCTTACTGACTAGTGATTTAAAATGTGATTTAAATCGATTTGATTTAAATCAAATCCACCCTACTGAGCATGCCCTTAAACATGGCCACATTTCTTGCCAGGTCACCTACCCCTCTTATCCAGTCTGAACAGAGGAGAGGGGCGAAGGGTTTTGCTGTGCAATTGGTATTTGTTATGTACTGAGTTGAATCCTAGAATAGGATCCAGAATGCAGCAGTCTGATTGGTCTGCAGGAGCCACCCAATCCAGCTCCAGGTGGAAGGGAATCAGCGACCTGATTGGATCTCTCAGCGGCCTTTGAAACCATCGACTGTAACATCCTTCGGGACTGTCTAGAGGGGCTGGGAGCTTGGGGCACTGTCATGCAGTGGTTCCGCTCCTTCCTCCTGGGCCGTGTTCACAAAGTGGTGGTGGGGGATGAGTGTTCAGACCCCTGGGCGCTCACTTGTGGGGTGCCTCAGGGTTCCGCTCTCTCCCCCATGCTTTTTAACATTTACATGCAGCCGCTGGGAGAGATCATCAGGGGGTTTGGGCTCGGTGTTCATCAGTATGCGGATGATACCCAGCTCTACCTCTCTTTCAAATCAGAACCAGTGAAGGCAGTGAATGTCCTGTGTGAGTGTCTGGAGGCGGTTGGAGGATGGATGGCGGCTAACAGATTGAGGTTGAATCCTGACAAGACAGAAGTACTGATTTTGAGGGACAGGGGGCGGGCGGGTGTGGGGGACTCCCTGGTCCTGAATGGGATAACTGTGCCCTTGAAGGACCAGATGTGCAGCCTGGGAGTCATTTTGGACTCACAGCTGTCCATGGAGGCACAGGTTAATTCTGTGTCCAGGGCAGCTGTCTATCAGCTCCATCTATTACGCAGGCTGAGACCCTACCTGCCCGCAGACTGTCTCACTGGAGTGGTGCATGCTCTAGTTATCTCTCGCTTGGACTACTGCAATGCGCTCTACGTGGGGCTACCTTTGAAGGTGACCCGGAAACTGCAATTAATCCAGAATGCAGCAGCTAGACTGGTGACTGGGAGCGGCCGCCGAGACCACATAACACCAGTCCTAAGAGACCTACATTGGCACCCAGTACATTTCCGAGCACAATTCAAAGTGTTGGTGCTGACCTTTAAAGCCCTAAACGGCCTCGGTCCTATATACCTGAAGGAGCGTCTCCACCTCCATCGTTCTGCCCGGACACTGAGGTCCAGTGCCAAGGGCCTTCTGGCGGTTCCCTCACTGCGAGAAGTGAGGTTACAGGGAACCAGACAGAGGGCCTTCTCGGTAGCAGCACCCGCCCTGTGGAACGCCCTTCCATCGGAGGTCAAGGAGATAAACAACTACAGTACCTGACATTTAGAAAACACCTTAAGGCAGCCCTGTTTAGGGAAGTTTTTAATCTGTGATATTTTAATGTATTTTGGTATTTGTTGGAAGCCGCCCAGAGTGGCGGGGGAAGCCCAGCCAGATGGGCAGGGCATAAATAAATAAATAAATAAATAAATAAATAAATAATCTAGTCCAACCCCCTGCAATGCAGGAATCTCAACTAAAGCATCCATGACAGATGGCCATCCAACCTCTGCTTAAAAACCTTCAAGGAAGGGGAGACGACAACCTCCCAAGGGAGACCATTTCCACTGTCAAACAGCTCTTACCATCAGCTTGCTCCATCCTCCACGTCACAGCCCTTGAGATATCTGAAGATGGCTATCATATCTCCTCTCAGTCCTCGGTCCAGTATACCTGAAGGAGCATCTCCACCCCCATCGTTCAACCCAGACACTGAGGTCCAGCGCCGAGGGCCTTCTGGCGGTTCCCTCCCTCCAGGAAATGAGGTTGCAGGGAACCAGGCAGAGGGCCTTCTCGGTAGTGACGCCCACCCTGTGGAATACCCTCCCACCAGATGTCAGAGAGAAAAACAGCTACCAGACTTTTAGAAGACATCTGAAGGCAGGCCTGTTTAGGGAAGCTTTTAATGTTTGATGGACTATTGTATTTTAATATTTTGTTGGAAGCAGCCCAGAGTGGCTGGGGAAACCCAGCCGGATGGGCAGGATAATAATAATAATAATAATAATAATAATAATAATAATAATAATAATAATAATTCTTCCAGGCTAAACATATCCAGTACCCAACTCCTTCAAGCGTTCCTCATAAGGCCTGGTTTCCAGATGCTTGAGCACCTTGGTCACCCTCCTCTAAACACATTCCACCTTGTCAACATCCTTCTTAAATTGTGGTACTCAGAACTGGACACAGTATTCCAGGTGTGGTCTGAATAGCCTAGAATAGCATTAGCTTTTTTTGCTGCTGCTGCATCACACTGTGGGGACTCATGTTAAGCTTGTGGTCCACCAAGACCCCTAGATCATTTTCACATGCACTACTGGCAAGCCATGTGTCCCCCTTCTTATGAAGCACTGTGATTGCTATATAAATATCTTTATTTTGACTTCAATTACACTTACAATCCCATCCTTCCCAAGGTGCTGATGTCAACATATATGGAGTTTTATTCACATTTCAACCTCACAACAACTAGACACCAAGACTAGACACCAAGAGATAGTGACTGGTTCAACGTCCACCAGTGGGGCTCATGGCAGAGGAAGGAACTGAATGTGTGCCTTCCCAATCCCAGCCTGTAACACTAACCACTAAACCACACCACCCTGTTTGTTTGTTTGTTTGTTTGTCTGTCTGTCTGTTTTTAAGCACCAGATGAAATCAGATTTATTTACTGGGTTCAATTAATTCATCCCCTTTTCTTGTGCTGCTGCTTAACATTTTTTTTAAAAAAAATCCATTTGTGTCACTTTATTGATTAACTCGTTATTTTAAATAATAATGTAAGCAGCCCAGAGGGCTGTTGTCTAAAGGAAGAAGTACAAATATTTCATTAAGGAAATAAATAAGCCCCACATATATGTTTATTAGTATGATTAATACCTACGAACATCTGGCCCTTCGCTCGCAATATATGGATCCAGAATCACTGGCTAAATTGGGGGGGGGGGCTTGTCTCAATTTTTGAACCACTATTCAAATATTTAGCTTCACTGTGCACTAAAGGTGGCGGACACTGAACAATTGTTACTTGGTTTTTATTTATCACCTGCCCTTCACCGTAAGGTCCCAGGGCGTGTCACAACAATGCAAAATATAGCAATAAAAACATTTTCTGACGATAATCTCAAACTGAGTGGGTCCTAAAGCTATCGCCCTCAAGTTCTGAAGTGCCCTGAGATCTACAGGTATAACAGTGGTATACAAATTTAATAAATAATAAAAATTAATAAGAGCCTGGGGTAAAGAGGTGTGTCTTCAGCATATGATGAAGGCTATACAGTATAGTGAAGGTGCCAGACACACCTCCGTGGGGAGGGAATTCCACAAAGAATCTGGCCCACCAGCAACCCCCCAGCTTCAGGTGTGTGTGTGTGTGTGTGTGTGTGTGTGTGTGTGACTACCAAGAGGCCAGCCTCTGCCAATTTTAACACCTGAGGAGGTCTGTAGGGCAGTGCCAACTTTCAGGTTTTGTGCAAATCACACCGAGAGACAAGAGCCCTTTGCCTGTATCTTACGCAGGAGTCACTGTATGGCGCATCTGCAACTTGCAATTCACACTAGTAGATGAAAGGTTAAAGAGTCCTTTGCCTTTCCAAGTGCATCTTCCCACTGCCTAATTCTCCACAGGGTGTTTGGGTTTTTTTTGGGGGGGGGGAGAGAACAACCATAGACTTCCAGGCAGAAATATGTTGAGGCTAACGGTTTGTCTAAGGCTAAGTGGCTGGAATGAGTTCTCATGACAAATGCAGTTAACAAACTTTTTTTTTTTAAGGAACACACTCAAAATGTTTGCTAGGGCCTTCATTTCCCTGCAAAAGCCGCTATGCATATTCTCTGAAACTTCTGCTTCTCCCAACCTCCCTCTTTAAAGAGATCAGGGCAACATGCACAGTGCTCCTTGCTCTTTTGATGCTCTGCAACAGCCCTGCAAGGTAGGCTCATACGGCATTAAGGTCACCGGCCGCAAGCTATTAAACCGAGTCAGGATTTGAACCTGGGTCTGCAAGGTCTCAACCGGGCACTCTTACCACTTCACCACCACCGGTACAGCACAATCCTAACCACATCCATGCAGAACCAAGTCTTGTTGAACTGAACGAGGTTTCCTCTCAGCTAAGGGAGCTGAGGATTCCAGCCAGACTCTGCTAATGTTTCAATGCCTCTTCTCTGCGGCTGTGTGTGTGTGTGTGTGTGTGAATGAGAGTGCAGCTTTTTCAAGGGAACAGTCTCAGTTCAGCTGTTACTGAACAGTTGATCTTTTCCCCCTTTCTAAATCCAGCAGACCTCTCTCTTTGCAAGTCTCTTAGACCAGCAGCAACCTGAGCAATCGCTCATAAAGTTAAGAGCCAGGGCAGCTTGTGTGTGTGTGTGTGTGTGTGTGTGTGTGTGTGTAATAAAGGGGGGAAAAGCACTTGCTAAACGCTGAAGGAAGTTCAATGCCTTGTGCCTGCGGAGAATAAGCCTGCATTGAAGCTGGTTCAGAGATTTTGACAGTACACAAAAGCCAACAGAGGATGCTGGAAAAAAAACGTGGTTGTTTGATAGCAATGAAAGGAACAAGCACTATGCAATGAGACAGAAAGGAGCAGCCAGCTACACAAGCAATTTCTTTGAAAGAAGGTGAACCGGTGTGTGTGTGTGTGGCTGCCCTGGGTGCAGAGAATTTATTATTATTATTATTACGTATTCCTATTTCCGTGCCTTTGTGCTCCCTTACACTTGCACTCCTTTTAATTGGATGTGGGACGGTGGGGGGAACAAATTTCTCCCAACAACAAAGCCAGAAGCAGGAACAGAGAGAAAGCGGAGCAGAAAGGACCCACAAAAGCAGGCAACAATTGCAGCTTAATCTCTTAACAGGATCGGTGGGTAGTTAAAGGAGAGCCTTTGTTTGCACCTTATATTTCCTTGCTCCCTCCCTTCCCTTCAAAAATCACAAGGCGGCATCCCTAGGGGGCTGCAACCCTATACCCCCAGTTACCTGGGAGAAAGCCCCATTGAATTGGGATTGGGGGGGGGGGGCTTGCTTCTGAACAAACATTGCACACCATCGGGCTGTAAAAGAAAGTTTGTAAAAAGATATCTCAAAACACACTGAAACTGCAGAGGTGGACCTTTCCAGGCAACGTTTACCAACAAAGTCACAGCACCATCTGGAAAACCCGTTACTTTAGATTTGTTTTAACTGGATGTTTCTCTCCACCCCTTTCTATAATGAGAGTTTTACCCAAGTTGAACAATAAATGCACAAACGCGGGGGTTTAGGAACTTGGAAGCAAAGCTCACAAGATCCTTTGCCTTAGCTGCTAAAATCATTAGCTGCAGAAGCGTCAGGGGGTCTCTTATGCCTTCCCACCCCCACAATGGCTGCGGGGGGGGGGGGAGAGAGAGAAAGAATGACCTGCCAGCTGCCCCCCCCCTTTCCCCTTCCCAGCCGCCCTGCCAAATGTTTTTGGGTGTTTTGGGGGAAATGTTTCTAAGGATGCAATCCAATATACACACTTAAACTGGGAGTTAAGACCCACTGAATACCACAGGGCTTGAGTACATACATATAAGGTTGCACTATGTATGGCACCCCTGTTTCCTAGCCACCACAAAATTTGCTCTCTGATTTCAACAGGGTGGGGGGGTGTATTTCTCAGGGGAGCCTCTCTGAAACTCTTTTCCCAAGCCCAATGTGTGGGGCAAGAAGAGATGTTGGTGGACCCCTTGAAAGGTCTGGGAAGACTCTCCACATCCGATCTGGAAAACCGTCCATTTCGAACACACGCTGTCACACCGATGGGGAGGGAGTGCACTCTGCACTAGCTCAGGGGCAAGTGGCATCTGTTCCGGGTTTGCTCCAGGAGTGTCTTAGTCCTGCCGCCTAAAGTGCCAGGGCTAGGTAGATGAAAGCCCTATCCTCCCGTCTACAGATACATACATCCGTAATTTTATTTGTATGCCGCCTTTCCACAGTTCAAACCACGCTCGAGGCAGCTTACAACTTGGGGGGAAAACCCGCATAACTACAACATAACCGAAGCAGTCATAAACGATAAGTAAAATATTACAAACCACACCATTTCTCCACACAAATCACTACCATACGTGACACACGCGTTTATCTATGGAGAGCGCGGGACCATTGTGATCTATTGCAGGAGGCGGGGAATCAGCCACGGGGCATCTTCTATGACCGTCTCTCCACTCACAAATCCCCTTTGTGCGCGGTCCCCGCGAGGAATCTCCGGCAAAGGAATCTCACCGGTTCGCCCCAGGAGCCGCAGCCGGCGGGGCAGCCTCCCCGCTTCCACATCCGCGGAACTCCCCGCCCCAGTGAGTTCCCAGCTTCGGAAGATGCAAACAAGGCGCCTCTCTCTCTCTCTCCAGCAGCTGCCGGGACGCAGCAGCGAGCGACGATTGCAAAGCAGAAGCGGCTGGTTCTCACGTCTCTCTCCCCACCCCACACCACCTCCTTTGGCAATGCAGAAATGCGCTTCTTCGCTCGTCTTTTCCTGCAAGCAAGAGAGACATCCACCGGTCCCCGCTGCTTCCCCAGCTCCTCGCGCCCGCCCGCGGCAGAAATGCTCCCTTCCCCAGCGAGATCGCCGCTCGACTCCAGCGTTAGCAGGTGAAAACCAGCTCTTTGGCCACCCCCGACAGCATCAAAAAACCTCCCCCCTTCCGACCGTGTTTGAAATAAGCCGCTCGAAGCCCGACACAATAAATAAGATATTTTTTTAAAAAGGGGGGGGGGACCAATTGCAACACACGCCGCCGCTCTGCACCTTGCACTGGGGATCCCCCGTTTGCAACGAGGAAAGCACACACGCGCCAAACGCAGAAGGCAGAGACCTAGGAAGCAAGTTAGCAACCCGGTAGAACTGCTTTAAAAATAAAATCGGGCTCTAGGGAAAGAGTATTCTTTCTT
The DNA here is from genome assembly GCF_963506605.1 of Zootoca vivipara. Classification (NCBI taxonomy): domain Eukaryota; kingdom Metazoa; phylum Chordata; class Lepidosauria; order Squamata; family Lacertidae; genus Zootoca; species Zootoca vivipara. The sequence continues at coordinate 88,292,558 of NC_083279.1, forward strand.
TTTTCGGGAGAGGAGAGATACAACACGCACGAACCTTCCCCCCTCTCTTTTGCAACTTGAAAGCAAATAGATATCTCGATGCAAATCAACCCTCTCCGAACACGTTGCTGGGAAAGACGACCAGCCGGTCCGCGTTAGCACGGGGCTCCGGCGCTTCCCACGCTAGCAAGCGGCAGCCGGAGAGAAGCTGGGCTTCTTGCAAACAGTGGCAAGTTTGCAACAAAAAGATGGGAGTGGGGACGGGGTTGGTTGGCTGTATGTGAAAGTTTCGCATGCAACTCTCTCCCCACGTTGACTCCATTGCGGATCCCCCTCTCCAACCCATTCATACAGGCAAATTAAAAGCAAGGCGCCTGTTTTCAAGGAAATAAATAAAGCCCAGCTCACGCACCCTTCCAAGAGGCCGATCAGCTCCGGAGCTTCGCAGCTTCCCTTCTGCATAACGTATCCATGGACGGGGGCGGAAGACGGGGAGCCAAGCGCCGCCGCCGCTGCTTTCTCTCGCCTTCCTGGCGCAGCGCGGGACTGGTGCCGAGTGGAGAAGCGCTCTCGGTAGCAACTCCTAACTCGGGGGTGGGGGTAGGTGGGGGGTGCGGGGAGGGGAGGGAAAAGGGGGCGATTCCCAGCCCGCGGCGCCGACGATCGCAGCGCAGCCTACCGGGAAGCAGAGCGCGCCAGCGGCTGCAGCCAATGCGGGGAGCCGCGTCTCCTTCGCTCGCCAGCCCAGCAGGGAGAGAGCGCGAGGCGCGGCGGCGCGAAAGAAAAGGCTTGCTGAATGCACAACGCCGGGGATGCTGGGGGGACGGGGGGTGGGGGAAAGCGCACACTCACGTGCACACAAACCCCTTGCACACGCAGACGCGGTGCAACCCAGCCCGGCTTCTGCACCACCGCCTGAAATGCGCCTGCAAAAAATAAAATAAAATCGCCCCTGCTGCTCCTGCCTCTTCGGCGCTTGCAACCGAGAAGGAGGCAGGCTCCGGCGTGGCTCTTCGCGCTTGTGACAAGCAGGCAGGCAGGCATTCATGCATGGCATCAAGTAAGTCCCATCGCACGCGGCGTCTGGTAGTAAACAAAGATCCCCCACTTTTTGGCGGGGGGGGGGGAGGTTTAATGACCCCCTTCCTCCACGCAACTCAAGGTGGTCCCCGCCACACGGCGCTCAGTTTTGCGATGGTCACACAACCGCCCTCTCGGGTAGGTTAGGGCAAAGGTTCATGGTGAACCGGATTTGAACCCAATCCTGACCAGTCTGAAGACTGAGGATGCTGGTAGGTTAGGGCAAGTAGGGCGCTGCCCCTAACATCCTCAGCTGGGTCTCATCTAGCCCTAGCCTGCTTGCCTTCCTGCTTACTTGCCATGCCAGGGGTTGGTAACGATACCTGTCAGTTTCCTCCTCCTCCTCCTGACTCTCAGTGTTGCCCCTGGCAGTGGAGAGGATGGGGACAAAACCAGAATGAGTTGGCTCCGCCTATCACTGGCTCTGGCTCCACCCACTGTGGGCTCCCTGCATTCCACCTGTCCTAGCCAATCTCAATGGGCACCAGCCACCGATGCAACTCTACCAAGCGCCGTAAAGGTAAAGGGACCCCTGACCATTAGGTCCAGTCGAGACCAACTCTGCGGTTGCACGCTCATCTCGCGTTATCGGCTGAGGGATCCGGTGTAAGAGCTTCCAGATCATGTGGCCAGCATGAAAAAGCTGCTTCTGGTGAACCAGAGCAGCACACTGAAACGCTGTTTACCTTCCCGCCGTAGAGGTACCTATTTATCTACTTGCACTTTGATGTGCTTTCAGACTGCTAGGTTGGCAGGAGCTGGGACCAAGCAACGGGAGCTCACCCCGTCGGGGGGATTCAAACCGCCAACCTTCTGATCGGCAAGCGCTAGGCTCTGTGGTTTAACCCACGGCTCCAACGCCACCAAGCGCCATAGAGGGCGCCAAAGCGGTGTAATGGTTAGAGTGTCTGCCTAGGACCTGGGAGGTAAAAGGTAAAGGTAAAGGGGCCCCTGACCATCAGGTCCAGTCGTGTCCGACTCTGGGTTTGCGGCGCTCATCTCGCTCTATAGGCCGAGGGAGCCGCCGTTTGTCCGCAGACAGCTTCCAGGTCATGTGGCCAGCATGACAAAGCTGCTTCTGGCGAACCAGAGCAGTGCACGGAAACGCCGTTTACCTTCCCGCCGGAGCGGTCCCTATTTATCTACTTGCACTTTGATGTGCTTTCAAACTGCTAGGTGGGCAGGAGCAGGGACCAAGCAATGGGAGCTCACCCCGTTGCAGGGATTCGAACCGCCGACCTTCTGATCAGCAAGCCCTAGACTCTGTGGTTTAACCCACAGCGCCACCTGGGAGACAAGAGTTCAAATCCCAAGGCAGCAAAATGCTCCCTGCGGTGACCTTGTGCCAGCCACTGCCTCTCAGCCTAACCTACCTCACAGGGTTGTCGTGCGGATTAAAGGAGAGAGGAGAGCCAGATGCACTGCGGAGAAAGAAGGTGGGATATATATTAAATAAATAAACTTTCAGAAATTTAACCTGTAAGACAAGTATATTCCCTGCTCCCCCTAAAAAATGCACTTTATCCCCTATATGTATCATATCCCTTATATATATATATATATATATCATATCATATCATATCATATCATATCATATCATATCATATCATTATTATATTATATATCTTTGTCATATAAGTGATTTTATTTTATTTGGATTAAATCTAAGGATACACAGTGCCCATTCCACAAAAAAGGAAGGAAAGAAACACATAAACGCATTTTCAGGTAGGAAAATAGGAAGTTGCCCTATACCGTGTTTCCCCTTTTTTAATACGTAGTCAAAAAGTAAGCCAGGGCAGCAATTTCAAGCATTTGAGAAATATAAGACATACCCCGAAAATAAGACATACCCCCATGCCTGCCAACTGGGGGCCTGGAACCAGCTGCTGCAGCGTGGAACGCTCAGCAGCGGCAGGCAAAGCAAGGAAGCAGAGCGCGGAGATACAGATAAGCTGTAGCGGGGAAATCAGCTGTTCCTGGTTCAGTTGTAGCGCGCACCTAGCGAAGTCAGCCCTGAGGAGGTAAAATGGCGTTTAAAAACACCGTTTGAAGTGATTTCAGCTTGCCTCCCCGCCGCCCGGAACCGGCAACACGGGCGGAGCGCTCAGCAGCACCAGGAGGGGTGCCCCACCGTGCCGGGCGGCTGGGTGGCAGGCCTCCTTGGCATGGCGAGGAAGAGACGAGGCCGCTGGCTCGGGCGCTCCTGAGTCCTGACCCCAGCCGCTTCTACGCGGCAGCAGCAAAAGAACCGTGCGGCCACATGGAGAGGCGAGCGCCCGAGTGGGAGACGCGCTCTCTGCAAAGCTCTGCACTCACTTCATCCGCCCGACAGGAAAGCGAAGTGGGGAAGAGAAAAAGAGCCAGTCATGAAGCTTTTGCCCTGAAAAGGACACCTGAGTGATTTGAAGGAAGGAAAAGTGATGCAATCACATCACAGATTACGCATTTGGACTCTCCTTCAGTGTTCTGTATTACACAGAAACCTAAGGATGTTTGCAGGGCAAAGGGAGAGAAGGAAGATGTTGGACATGGGATGGATATTCTCCCAAAGTTCAGTCATAATTAGTTGCCGCTAGAAGGTCCCAAGCATTTCCAGAGGGCTAGCTCTGGAAATGTGGAAATTCCAGAGGGCTAGCAACAACGTGGGCAGGTCCAAAACCCAGAACAGCTGTTTTAGAGAGAAATATTGTATAGGTTCATAGAATCATAGAATCATAGAGTTGGAAGAGGCCACAAGGGCCATCCAGTCCAACCCCCTGCCAAGCAGGAAACACCATCAAAGCATTCTTGACATATGCCTGTCAAGCCTCTGCTTAAAGACCTCCAAAGAAGGAGACTCCACCACACTCCTTGGTAGCAAATTCCACTGCCGAACAGCTCTTACTGTCAGGAAGTTCTTCGTAATGTTTAGGAATGTTTAGGTTGTCCTTCTGCAATATACTTTGTGCAAACTGCTAGCCGTAGCATTTTTCTTTCTTTTTCTAAAGTATTTTTTTATTAAAGATTTCTTGAATTACAAAGGTGTATACAGTGTCTCTCATATTTTTACATGTATCATTTTTGCAAATCAGTTTCATTTGTTAAGACACTAAGAAGAAAGAGGGGAAACAAGGTAGATAGGGGGTGGATGGGGGTGGGATTAGGCGACGATGTTTCTGTTTTGCTTAATATATGTAGGGCTTGATGTCAGCTTTGTTTGTGTTGGTACTCCTTTATTCGCTTGTGCTCTTCTGGTGGTGAGAGAGATTGGGGTTGGCTACTTTCAGCAACCAGAAACGTCATAACCAGACACTGGAGAGACCTGTCAGGAGGAAGCCTGGACCAATGGTACCAAGTAGTATGGGAAACAGCCTTACTAGAAAAACTAACCAACAAGCTGAAAGTGACACGGGGACAAATAGAAGAGGATGCCTTCACCCCGGTATGGTTCCCCTTTATCACACACACAGCCCAACAAGATAATGACAAAAATTTACCGCCAGCATACAAATCAGTATGGCTAACCTGACCCAAAAATCCACCCCACTCACACATGAAAACAAAGACCATCATAGCCAATCACAAATGAACAACCACACCCTTGGCCGTAGCATTTTTCTCATCCCTATAGTGTGCAAAATAAAAATAAGTCTTTTGAGCATGCCCAGAGTGCATGCCGCTCACCCAGTATGTGCAACCAGAACCTAAACTTCTCAGGTTGGGGGGAGGGAGGATGCGAGCTCTGCAGGACAGAGGATGTGATTATCAAGCTGACTTGGATCCCAAATACATCCCTTTTTAAAATAAAAAGTTCTTGTTTTGTTTTATTAGCAATGCTTAAATTTTATTTATAGATTTTCCAAATGTAAAAGTAATACACCAGTAATACAACATTTTCCCAATTTGCATTCGCTAAGTAATAGTGTATTTGAGCATGCAGAGTACATTTCTTTCGCCCAACCTGTGCAGAATCTAAACATCTTGGATTGGGGGAAAGTAAAAGATGGAGGACATTATGATCAAATAAGCCTGAATCCCAAATACTGAATCCTCTCTATATATGATGCTCAAAGAAGTACTTTTTGGTCAGGGCAAGCATCTCACTTGAATTAGTACATACTGAGAAAGCTTGCTTCTACACATCACATGATGAGACCTCCAGGAATGTTTCCAGCCAGTGCTGGAACACACTTGGAAAATTTCCAGCTCTAGTTTATGCTTACTGCTTTTTGTACCGGGTAAGAATCTGCAAGTTTTGCTCAGAGAGGTAATTTATAGCCATGCCGTCATCCTCAGTAGGACCGTCTCCCTACCTGCCCTTTCTCAGCTCAATCTTTTTTGTTTTTTGTCTTTTATAATTACTCACCTTGGCTTGCTTGGGATAAAAGTAGAACAAAAATGTTTTCTTTGCAGCAAATTTTGAAACTGGCAAAATAGATTTTAGTGCAAGCATTTCCTAAGCAAAGAAGTGGCTGAATCTCCCCCCCCCCCCGCCCCCGCCTCCTCCTGCTACCAAATCTGAAAACAAACCAACAAACAAAAAAACAACCCCAACCTTTCTTTGGTCTCATTTTTTCATTTGAATTATTGTCCTCCTATCTGTCCTATAGCAACATTGTTATGGAGATCAGAGGGGAAGTTACACTGTTGGAGAATATTATGGCAAATTTCAGAATTGCAGTGAGTGTTGACCTTTACTGGCCGTTATTATTATTGTGATTATTTTCTTTAAAGACGGCCCAGTGGGAAATTTCCAAAAAATGTGTCATGAAGCACTTTTTTGACATTTCGGTACAGTAGCACTGGAAAATGTCCTTTAGCAGTAAGCACTGGAGAGAGATATAATATTTGGATATTTTACTGGTAAATGTCAGCATTTTATTGTTCATGTTGGAATGATTTTTTAAAAAACCTATTTCCTTCTGGGTGTCTTGAAAATTTACTGATAAATGCCAACATTCAAATTTCTGACATCAGGCATCCCCAAACTTCGGCCCTCCAGATGTTTTAGACTACAATTCCCATCTTCCCCAACCACTGGTCCTGTTAGCTAGGGATCATGGGAGTTGTAGGCCAAAACATCTGGAGGGCTGCAGTTTGGGGGTGCCTGCGACAACTGATTGCAATGCATTTTTTATGGGGGGGGGTGGATTCAATGCAGCATGTGGCTTTACCCCATTCTTCTCTCCTCCCCCTGAATTCTGTAATCAGTTCTAAGTCACCCATTCCAAATTCTGCAGTATATCAGCTTGTGGGTTGTTGTGACACCCACAGACCGCTTCAGCAAGGGAGCCAAGCTGAGATTCAGAAGCTCTGGAGCAAACCTTGCTTTCACAAACCAGCTGCCAGTCATAGCATTTTGGCCTCTGGATTCAGGAGCAAAATCATAGAATCAGAATTGTAGAGGTGGAAGGGACCCCAAGGGTCCTCTAGTCCAACCCCCTGAAATGCTGGAATCTCAGCTAAAGCATCCATGACGGATGGCCATCCAACCTCTGCTTAAAAACATCCAAGGAACTACAACCACAACCTCCTGAGGGAGACCGTCCCACTCTCGAACAACTCTTACTGTCAGAAAGTTCTTCCTGATGTTTAGTCAGAATCTCCTTTTTCTTGTAATTTGAAGCCAGGCAGGATGGTGTCAGCTAAAGGCATCCAGACTGGTGCTTTATTCGAGGTGTATTCCACAACATGTTCTTCACAGAATGGTAGTGTGTCACTGTTGAATTTATTCTGCTTTGTCAGTTGTTATGCGATGCTGCACCACATCATTGCTGTCCGGAGGGGCTATAGTGCAACAAAAGTGGATCAAAAAAAAAAACCCAGAACATATGTAGTATTAAAAGTTATCTGAGATCAGCAGGAATATATGGGATATGCACTGAACGAAGCAATTTGACTGTCCCAGCACTTTTTCCGGTGCAGATAGCACTGAAAACAGGATTGTGTATGCCCACCCCAACAGCATCATGAGCATCATGAGCACATCATGACCAATGCGCGATAAAAAATGACATCTGGGGGCAACCCTGAGAAATACAGTGCAAGCGAAGGAATATTTTATTGCTAAAGGTACAGTGGTACACAATTGGTTCCGAAAATCTGTACTTAACCTGAAGCATACTTAACCTGAAGCGAACTTTCCCATTGAAACAAAATAAAAAAAATTCCTTCAGTAGCACCTTAAAGACCAACTAAGTTGTTATTTTGGTATGAGCTTTCGTGTGCATGCACACTTCATCAGATACCTTGATGGACTTCCATTTCATGCAGCTCAATGTGGTGCCTTCCATAGTTCTAGTTACAGGTAGGTAGCCGTGTTGGTCTGAGTCGAAACAAAATTAAAAAAAATTCCTTCAGTAGCACCTTAAAGACCAACTAAGTTTTTATTTTGGTATGAGGTATCTGATGAAGTGTGCATCTCAGACCAACACAGCTACCTACCTGTAACTTTTCCATGGAAAGTAATGGAAAGTGGATTAATCCGTTCCAGACGGTCTGCAGAGTACTTAACCTGAAGCGTACTTAACCTGAAGCGAACTTTCCCATGGAAAGTAATGGAAAGTGGATTAATCCGTTCCAGACGGGTCCGTGGAGTACTTAAACTGAAAGTACTCAAACCGAGTAGTAGAATAAAATAGAGTAATAGAATAAAATGGAAGGCAAGGCAGTCCTGTATCTCGAGTAGTGGAAGAAGAAAAAACACAGAAAACAAGTAAGGTAAGGGAGAAGGAAGATGATTTGGAAAAGTCCAAAACCTTGCGGAGAGGGAGAGGGAGCAGGAGATCTTTTGCAGCCTGCAATACCCATGTTTTGCCAGAATAGTTCAATGGCAGCATGTGAAGGAATCATGGATAAAGCAAACAGTCAATCTTTCACCATACACGATATACAGTACCTATGATTTTATTAAAGTCTATTTTATTCTTCCTTGGACGTGGGATTGTAGCCCACTAAGGAATGAAATCATTGAAATGAATGGGCCTAAATGAGTTATATCCATTAATTTCAGCAAGCCTTCTCCGAGTAGCACTATCACTCTTGCGACGATGGCTAACTTTTTTGTTAGTGTGGCAACTAATATTTACTTTATTCTGGAAGCACCGGATTCAAGATTTTCATACCACAAGGTATGTGGCAAGGAATTTAACCATTTCCAAAGGGGGATTACATAACAGTGAAAAAGAAAAAAGTAATCACTAGCTTATGACTCTTTTGCCCTCTGCCACCATTTTGAAACTGGCTGTATCCCATGCCACCATTTTGTGACTGGTGGGCCTCACTTATTTCCGTCTCTTTTGAGTGTGCCCTAGGGGCTTCTGAACCCCTGGCATTTAAAAACTCATTTTTAAGTGCATATATTAGTAAAATTGACAAGCGAACATGCATTATCTTAGCAAAGAGGGCTAGGACAAATATGCAAGGAAATGCTGGTTTTATTTTTTGTGAGAACTTTCTAAACAAATATATTGACAAACTGTGAAAAGGTGGCAAACTGAACTTGAGGTCGGAAAAAGGGAAAAAAACCGAGACAAGCCTTTATTCCCCCTCCTTCTCGCTGTACAGTATATTTAGAGAGGTACGGTTTATAAATGCTATTAGTAGGAGTAGTTAATTCAGTTTTCCTCGTTAATCAATCCCCTTGGCCCTGTAATGATTTTTGTTGCTGCTGCTGCTCTCGTCTGAACTGTCTCCAGCCGAGAGGAGGGTCTGTTGATTAGCAGCAGCGCTCTCTATGCCTATGGGATATGTTCGTTTCCAGATCTCTGTCTACCCTGGTAGAATAGTCAATAAGTACTTTCTAACATGACAGTGTGGTAATTGCATATGGTTAAGCGTGTGGCTTGAGGAATACTGAAGAGCTTAGAGGAGCTCTCAAGAGGAAGCCCTTAAGTCAGGGATTGGGAACCAAGGACCTTCTAAATCAGGCCCTCCAGATATTTTGGGACTACAATTCCCATCATCCCTGACCACTGGTCCTGTTAGCTAGGGATGATGGGAGTTGTAGTCCCAAAACATCTGGCGGGCTGAGTTTCGGGATGCCTGTTCTAAATGCTGTTGGACTACAAATCCCATCATCCCTGACTGTTGGCTGATGGGAGTTGGAAACCAACAACCAGCAGCACACAAGTTCTTTAAAGGGACCCCTGACCATTAGATCCAGTCGTGACCGACTCTGGGGTTGCAGCGCTCATCTCGCTCTTATGGCCTAGGGAGCCGGCGTACAGCTTCCAGGTCATGTGGCCAGCATGACAAAGCCGCTTCTGGTGAACCAGAGCAGCACATGGAAACGCCGTTTACCTTCCCGCTTGGAGCGGTACCTATTCATCTACTTGCACTTTGACGTGCTTTCAAACTGCTACCGTAGGTTGGCAGGAGCTGGGACCGAGCAACGGGAGCTCAACCCGTCGCGGGGATTCGAACCGCCAACCTTCTGATCGGCAAGCCCTAGGCTCAGTGGTTTAACCCACAGCGCCACCTGCGTCCCGGTCGTTCTTTATTATGGTCCAAAGGCCCGCAAAAGCAATTTTAAGAGCAAAGCACAACAGAAATATGGAAAAGACATTACTAGGCAGTCACTGTGTTTCATCCAAGACATGTGGATTTCTAATTCTTATTACCTGAGATAAAATTTGCCATTATATCATTTTTCTTATCTTCAAGGAGGTATCTGACATTAAAGATATCAGATTTTCCAAGTAAATTTACCAATAAGGGCTTAATCAATTGGTTCCAGCAACCAGCAGCAGCAAGGGAGGCAGCCTAGGAAACTCTGTGCTACTCTCTTGTCTTTCCAACAGATAGCTGGTTAGATTAATATGATAGCTGGTGCTGCTTTTCACCAAGCACAAACCCCCAAAATTAAAATCTGGGACAGGGTGGAGGCTTTTGGACATTCCATGAAATATCTGGCTCGCCTTGGTCTCCGATACAATCTTAGTTGAACCTTCTGTAGCTCTATTGCAAAAAGATCTCTGCATACTGTCATGAATTATGAAACACTGACATTTCATGTTGAATTAATGCAAATGGCTCTTTATGGAGTAGTGCGGAGCGAGTTGCCTACATGCCAGGCTGGCTATTTTTCAGAATGAGGTGGGGGGGGGGATGTATTTGCATAATGGAAATGACCTATTAATACATATCCTTCCCCTGGGACAGACATGGGGAGATTATGCTACAGAGGTAATCAGCTTGCCACACATCACCAATGTGTTTGTCTCAAAGTTTGACCAATACGTTATCCTGCATTGTTCTCCCATAAAGGGTAATGATAGGCTTTTCACTAGGTGAGCTTATCTTCACCTGGTGGAGGTCTGGGGGGAGTCTGGCTGAGTATCAAAGGGCAGTGCGCCATTCGCCCTAATGGGTCAGCCTCCACCACCATAGAATCATAGAGTTGGAAGCAGGGCCGGCTCGCCCATTGGCTCTAGTGGCGCGGGGCGCCTGGGTGCTCAGGGGCGCTGAGTGGCACCCCAGCGAGTGGAGGAGCTGCGTGGCGGCCTCCTTTTCCCTCCTCTGAGTGTTGCATGCCCGCCAGCCGCGCCGCTCAGGGGAGAGCAGGGAACAGGGGCACTAGGACCCTGTTCCGCTCTGCAACACCAGGGTCATCCCTCACCCCGGCGCTGCGTTTCATTGGTAGAGGTGAACATGACAGCAGCTCTCCCAATGAAACGCAGCGCCCTGTTGGCACAAGAAAACGGCCGGGAGGCCTCCGGGCCCTGCAGCCCACCCATGGAAGGGGAGAGGCCGTGTGGACCCAGCAAGCGCCGGAGTCGCGGGAGATGGCCGGGAAGGCCCCGGCGTGGCCCGGGCCCACCCAGGCACCCCGGCCCGTTGGGAGAAGGGAGGAAGGCCGTGCGGAGCAGCGGCGCCCCCTCCCCCACTCAATCCGGCATCTCCGGCCCCACAGGAGACAGACAGGGCCATGAGAAGCCGCCGGGCGGCCTCCGGCGCAGTGCGGCCCTGCTGTGAGGTGCGGGAGCCGCCGTGAGGCTGCCCCTGCTGCCCGGAATGCCAGGCCCTAACGCTGTGTCAGGGAGGCTCTCCCCGCTGGCTCCATGGCGCGCCCATCTGGCCTCCACTGCCAGTGGGAGGGCTCCGGGAAGCCCTGAGGTAAGAGGTTTCCTTTTTTTAAAAAAGAGGGGGGGGCGAGGGATCCCTGCACCAGGGCGCCCGATGAGCTTAAGACGGCCCTGGTTGGAAGGGACCTTGAGAGTCATCTAGTCCAACCCTCCCCAATGCAGGAATCTCAACTAAAGCATCCATGACAGATGGCCATCCAACCTCCAAGGAAGGAGAGTTGACAACCTCCCGAGAGAGTCAAACAGCCCTTACCGTCAGAAAGTTCTCCCTGATGTTGAGTCAGAATCTTCTTCCTGGTAACTCAAAGCCATTGGCTCAGGTCCTGCCCTCTAGAGCAGGAGAAAACTAGCTTGCTCCATCCTCCACGTGACAGCCCTTGAGATATTTGAAGGTGGCTTTCAGTCTCCTCTCATCCAGGCTAAGCACACCCAACTCCCTTAACCATTCCTCACAAGGCTTGGTTTCCAGACCCTTGATCATTTTAGTCGCCCTCCTCTGCCCATGTTCCAGCTTGTCAATATCCTTCTTAAATTGTGGCGTGCAGAACTGGAGGCAGAATTCCAGGCGGGGAAAATGGAAGGTCCCGGTTTTTTCCAGGACACTTGCGGGGTATGTGAAAGTCGTTCACACCTCCAGTACCCCCTAGCACCCCCTTGATTCCTAGTGCAACCCCCCCCCCCAAGTAATCCCACCTGCACCACTTTGGGGGCCACTGATTTAAAGGGCAAAACCATGCAAGTTTTTCTATGGAGACTGTTCCTGTATATCACCCCATAACTCTGAAGCAAAAGCCCAAGAGCCTGTCCATTAAAATGTATGGCCTACGTTGGTTTATTTTTTTGCTTCTGTGTTGGTTTTTGCACACGAGTCTTGGTCTGATTTTGGAAATAGAGGCTACGCTGCTTGCTTGGAGCTGCTTTGAAATAACCTGCTTCTAAGGGTCTGGATCATAACCGCAACCAGGTTTTGCCAGCTGTCCTGTAATGGCTGAAAGTTTCCAACCTCCCTTGCCAGCCCACGATTAGTAACAAGCCACCGGGGGTTAGGAGCTCTCATGTTTTCAGCTGCTGTAGACACTCACAGTACCTGTCCCCCCCCCCCCAAAAAAAGCATACATAAATAATGCATTTCAAAATGGGAATATTTTTTGTACTCATTTCGTAGCTGCCATCTCAGATTAGGAGAGACATCTCTCAGTGCGAGATTTAAGCAGGCGTAACTTTTCTTCTGCCTCCTGTCCCAGATTCTATTGTTAAAAAGCTGCTCCGAACAGAAATCTGGAATTAGAAAGTTTGCAGAAACCAACTTGACACAGCACAAATTTATTTTGACATATCTCGCTTTCCTCGGCTTTGCCCCTCCCCAACATCTCTGTTGGCTGAATTTGTACTAGCGACAGGTTGGCAGGTAAAAAATAGCATTATTTGTTGATTCCGTTGCCTCCTTGGTTCCAGATGTACCATTCTATATAACTTTGTGTGTATAACTAACTCCTGTGCAACTTTGCAATATGATAGTTTGAGAAGAGGCGGGTTGAGTGTGATATATACAAATGATATAGGGCAAATAATGGAACACGCCGTAAAGTCTTGCATGAGCTGTCTCCGGTCCTCTGATCCCTAGTCATTGGCTGAACTGCTGTGATGTCACAGAGTATTCATTCTATCCAATCATAAGAATGCGTAAGGAATAAGCATAAAGCAAGGAATGAACGGCATGTTGCCAAATAGTGTTGCTTTGTGTAGTTACATTTTGTTGCATGGGAATTGAAATATACTCAGAGTCGAGAGTGAATTTCATGCTCTTTATTCAACTCATAGTCGTCAAAGGAGAAGAAGAGAAGAATGGCTCTTTTCCCAAAACATCTGCTTTTGTTGTTTAGTCGTTTAGTCGTGTCCGACTCTTCGTGACCCCATGGACCATAGCACGCCAGGCACTCCTGTCTTGCACTGCCTCCCGCAGTTTGGTCAAACTCATGTTCGTAGCTTCGAGAACATTGTCCAACCATCTCGTTCTCTGTCATCCCCTTCTCTTAGTGCCCTCCATCTTTCCCAACATCAGGGTCTTTTCCAAGGATTCTTCTCTTCTCATGAGGTGGCCAAAGTATTGGAGCCTCAGCTTCACGATTTACACAATGGGCCTTGCGTGATTGGCTACTTCAGGGCTACACCTGTGGGCCAATCAGGTTGTGGATTGACTTCTGCCAGCAGCCTGATTGGCTGCTCCTGCAGGCCAATCAGGTTGCTGATTCACTTCCACCTGCAGTTGGATTGGGTGGCTCCTGCGGACCAATCAGAATGCTGATTCTGGATCCCATTGTTCTAGGATTCAGCTCAGTACATAACAGGAATCTTGAGCTTTGGGTCCAGCTTTTGGATAGAAAAGGCTGGAAATTCTCGGAAATAAATGGAGACAGAGCAAGTGGTCATGGGAAGACAAGGGAGGCCAAGGGCAGTGGAGTAAACGGACAAGGGTTGTGCAAAGAACAGAGTCGTTGAATTAAAGCAGGTTGGAATTTAAGCTGCTTGTGTGCAGCACAGAATTGCAGGGAGAAATCAGGGACAAACAGTGGTGTAGTGGTCAGTGGTTTTGTCACAGATGGGTGTTGGCTACTCCCGAGTAAGCACTCCACACATCCTCTGGATTTTCAGAGTTTTATTGTGCATGCTATATACAGTGGTGAGATGTCTCAAATCATGTCTGCTCTGCATGGGGCAGAAGCCCACAATGGCGTCTCGTGGGCTCTGACCCCCCTTTTAAGACTGGGCATCCAAACGCCCCTCCTCCTTGCTCTATGGGTCCTCCGTGGTCCCAAAACAGGCTCCTGAGGTGCCATTCTACTTACTCCCTCCTTTCCAGCCCCTGCTGAAGCTAGCTCCACCCCTGCTTCCCTTCTCCCAGCCTGGAGCTGAGCCACCAGGACTCTGCAGAGCCCTGGACCCTTCTTAACCCTTCCTGTTCCTGGTTTTCTCTCCCAGACTTGCTGCTGCTCTCCCATCTGATGGAAGTAAGCAGAGTGGGCTGCTCTCTGCAAGCCCTCTCTCTTACAGGTTTGTTGTTGTTTAGTCGTTTAGTCGTGTCCGACTCTTCGTGACCCCATGGACCATAGCACGCCAGGCACTCCTGTCTTCCACTGCCTCCCGCAGTTTGGTCAAACTCATGTTCGTAGCTTCGAGAACACTGTCCAACCATCTTGTCCTCTGTCGTCCCCTTCTCCTAGTGCCCTCCATCAGGGGTTAGGAAGGCTGAAGACCCATTGCTATTTCGTTCAGTATCCCTGTCTCCAGTATCCTAGAGTTGTGCCATCCACATGAAAGGGGAGTTTTTTAGCCACTGTATGCTCCAAAGCTAAGAGTCAAGGCAGGGTCATGAGGCGGAATGAAACAGCACACCCTGGGTGGCAGAATCCCACAGGGTGGCACCCCCCTCACCTGCCACTGCCACTGCCAGGATCACATTCCAGGATCAAATCAGAAACCGGGGTGATTTATGTAAATCCTGGGAAATAGGGACAGTTGGAGGGACAGTAAACCCCTTCTTTCTAGCTCTCCTAGAAGTTTTTTTTCTTTGTTTTAAAGGCCGTTCTACTGTGGCTACTCTTTCAGTAATTCCACCGTATGAACACATTTTACTGGTGAGCAAACAAATCAGAGATGTCATCAGCATGGGTCTGTAGGAAATCAAAAGGGGAGAGGCTGCTACAGAAACAGTTTATTGGGAAATGAGCGGGTGGTGGGAGCTGGGGGAGTTTTTTTAGGTCCAGCTGTGCATCTGCCTCTGTTGAACTGCATAGCTGCCAAGCCTCCCGTTTTCCCCGGGAAAACCCCCTTTTTACTTACCTTTTCCCGGTGGTCCCCCGTATCACTTCGTCTCCCGTTTTTCTCCGTTATTTTCTCCTGCCGGCGGCCATTTTTTTTCTTTCCGATTTGCCCTTCTATGGGCACCAACAATGGCTGCCGCCAGCTTCAAAAGTCGCATCTACACATGTCTGGAAGTGCATAGATGTAACTTCTGGTGTTGGCGGCGGCCATTTTTTGTGCCCATAGATGTGCGGGGTGACACTGGAGGTTGCGTCGGCGGACTTCCTGACATGCGTACAAGCGACTTTCGAAGCCAGCGGCGGCCGTTTTGGGTGCCCATAGAAGGGCAAAGCGACACCAGAAGTTACATCGACGCAACTTCTGGTGTCAAATGGCTGCCGGTCCCGGATTCTGCAGTCCGGAACTTGGAAGGTAAGTGAACTGTCAATATAGCTTCTAAAAGCAAAGCTGTGTTTTTAAGATTTATTCCTGGTTAGATATGGATGAAAGTGGCCAGGTCTCGAAAACGATGGAAATGCCTACAATTGCAGAATGGCGAGTGAAGATGTTGGAATATCTAGAGTTGGCGAACCTGACCTGCAGAATCCGGGACCAGGAGGACATGAAATTCAGAGAAGAATGGAGTACTGTACATTTTTGGCCTCTGCAAAGGAGAACTATAAGAATTTAAAGACTCTGGCGGGTATAAACTAGACCCTACAATGTTGATGTAATATAGACATAATTTTTGTTAGTGAGCTAGTATTTATTTGTGGGAAATGATAGAATTCTAAAATGTGCGAGTAAAGTGAATTATACTACCTACTTAAGGGAGGAGGGAAGTCAAAGCTCGAAAGAGCTGTACAATGTATAAAGATGAAATCTGTATGTTGATGTAAAGAATTTGGTGAGAAAATAATACAACATTTATTTGAAAAAAGAAAAAGAAAGTGGCCAGGTCTCCCTTTAAATGCACCCCCCCCTCTCTCTCTCACACACACACACTTTGCAAGGTTGCTCTGGGGGACTTGTTAGCGAGAAGACAGGAGCCAGGCAGAGTGAGGAAGGATGGAGACCAGCACCAGCGAAAGAGACTAATTTAGTTTTTGAGTCACTCACCTGTAGCGTCTCTGTAGCTGAGTGAGCAGCAAGGGCAGAGCACTGCAACAAACAAAGATTAAACCAGGATGGCAAGTTTTGGACTTGATAACAAAACTACGGTCAGCACAAGTCAATATTCACAAATGATAAGAACATCAAAAAATGCCCTGCCATAGGTCCATCAAGTTCGGCATCCTGTTCTCAATGCGGCCAGTTGGATGCCTATGGGAAATTTGCTCTGAGTTGCAACAGCATTCTTTCCCCCAGTTTGGCTTTCAGATGGAACAGTGGAGGTCGAGCATAGCCATAGTGGCATGTAGGCTTGCTAAGAAGTGTAAGACTGAATCAGATAAGTGCTGGAGATGCAATGAGGTCGAGGAACTTTCCTTCACATGTGGTGGACTTGTAAAAGGGTAAAAGAGTATTGGGAAATGATCCATAATGAATTGGGGGGGAATGTTTTAAAGTACTTTTCCAAAAAAAAAAAAAACAACAACAACAACAACCAGAGTCCTTTTTGTTGGGGATAATTCAGACGGAAATTCCCAGGTGTCAAAAAAGGTTATTTATGTATGCTACAACTGCGGCCCGCGTTTTGTTAGCCCCAAAATGGAAAATGAGTGAGGTCCCAACTAAAAAAGAATGGCAACTTGAGCTCACAGAATATGCACAGCTTGCAGACTTAGAATAAGAGAACAAGAAGAAAATAATAATAATAATAATAATAATAATAATAATAATAATAATTTATTATTTATACCCCGCCCATCTAAAAATACGTTTAGAGAAGATTGGAAAACGTTTATTGAATATATGGGGGGATATTGTGTACACTTGAAAACGTTGGCAGCATTAAGATAAATTCAACAGTGTAAGTTTTGAGGGATGTAATAATGGAATACTGATTGGTTTAGGTTTTGTAAAATATGCATATCATATGCATATCATACATTATGATATGTAAAATGAACCATGGAAAGAGAAGAAGGGAAGTCATTGATACTATAAGGATGTTTAAATGAGTAGTCTGAATTGTAAAATAGAAAATTTAATTATATATACAGTGGTACCTCTGGATACGCACACCTCCGGTTGCGTATCCTTCAAGATGGGAACACGGCAAACCCAGAAGTATTTTTCCGGGTTTCATCGCGCATTCACAGAAGCACTCTACTGCGCCGTGTGCATGCGCAGAAGCGGTCTACCACCGTGCGAACATGCGCAGATGTGATCCCTCCAGTTGCGGAAACCCTGGGATCCGACCGGAGCTCCAGAATGGATCCCGTCCGCAACTGGAGGTATATACCCATTATGCCTAGTAGCCATTGAGATCCTTACCCTCCGTGAATTTGTCTAACGCTCTTTTAATCCCATCCAAGTAGGTGGTTATCGTGTGGGAACGTCAAACCGTGGTTTATGATACTAGTTTGCCGGCCCCAAACAAATCAGTCAGTGAGCCTGGTTAGTTTGAGAGATGTGCAAACAAACCAAGGTTTAGTGTTGCGTTCAAACCTGACTAACGGGTGACGATGGAGAGACTGGAAATGATAGAGACTATGGAATGATCTTTGGCATTAGAGGGGTATTGTAATCATGTCCCTGTTTTAATCTGTGGCATGCTGGGGGGCTACAAATTCAAATGTGTGCTTCAGACGACCTTCATCCAGGCGTCCAGCTAGTCTAGCTTTTATCCGGCCAGGACCACAGCACAAAACGAATCACTCCAAGCATGTTAAAGGAGTAAAACAAGATCCAATCGGCGACTTAAAAATGCTTTCTAAATTCCAGCGCTTTCTTGAAGGGGGCAGTGGTTGCATTTGGCAATTGCACAGCATTTAGCATTTGAAAGCCGTGTCTCTAGAGCTTTGTAAAATGACAACAACGTTTTAAATAAAAAACACAAAAGGACATCAACAACAAAAAAACCTTGTAGATCATAGGAAATTATCCCTCAAGGATAGAAGCAAAACCATAATTAAATCAGAAAGTGATAACTGTTAGCGGGGTCTTTTCTTTTTTTCTTTTTGTGGCAACATGGCTTGCAAAAAAATAAGACCGGGCGGGGGGACGGGGGCTCGCTTCAGAAGTAGGAAAAGCCCCGGTGCCTTATCAAGGCAAAAGACTGTCAAAAGAAAAGAGATTCAAAGAGATATATTTTTCTTCCCCTTTTGAAAGGCAATCTGGCAATGTTTGCTGAAAGTCTGGATTTCGTTTCAAGAATGTGAAAACAGAACCATTTCCGATTACTGTTTGTTTTCCTGTGTGTGATTTGATAGGATAGACTGCCATGAAGGGGGAAAGAAGGGGAGGGAGGAAAGAGCGCAAGACATTCTCTGATTCCTGACCCTCTATGGTTAATATTTGCAGCTCATTAAGGAAGGCTCTTTCATCTTCTACAAACTTTTAAGGAAGAGCTGCTTCATGCGAGGACCTGTTAGAAGATTTGAAGCTGAAATCATCCTACAGATGTCCATGTATACGCAGGGCAGGGCAGATGCATGTATACATGATGCAGAGATGTGTACATGATGCGCGCACATGGCAGAAGGTGACTTTGACATCTCTGTTAATATCTCCTCTCGCGAACCGGAACGGGCAAGCTGAAGATAAGCAGAAAGGAGCGTCATTGAAGCAGGAACTTCCCTGACATGCAATTCCCTTTTTTGTGTGCACATTTGTATTAATTGCATATTTATCCCACCTGCTAGTGCTTCAGATTTGCCCTGACTCTGCTATGGCTGTCCTCACAATGAATGGGGCCCAGGGGTTACTGTGAAGAGGCTTCCCTCTGCTGTCCTTTAATGCCATATTGAAGAATATGCCCGATATGAAATATGATGTAAAGGGCAGGTATAAGCAACACAAGTCTGGGCACCACAATTGAAGAAGGATGTTGACAAGCTGGAAGGTGTGCAGAGGAGGGCAACCAAGATGATTGAAGGCCTGGAAATCAAGCCTTATGGGGAATGGTTGCAGGAGCTGGGTATGTTTCCGAGCACGTTTCCGAGCACAATTCAAAGTGTTGGTGCTGACCTTTAAAGCCCTAAATGGCCTCGGTCCAGTATACTTGAAGGAGCGTCTCCACTTCCATCGTTCTGCCCGGACACTGAGGTCCAGCATCGAGGGCCTTCTGGCGGTTCCCTCGTTGCGAGATGCCAAGTTGCAGGGAACTAGGCAGAGGGCCTTCTCGGTGGTGGCGCCTGCCCTGTGGAACGCCCTCCCAACAGATGTCAAAGAGGAAAACAACTACCAGACTTTTAGAAGACATCTGAAGGCAGCCCTGTTTAGGGGAGCTTTTAATGTTTAATAGATTATTGTGTTTTAATTTTCTGTTGGAAGCCGCCCAGAGTGGCTGGGGAAACCCAGCCAGATGGGCGGGGTATAAATAATAAATTATTATTATTATTATTATTATTATTATTATTATTATTATTATGTTTAGCTTGGAAAAGAGGAGACTGCGAGGAGATATAATAGCCATCTTTAACTATCTAAAGGGCTGTCACATGGAAGAGGGAACAAGCTTGTTTTCTCCTGCTCTGGGGGGGGGGGTAGGACTCGAACCAATGGCTTCAAGTTATAAGAAAGGAGATTCTGATTCAACATCAGGAGTAACTTTCCGACAGTGAGAGCTCTTCAGCAGTGAAACGGTCTCCCTCAGGAGGTTGTGGTCTCTCCTTCTTTGGAGGATTTTAAACAGAGGTTGGATGGCCACCTGTCTTGGATGCTTTAGTTGAGATTCCTGCATTGCAGGGGGTTGGACTAGATGACCCTCAGGGGGTCCCTTCCAACTCTACAATCCTATGATTCAAAGCCATGTATTGTGTAAAGGGTTTTTGGACCCATGTGGGTCCCATCAGCCCCATCCATCATGGTCATTGATTAGGGATGATGTAAGTTGCAGAGGTCACAGGTTAGCCCAGGGGTTCCCAAGCTAAGGCTGAGGGGCCGGATGCGGCCCAATCGCCTTTTTAATCTGGCCCATGGACGGTCCAGGAATCAGCATGTTTCTCATGAGTAGAATGTGTACTTTTATTTAAAATGCATCTCTGGGTTATTTGTGGGGCATAGGAATTCATTCATTTATATATATTTTTTCAAAATATAGTCCGGCCCCCCACAAGGTCTGAGGGACAGTGGACCGACAGGCCCCCTGCTGAAAAAGTTGGCAGACCCCTGGGTTAGCCACTCTTTTTTGGTCGCAAGCTCTTGTGCATTTGTGAGGGCAGGAGGCCAAAAAGACACTCATCTTTTGGTCTTATTGGACCATATAATGAGAGGCTTTCGATCCAGCTCTCTGGCGCATTGGCGCAAGCCAGCTGATTCTCACCAGACCAAAAAGAGTAGTTCACTGAGACTATGTTGACTTGTAGCTTAAGCACTTTAGATACAGGGTTTGGAAGTGAAAGGCAGACGAACAAGAAGTGATTCAGGTGGAGGTGGGCAGCCAATTCCGCTGTCAACACACTCCAGCCAGACTGGTCATCGGGATCCGGGCGTAAGCAGACATGCACCATTAAACGCTGCCACGTACAACTTATCATTTCCTGTTGGGGTCCATTTTTCGAGGAAAACTAGTGAGTGGTTTCCTTCTGCTGCCAGCCTCCTTGATCAGCACACGCAGAGCCAGATGTCTTTGTTTTTCACAAGATCTTCCATCTCAGTGATCGTATGTGGAGAAAATGACAACACCATATCTACCTGGGAAGATCATCTATTTACTCCTTGCAGAGAAGCGGTGTATTGGCCTACATATCTCTAAATGTCAGCTTGCCCTGGGCACTTCCATGTAACAGGGAGATACATCTGAGAAAGCTGCAAGAACTCCTCGGTGTGAGTGAAAAATGCTTCCTCTGTGCTTCGAATAACCCCACGCTGCTAAAGTAGTGAGCCTTTTGCAGCTTTCGGTTGGGTCTCACTGACTTACAGAGTCATCTACCTGGTGTTTTGTTTATTTGTGGGCAAAAGCAGAGAGAGAGAGAGAGAGAGAGAGAGAGAGAGAGAGGCAAGAATCTGAGCATGGAAATGTGATGATAAGCAATCCTGCTCTGTGTCCAGATACACATTGCAAACACACATGCCTTCATGAGCAATCACAATGAAGAGCAGGCTCTATGGTGTTGCAGGAAGGAGAATCATAGATTTTGCCTTCTAGTGCAACCCTAGAAGTGAATGATAGCCATTCACTCAGAGGAGCACAGAGAGAAGAACGCCATGGTGCATCTACTGCAGGACAACCGAATGCCTTCATCTCTGCCCAGCTGCAACAAAACATATCTCTCCCATATTGGTCTCTACGGCCACAAGAGGCACTGCAACCTTCCAACAGTTGGACTTCACCCCTAAAGGCACACTCCTCCATTATTTTTATAAACGACTTGGATGATGGGCTTGAGGGCATCCTGAGCAAGTTTGCAGATGGCACCAAATTGGGAGGGGTGGCTAATACCCTAGAGGACAGGATCACACTTCAAAATGACCTTAACAGATTAGACAACTGGGCCAAAGCAAACAAGAGGAATTTTAACAGGCAGAAATGTGAAGTACTGCACTTGGGCAATAAATAAAAAAAATGAAAGGCACAAATACAGGATGAGTGACACCTGGCTTGAGAGCAGTACATGTGAAAAGGATCTAGGAGTCTTGGTAGACCACAAACTTGACATGAGTCAACAGTGTGATGCAGCAGCTAAAAAAGCCAACGCAATTCTGGGCTGCATCAATAGGAGTATAGCATCTAGATCAAGGGAAGTAATAGTACCACTGTATTCTGCTCTGGTCAGACCTCACCTGGAGTACTGTGTCCAGTTCTGGGCACCGCAGTTCAAGAAGGATATTGATAAGCTGGAACGTGTCCAGAAGAGGGCAACCAAAATGGTCAAAGGCCTGGAAACGATGCCTTATGAGGAACAGCTTAGGGAGCTGGGCATGTTTACCCTGGAGAAGAGAAGGTTAAGGGGGTGATATGATAGCCATGTTCAAATATATAAAAGGATGTCATTCAGAGGAGGGAGAAAGGTTGTTTTCTGCTGCTCCAGAGAAGCGGACATGGAGCTATGGATTCAAACTACAAGAAAGAAGATTCCACCTAAACATTAGGAAGAACTTCCTGACATTAAGAGCTGTTCGACAGTGGAATTTGCTGCCAAGGAGTGTGGTGGAGTCTCCTTCTTTGGTGGTCTTTAAGCAGAGGCTTGACAGCCATCTGTCAGGAATGCTGGCAATGGTGCTTGGCAGGGGGTTGGACTGGATGGCCCTTATGGTCTCTTCCAACTCTATGATTCTATTATTTCCCAATACATTATCTCCTAATTTATAAACTGGAAATTGCAGGATTTGAACCTGAGACCTTCTGTGTTTTATCACTGAGCTACAACATCTCCTAGCACTGGGATGGGGCTTAAAACTCTTCCCTATTTTGTCAGGTGATCCCAGTCAGTATTAAGGATCATCCTTTCTCCTAGCCCTGTCATGGCTTCTGTTTCTTGGTCACTCTCGAGTCTGACAGAATGTTGGGAATTGTCTCATACATAGATTGATAGGCACATTAGTTTTGAGAGTTGGCAAGTTTATTCCAAGCATCCTTTGAATTAGTTATTGCTTGCCTGCTTTGCATCTGGAACTGCTGCTTTTTGGTCTCTGGAACAAAAGGAGGTTGAACTGCTGACGTTGGTGGAAAAAGAAAGCGGGTCCTCAGCTCAGCTCAGTTCTTTTGGGTTCTTTAAAAATATATATCTGCGTACTGATATCTGAAAAAGATGGTACATTTATTTCAGTAGAGAGGGGAGGAGAGAAAGAGCTGTAGAATATCAAACAGCTGGTGGTGGAGAGAAAAGTAGGCCAGAATCTTGTGAACATTAGTGAGTCATTCCATCAGGCTATCTTCTTGCCCAGCATGCCTGCTCACCGAGTGCCAAAAGCAAGGAGACTCGCGTCACTTTCTTTCATTATGATGACCTTACAGGAAAAAAGAAAGATCTCGACATCTGAATGGCCCATCAGGAAGGAACAAGCATCAGCTTTCTCTGCAATATGGCAAAAGGCTGACCTGTATTTGAGGTGTGGGGAGATACAACAGAGGAAAGATCTGAAGGAGGAACGAGATGGTTGGCCATGCCTGTGGTTCTGTGACTCCAGCAAGGTAGCTTAAGTAAGAAGCTCTAGTTCTGCTGCAAAAGGACAGCATATCTCATGGAAGAAAGCTGTGACCTGCTTCTGTGCTGAGGCAGTCTAACGCGACTTAACTTTTGTCAGGTGATCTCAGTCTAAGGCAACTTAGCTCTCCATAAAGCAGGGGTAGCCAATGTGTTGCCCTCTAGATATTGTGGACTAGAACTTCCATCAGTCGCAACCAACATGACCAGTAATCTGGAATTAAGCACTGTGGTCTGAACCACAGAGGCTAGGGCTTGCCGATCGGAAGGTCGGCGGTTCGAATCCCCGCGACGGGGTGAGCTCCCGTTGTTCGGTCCCAGCTCCTGCCAACCTAGCAATTCGAAAGCACGTCAAAGTGCAAGTAGATAAATAGGTGGGAAGGTGGGAAGGTAAACGACGTTTCCGTGCACTGCTCTGGTTCGCCAGAAGTGGCTTAGTCAATCATGCTGGCCACATGACCTGGAAGCTGTCTGCGGACAAACGCCGGCTCCCTCGGCCAGTAAAGCGAGATGAGCGCCGCAACCCCAGGGTTGTCCACGACTGGACCTAACGGTCAGGGGTCCCTTTACCTTTAGTCAGACAACATATGGAGGGCACCATGTCAACTATCTGTGCTCTAAAGTATCTTCATGTGTCAACAGCTCTTTCTGAATTAGGAAGGATCCTTGCTTCCTAGTTGGCTAACCTGTGGCATAGGTAGCAAGAGTTTGTGGCATGTGGGGATTCCTCTCTGTATTTTGAGCCACACAGCTGCTCACCTCTCAGCTCAGTAGGTTGAAGAGCTCACTCACAGAGGTACTAACTTATACTTTGGAAGTCAGCCAATCCAAAAGAAAAAAGGCCATCACTGCATTAGCAGTGATCGCGGTGACGTACCTGAATTAAGCAAAGTGGTGTCTTTGATCTTATTTGCTTTGCTTTCCAGCCATTTGTATGTTTTGTTGTTTCATGATTCCATCGCTGAACACTGAGATATGAAATTTAGTAGGTCCATTCAGAGCACAATTCTTCACCTGTAGGTCTGCTCTGGTCAATCATAGCAGGTTCCAGATAGGATTGGATGGCAGGGTCAGGGAGGGAACAGAAAGAAGCTATGACTGCATTCTTCCTTACAATGTCAGGATATTCAAAGGCATGTAAATGCCCCCCTACTTTGCATTTGGCAACTCTGGCTGGTGGCCAACACCTAATCTTGCACAGACTTTTTTTTTCATACAAGTAAATAAATAGCATAGTCAAAAATCTCCAAAAAGGTAAAGGGACCCCGGCAGTTAAGTCCAGTCACGAACGACCCCGGGGTTGCGGCGCTCATCTCGCTTTACAGGCCGAGGGGGCCGGCATTTGTCCACTTCCGCAGACAGTTTTTTTCTGGGTCATGTGGCCAGCATGACTAAGCCACTTCTGACGAAGCCAGAGCAGCGCACGGAAACGCCGTTTACCTTCCCGCCGGAGCGATACCTATTTATCTACATGCACTGCATGCTTTCGAACTTCTAGGTTGGCAGGAGCTGAGACCGAGCAACGTCGCGGGGATTCGAACCGCCACCTTCTGATCGGCAAGTCCAAGCGGCACAGTGGTTTAGATTAGATGATTAGATGAGATTAGATTTCTTTATCGTTATTGTGTGATTACAATGAAATTGGATGCTATCCCATAAAAACAAAAACAAGAAACAAAACAAAAAACACATTCTCAGCCACACATTCACATACCTACAGGTCAATTATTTAGTTACAGTATTTAAGATGGTTATAGCTTTTGGGTAAAAACTGTTTTTTAGTCTATTTGTTTAGACCACAGCGCCACCCACGTCCCAAGTAAGTAAGTAAGTAAGTAAATAAAATAAAATAAATAAATAAATAAATAAATAAAATAAAATAACATAGTCAAAAATCTCCAAATGAAAACCTAAATTCAGAAGAAGAAGAAGAAGAAGTTTGGATTCGATATCCCGCTTTATCACTACCCAAAGGAGTCTCAAAGTGGCTAACAATCTCCTTTCCCTTCCTCCCCCACAACAAACACTCTGTGAGGTGAGTGAGACTGAGAGACTTCAGAGAAGTGTGACTAGCCCAAGGTCACCCAGCAGCTGCATGTGGAGGAGCTTGGACACGAACAGATTACGAGTCCACCGCTCTTAACCACTTCACCACACTGGCAGGAAACACATTCACTTCTCCTACCCTACACTTTGGTTGCTACAAAGCTGGTTGGATGTGAAGAGCTAAGTGCTGGAATTTATCCCAGCCCCACACTGCTGAGCATGTAGACGTGGACCAGATTTAAAGCCCTATCAGTCCTACCCTTTTCGTTTCTTTTCAAAATAATTTATTGAATTTTATAATGACAGGCAGGTTGTTGGGGGGGGGGTGGACAAAAGAAAAATTAAACTTATCTTTAAACAATGATAAGTTGTCACAATTGCCAATAAGGAAATATAGGATACAGCTACTGTATGTGATTTACTGAATCAATAATAAAGCATACCAAGAGGAAAAAAAGATCTGTTCTCTATATTGCATAGGGCCCATAGTCTGAATAAAAACAATTGCACTTTATTTCAGAAAAGAAGATAGAATGTCACCTTGTGGACATAGCTCAGTTGGTTAGAGAATAGTGCCGATAACGTCAAGGTTGCTGGTTCGATCCCCAGCTGCATATTCCTTCATTGCAAGGGGTTGGGCTAGATGATCCTCAGGGTCCCTTCCAACTCTGCAGCTCTATTGTTCTAAGTACTAATCCAAGCACTCACATAGATCTGTGGTACCTGCTGCTCCTGAGCTGCTATGTTTGTATATGAAATAAAATTTAACCAAATGGCAAAGAAGCAATTTTGAGCACTTTGACCCCGGACACATTTATCTCATGTGATTTTTTTTCTTCTTCAAGAAGGGCGATTTGTCAAGTCTGGGAACACCAGTGATCCAGATTACAGACATCAAAAGTCTTCCAAAAGTTGACAGTTGTGGCCTGGGCCATCGTCAGAAGATGTGAGATCAGGTCCTTGTTATTCAGGTCTCGATGCGAATCGACAAACAAATCCGAAAGGGCCCAACAATCCTGTTAATGCAAACAGCATGGAAACATAATTCAGATATATATAAAGGCACCGAGCAGAAAAGACATTTAATCATTATGCTGCTGGCATTTTATGAGGCGTTATCAATTAACCGCCGAAATTTAACAAGCGCTTTAGGTCAGAATCATATCCTTTTGGAATAAAAAATATATCTTCACGCCGAGTTTTCCAAGAAAGGCTGCAGACATAATTGGTTACAGGACATGTAACAATCTAATTGCAAGTCTTGTCTCTGCTGCCACGGGAGAATCAGAGGGGGATTATCGTTTAGAAATCCTTTACAGAGCATCGTTTTCTTCTGCTCCAGAGCTGTTAAAATTACGTTCTCTCTCTCTCTCTCTCTCTCTCTCTCTCTCTCTCTCTCTCTCTCTCTCTCTCTCTGTGTGTGTGTGTGTGTGTGTGTATGGCTCCATTACACCAAGCTCTGCTCAGTTGTGTGATGAGGTTCTTGCCGTAAATATCAATCTCTCTAGCTGCACCAGGCCAGCTTTTAAGACAAGACTTTTTTTAAAAAAAGAAGAAAAAGCTTTAAGAATTGATATCCTTACTAAGGCTTCAAGAAGTTTAACCTGTGGTGATGGTATCAAGGGAAGCTTCCAAAAATATGATTCCTGTGAAATATTCTGGAAACTTCCACCAAAGGTCATTGCCGCAGGTTAGCTCAACGGTGAAGAACCCCTGGGTTAATTAGGTCCACCAGACCTCCACATTTGGCCCACATTTAAGCCAAGCCACACCTACCTGCTCGACACATGACATCAGGTGTGGGGCAGGTAAAAAACAAAACCTGGCTCGGCTAATTGTTGGATCTTCACAAGCCCCCTTCAAAGCACTGTGCAAAACAGCACCTTGAGAGGGGCTTCTGAAGACATCTTTCCAAAGGCTTGTCAAGACAATCTATTTCCCTCATCCTGCAATAATAATAATAATAATAATAATAATAATAATAATAATAATAATATTTATACCCCGCCCATCTGGCCAGGTTCCCCCAGCCACTCTGGGCGGCTTCCAACAAAATATTAAAATACAGAAATCCATCAAGCATTAAAGGCTTCCCTAAACAGGGCTGCCTTAAGATGCCTTCTAAAGGTCTGGTAATTGTTGTTCTCTTTGACCTCTGGTGGGAGGGCATTCCACAGGGCGGGCGCCACTACCGAGAAGGCCCTCTGCCTGGTTCCCTGTAACTTGGCTTCTCGTAGCGAGGGAACCGCCAGAAGGCCCTTGGAGCTGGACCTCAGTGTCCGGGCAGAACGATGGGGGAGGAGACGCTCCTTCAGGTATACTGGGCTGAGGCCGTTTAGGGCTTTAAAGGTCAGCACCAACACTTTGAATTGTGCTCGGAAACGTACTGAGAGCCAATGTTGGTCTTTCAAGACCGGTGTTATGTGGTCTCGGCGGCCGCTCCCAGTCACCAGTCTAGCTGCCGCATTCTGGATTAGTTGTAGTTTCCGGGTCACCTTCAAAGGTAGCCCCACGTAGAGCGCATTGCAGTAGTCCAAGCGAGAGATAACTAGAAATATCACCCCATCAAATATTGAATCATTATGTGAATTTCCGTGGTTCTTCTTTGATATGTTCTAAAAAATCTAGTGGGGTCCCTGAAGCTGCAGGCTGTTGTGGAAGGCTGGCATGGGGATGGACAGGTACAGGGCTCGTCAGAAGCTTTCGCCATTGCATTGTTTTTCTGCTGAAAATTGCCCTCCGTCCCGCTCGCCGCGGAAATGCTATGGGCGCTTGTATATTTTCCCTAGGTGAGAGAAAAACCCGTATATAAAAACCTGTATATATACACCAGCTGCCTAATACTGTACTTTATTGGGCAAATTATTCTATTATTATTATTATTATTATTATTATTATTATTATTATTCCCTTCATCACAAGATCTCAGGGCAGTTAAAATAGAAACAATAAGCCCCATCACACAAACAGATTCAAAAGGCTGTAGAATGCTAATCAGCCAAATGCTAGGTTGAAGAGGAATGTTTTCACCTGGCACCTAAACATGTATAAGATGGGTAGGCAAACTAAGGTCTGGGGGGGCCAGATCCGGCCCAATCGCCTTCTAAATCCGGTCTGCAGATGGTCCGGGAATCAGCGTGTTTTTAGATGAGTAGAATGTGCCCTTTTATTTAAAATGCATAAAGCTTGCTGACCCCTGATGTATAATGAGGGAGCGTCTCCACCCCCATCGTTTTGCCCGGACATTGAGGTCCAGCACCGAGGGCCTTCTGGCGGTTCCCTCATTGCGAGAAGCCAAGTTGCAGGGAACTAGGCAGAGGGCCTTCTCGGTAGTGGCGCCCGCCCTCTGGAACGCCCTGCCATCAAATGTCAAAGAGAAAAACAACTACCAGACTTTTAGAAGACATCTGAAGGCAGCCCTGTTTAGGGAGGCTTTTAATGTTTACTCCATTATTGTATTTTATTTTTCTGTTGGAAGCCGCCCAGAGTGGCTGGGGAAACCCAGCCAGATGGGCGGGGTATAAATAATAAATTATTATTATTATTATTATTATTATTATTATTATTATTATTATTATTATTATTATATGAAGGCATCAGGCAAACCTCCCTGGGGAGAGCATTACACAAAATTAAGTTCATGGGTCCTCGCTTATAGATGTTCTGAACTGCAGGCCTCAGTGAGGGTCCGTTCATGTGGTTTGACGAAAGGATACCAAAAAGATGTAAAAAAAAACGCCAGAATGGCCAGTTCTAGTGATTTATTAATGAAAGGTGTACATTTACAATGCAGCCAGCAGAGCCTCACTGCCTTTACATATGCAGGATGGGTACCGCGGCAGTGAGAGGTCATCGTGACTTGACTGCACCCAAGCAAATGCTTTCTTTATGCATGAAGCAGGATACGTCAGCTTACCCACAGCACACCTGGGGGGGGGGGAAACCAACCAAAGCTTCTTCCCTCTCTGGGCCTAGAGCCCAGCATCCCAAGGCCCAGAGATAAGCATAGCATCAAAGCAAGCCAATTAGCATATATATCAAAGCAAGTGAAAATATAATTTATGAGCTCATTCTTGCCACAATTGCCAATTAGTTTTTGAGGTCATATCGACTACCAAGATGGCGTTGGCAGGCCTTCCGGAACATTCCGTTTTTGGTTTGGCACAATAGCACATCCTCACCGGTGTGTGTGTGTATGTGTGTGTGTGTGTGTGTGTGTGTTTGTCCCTAACAGTGACTGTGATGTCACTAAGTGAAAGCATTTCTATCTAGCCAGACTTTTAACTTGCAATAACAATTGTACGTGGGTTTTATCTGCTTGGCCTAAACCAGGGATTGCCAATCTGTGACCTTCCAGACACAATGAAGTTTGCCCTTTTATCTATTTATTGAATTTATATAATGCCCTTCGTCTAAAGATTGTGGGGCAGTTTACAGCATAAAAATACAAAGTGAGAATACAAAATACATACCAAACCAACCAACCAGCCAATGACCTTGCCTTTTACAAGCACATTGAAAAGGCCATAGATTCTTTAATCAGCCATAGGCATCTCCTGGCACCTAAAGATATGTAACGAAGGTGCCAGGCAGGCTTCCCTAGGGAAAGCTTTCCACAAGCGGGGAGCCACTGCAGAAAAGGCCCTTCTTTGTGTTGCCATGCTCCGGACCTCTCGTGGAGGAGGCACGCGAAGAAGGGCCTCAGATGATCATTGCAGGGTCCAGGTCGGTTTATATGGGGAGAGGCAGTAAGCTAGTTTCTACACATACTCGCACTCTTCCATCTAGACAAGCTAGAGATGTTATTAGAGCTCAAGGGCACATCCCAGCCAGACAAAACCACCCAATGGGAGTGTGAAGCAAGGATTGCGAGTGGCCTTGGGAGAGGTGGTATGGCTGGGGAAGGAATCTGGCAGGAGTTTCTGCCGCAAAAAAGCACAAACAAGTAAGGAAGTGGGAAAACTCAGTATCTGAATCTTTGGTATGTATAGCGAGGCTTGGGCATAATTCTTTATGTTTGGATAAGTGAATTCTTGCACAGTGAACAGGTAGATCGTGGGAGCTGTGTGTATATGGAATTTGATAGGTGTAAAGTTGGACTACTGCAATGCGTGCTACGTGGAGCTACCTTTGAAGGTGACCCGGAAACTGCAATTAATCCAGAATGTGGCAGATAGACTAGTGAC
Source organism: Zootoca vivipara (assembly GCF_963506605.1). Classification (NCBI taxonomy): domain Eukaryota; kingdom Metazoa; phylum Chordata; class Lepidosauria; order Squamata; family Lacertidae; genus Zootoca; species Zootoca vivipara. Next base: position 88,322,972 of record NC_083279.1, read on the forward strand.
TGGGAGTGGCCGCCGGGACCACATAACACCGGTCCTGAGAGATCTACATTGGCACCCAGTACATTTCCGAGCACAATTCAAAGTGTTGGTACTGACCTTTAAAACCCTAAACGGCCTCGGTCCTGTATACCTGAAGGAGCGTCTCCACCCCCATCATTCAGCCCGGACACTGAGATCCAGCACCGAGGGACTTCTGGCGGTTCCCTCATTGTGAGAGGTGAGGTTGCAGGGAACCAGACGGAGGGCCTACTCGGTAGTGGCACCCGCCCTGTGGAACGCCCTCCCAGCAGATGTCAAGGCAATAAGCAATTATTTTACTTTTAGAAGACAACGGAAGGTGGCCCTGTTTAGGGAAGTTTTTAATGTTTGATGCTGTACTGTTTTTAAAATTCGGTTGGAAGGCGCCCAGAGTGGCTGGGGAAACCCAGCCAGATGGGCAGGGTATAAATAATAAATTATTATTATTATATATTATTATAAAGTGCAGTTGCAGTTAATGTCACTAATTGATGCTAATGATAACAGTCTTATAAGATGTACCAAATCAATCCCAGCGTTTCTTTCTGCTCCTTCCTGCACAGCACCTGCAACAGAACATCACAGGTTCCTCCGTGAAAAGTCATCAAGGTAGGAAATGATTATTTTATACTTTGCAAGAACTGTGCGTATTGATAGTGCTATGGAAACCAAGGGTGGCTAACGTTTTTTGGCTCAAGGGCATGTCCACCTTTGGCCAACCCTCCAGGTGGGGGGGTCACATGTCTGGAATGGGTGTGGCCAAAGGGGGGCGTGGCCAATTTCACTGTAAAACACACACGTGGGATGTACATGCACAATTGCAGAGGCACACACAGGCCCTCTCCTCACCTGAGCTATGCAGATCTGGCACTCAGGGCCAAGAGGAACCAAATCCATGAGCAAACGATAGAAGTTTATGGTACTGGCTGTATTAGTTGGAGACAAAGAGCTGCAGTGGATCTTGCCTGCTGTTCTGATAACAACTCAGTGCGACAACAATTCAGGGCTAGCTCATCTCAGACACACACCACATTATTCAGCTCGCTTCGGAAAAATAATTTTGTTAAATTATGTAGCTAATAAACAAGAGAAGCCCATTTGCAGAATGATAAACAGAATTCTCTCTTCCTTAAAAAGTGAATAATTCCCCCCCTTAGAAAATAATCATTGCACACCAGAAACTCTAAATTTGATTAATAGTGTCTATTATATATTGATGGGGGGAATAATTACATATTAGTCCTGCATTCTGATTACCTGCGGAAGGTTCCACTTGTAATATAATTAAGAGCAGCTCCACTGGAGTTGTGGGCGGCTGGCTGTGTGTGTATACACATTCCCCCCTGCTGATGGAAAGTCGAGGCATTAATGAAGAAGGCCACGTTTTAATTCCTGCGATTCTAAGGCAGGGGAATTATTGTGATTGCCATACTTATTTTATTAATGTAGTAGTGCCTTGCATTTTTTGGAAGGACAGGAAATAGCTTTGACTTGCAGATCTTGATTGGACATGGAGAGGAGACATAGAAAAAGCACTGAGTTACTCCATAAGGAAAAAAATCCAAATTCCACAAGTGGGCAATGCCTTTGTTGGGACTAGGTTTGGGAGAGAAATTGAGTTTGGATAGCACCTTAAGGCAAATAGACCAGATTTACACTTCCTGAATTAATAGGCAAACCAACACCCAGCTAGTCTAGCCTTAAAAATCCACAGTTCTCTGAAGTTTGGGATTAAGGGAGAATCCTGTGTGCAGGAAGCTGGCGTAAAGTCGGTGTAAATTAAGCCAATGTAAAGTTACATCGGATCAAAGCCCCGTTCAGCAGCAGGACTGCTTCTGCTCTGCCTAAACCTGGCAGAAGGAAAGCCTTTAAAAGAGTGCTCTACGCTAGGTTGCCATTCTACAGATTAGACAACTGGGCCAAAGCAAACAAGATGAATTTGGGCAAAAAAATTGAAAGGCACGAATACAGGATGAGTGACACCTGGCTTGAGAGCAGTACATGTGAAAAGGATCTAGGAGTCTTGGTAGACCACAAACTTGACATGAGTCAGCACTGTGATGCAGCAGCTAAAGAAGCCAATGCAATTCTGGGCTGCATCAATAGGAGTATAGCATCTAGATCAAGGGAAGTAATAGTACCACTGTATTCCGCTCTGGTCAGACCTCACCTGGAGTACTGTGTCCAGTTCTGGGCACCACAGTTCAAGAAGGATACTGACAAGCTGGAATGTGTCCAGAAGAGGGCAACCAAAATGGTCAAAGGCCTGGAAACGATGCCTTATGAGGAACAGCTTAGGGAGCTGGGTATGTTTAGCCTGGAGAAGAGAAGGTTAAGGGGAGATATGATAGCCATGTTCAAATATATAAAAGGATGTCATATAGAGGAAGGAGAAAGGTTGTTTTCTGCTGCTCCAGAGAATCGGACACGGAGCAATGGATTCAAACTACAAGAAAGAAGATTCCACCTCAACATTAGGAAGAACTTCCTGACAGTAAGAGCTGTTCGGCAGTGGAATTTGCTACCAAGGAGTGTGGTGGAGTCTCCTTCTTTGGAGATCTTTAAGCAGAGGCCTGACAGGCATATGTCAAGAATTCTTTGATGGTGTTTCCTGCTCGGCCGGGGGTTGGACTGGATGGGCCTTGTGGTCTCTTCCAACTCTACGATTCTATGATTCTATTATTCTAGGTCATATGACTTAGGTGCCCGTGGGGCTTGCCTGCCTAAAATGGTAGCCACCTTGAGTTAAGGGGAAGGCTTTCAAAGAAGGTTTATACAGGCTGTGTATCCACTTTTTATTCACTCTTTAAAACACACACACACACACACACACACACACACACACACACACACTCTTATAGTTTTTGTGGTTCCATAGCCAGCTTGAAAATGCATTAGCAAAGTGTATAAGAATTGCCTTACTAGGTCAGACCAAGGTCAACATAGTCTAAGCATTCTGTTTCCAATTTAAAATACCATCTAAGGGTCAAACTGAATGAGGCAAAAGAATGTAAGAAGCGGCCTGCTGGATCAAATCCGTGGGCCAACTACGGTATATAATAGACTATAGACAAAATACAAACAGACAAATCTCAGGTCCGGATGGCATTCTGCCTGACAGCTCTCAAAGAACTCAAATGTGACTTTGCTGATCTTGTAACAAAAATATGTAACTTGTCTGTCAGATCTGCCTCTATACCTGAGGACTGGGAAGTAGCTAATGTAAAAGGGACCTGGGGGATCCTGGAAAGTACAGGCAGTCTGTCCTGGGAATATTGGTGTGAAGTATTGTTAAAGATGAAATAGCCATGCATATAGAAGAACAAGCCCTACTGAAGCAGAGTCAGCATGGCTTCTGAAAGGGCAAGCCTTGTCTCACAAATCTATTAGCGCTTTTTGAGAGTGACACCAAGTATATAGATAGAGGTTGGCAGAGTGTCCTTGAGCTTTCAAAAAGCTTTCAACAAACTACTTCACCAATGACTCCTGAGTAAGCTTAGCAGTCAAGGAATAAGAGGAGAGGTCCTCTTGTCAATCAGGAACAGGGCAAGTTGTAGAAAGCAAAAAGCAGGAATAAATGGGCAGTTCTCTGAAAGGAGAGATGTCATAGAGTTGGAAGGGATCCTGGGGATCATTGAGTCCAACCCCCTGCAATACAGGAATACGCAGCTGTCCCTTACGGGGATCAGACCTACAACCCTGGTATTATCAGCACCATGCTCTGACCAACTGAACTATCCATTTGATGTAGAAAGTGAAGTCCCCGTAGATCAATCCCGGGACCTTTTTAACTTGTTCATAAACTGGTTAGGAGTGAACAGTGAAGTGGCCAGGTTTGCTGGTGATACTAACTAAATGGTTCAGGGTTGTTAAAACAAAAAGAGATTGCGGAGCCCTCCCAAAGGACCTCTGCAAAACGAGTCGATAGATGGTTAAATGACAAATTTGATTCAGCATCAACAATTGCCCCGTGATGCATGCCAGGGCCAAAAGACATTAATTTCACATACAGTACTGTATATTCTCGTGGAGTCTGGCGCAGTGGTGACTGACCAGGAATGAGATCTTGGTGGTCTGCATCGCAGCAGTCAAAACTGTAGCTGCTGGTTGCCAAGTCAGGCAGAGTTGTCCAATTAATTTTGCCTCAATTTCCAGAAAGGAAATGATATTGCGGAAGGAGACAGCTACAGGGCAGGATCCATTAATGAGGGTCAAGATCAAGATGCAACGAACCCCTTGAGCAGTAAAAGCCCTTCTACAGTACAGGCATCCAAGGACCAGAGTAAGACAACAGCAGCAGCAGCAGCAGCTCAAAATACCCAGTTTAAAAAGCAGGTTTTCTAAGAGGAACACGTCTGCTACTGCACCACACTCCAGCACTGTTAAGTGCGTGAGTGTCTGGGATTTGAGGAGGTGCCATCTCTGAAGGACAGTGGCAAGTGACAAACTTCACCCAGGGGAAAGGAGATAAAGACAGGGCATGTTATAATTACAGTGGTACCTTGGTTCTCAAACGCTTTGGTTCTCAAACTCCGAAAACTTGGAAGTAGAGTGGTACCTCGGGTTACAGACACTTCAGGTTACAGACGCCGCTAACCCAAAAATAGTACCTCGGGTTAAGAACTTTGCATCAGGATGAGAACAGAAATTATGCGGCGGTGGTGGCGGCGCTGCAGTAGCAGGTTGCCCCATTAGCTAAAGTGGTACTTCGGGTTAAGAACAGTTTCAAGTGAAGAATGGACCTCCGGAATGAATTAAGTTCTTAACCAGAGGTACCACTGTAGGTGTTCCGGTTTTTTGAACGTTTTTCGGAAGCTGTCGGCTATTGTTTCCGGGGCACCTTCACCAATCAGAAGCTGTGCCTTGGTTTTTGAACATTTCAGAAGTCAAATGGACTTCCGGAACTGATTAAGTTTGGCGCGTTTGTTTTTGCTATTTATTTTGAGTAGACCCATTGAAATGACTAGACATGACTAACTTGTGTCATGACTAACTTGATGTTGTGTCATGACTAACTTGATGTTGGGAAAGATTGAGGGCACTAGGAGAAGGGGACGACAGAGGATGAGATGTTCTCGAAGCTACGAACACGAGTTTGACCAAGTTGCGGGAGGCAGTGGAAGACAGGAGTGCCTGGCGTGCTCTGGTCCATGGGGTCACGAAGAGCCGGACACGACTAAATGACTAAACAACAACAACTCTTGAGCAGAACTTGCATGCATTCAACTCATTGTTAGTTATACAAATCTACATTTGATTATAAATTCATCTTTTTTTTAAAAAAGCAGATGGTTACTAAGATTCTTGGAGTGAATAAGAACATGGAAGAGCAGAGAGAGAGAGAGAGAGAGAGAGAGAGAGAGAGAGAGAGAGAGAGAGAGAGAGAGAGAGAAGACAGGAAGCAAATCGGCACAAGAATCTCTGTATTTTCCCTTAGCAAAGCTGTATGCCAAAGGTTATGACATCTTCTCGGTGTAGAGATTTTATGGAAAGTCTATTGGTGGATACCTGTTTTCTCCATTTCAAAGACCAGAGAGGAAGAAGAATAATTTTGAGGGACTGTATGGGAGGAAAGGCTTTAATCCATTACTAATTAAGACAAAAGATAAAATAAGGGTAGCTACCATGAAAGAGGGCCAGCTGCGATGTACCACATAGTATGTAAGGAATCCAACCAGACTTTTGACTTCTTTTTATTTGAGATCTGGCCAAGCACTGAGAGAACAGATTGGGATGCCAAATGATGGGAATATGAGTTCTAATTGTTTGTGCAAATGTCACTTTTCAAGATCCCTGTTTTTAAAGAAGATGAGCAGGTAATTGGCAAACCCATGTGCAGTGCTATGTTTCATTGACAGGTAAGATGTAATTGCTTTCAGCAGCATTTATTTGTCTCCTCCTCTCCTTTTTTCTTTTCTTTTAGAAAAAGCATCCTTGTGAAAATGTTAGGTCAACCGCAGGCCATCAAAGTGGGCTTCGGGAGACGAACCAACGCTGCGATATCTTGTTATGAAATGTTTATATTCAGAGCAAATGGATACGGTTTATTATTCCTCGTCTCCTGTGAAGTGGATGGTAGCAAATATTCTTTATATAGAATGGACATCCCTGCTTGCTTGTTTTAATGGTGCAATAGCTGCCCAGGGGCTAAGCTATATTTCTGGAGAAGTGGATGTAGCACCTGCCAGATTTTGCTGGACTGCAGCATCCATCACCCCTAACCATTGGCCATGCTGATGAGAAGATGGGCCACCACAACAGCATCTGGTGAGTACCATATTGGCAACCTCTCCTATATCTGATGGTGGCAGAGCTGTGCTTTTAAATATGGATAAATCGGCAGTACAGAATAGTGTGTGAGAGGGTGCAGTTTAAAAGGGAGTCGTATTGCAGCAAAGAATGCTGAATATGGCCCTCGTTTATCTCCCAACCACCCCTCTGCATCCCTGAGTTTAATCCCTCTCCCTGGAAGCGAGCACATCTGGAAGAAAAAGCAGCTGTTGGGAAGGGCCCAAGAGGTGTGAGGAGGGCTCACATCCATCTGCCCATGGTTTAAATTGCTGGGTTGGCACTGATAATAATTTGTCACTGCTTCTTATTATCAATTATATAGTATTTTGTATTGCATATTATTATGGATTATATTTACTGTACTTTTCCTTCTATAAGACGCCCCCATGTATAAGACACCACCCATTTCTGGGGGCTCAATTTTAAGAAAATGGGGGGAAATTGCCCAGAGTTGTTGAGCTTCTTTTTTGGGGGGGAATTGCCACCAATTGGCCGCCAAAACATTGCTGACAATCTCCAGCTCCCAGCTGTAATCAATTACCAGTGTATAAGCCAAGCCCCAATTTTTGACATCGTTTTGGGGTCAAAAAACCTCATGTTATACACAGAAAAATACGGTATATAGCCGTTTTAATTTTTTTTGCATGTTATTATCACTATATTGTAGGGACCCAGGTGGCGCTGTGGTTAAACCACTGAACCTAGGGCTTGCTGATCAGAAGGTCGGCGGTTCGAATCCCTGTGATGGGGTGAGCTCCCGTTGCTTGGTCCCAGCTCCTGCCAACCTAGCAGTTCGAAAGCACGTCAAAATGCAAGTAGATAAATAGGAACCGCTACAGCGGGAAGGTAAACGGCGTTTCCATGTGCTGCTCTGGTTTGCCAGAAGCAGCTTTGTCATGCTGGCCACATGACCTGGAAGCTATACTCCGGCTCCCTCGGCCAATAATGCGAGATGAGCGCGCAACCCCAGAGTCGGTCACGACTGGACCTAATGGTCAGGGGTCCCTTTACCTTTATCACTATATTAGGGGAAATGGGAATGCCTGAAGATGGCTTCTAAGCATGTTTACCCAAACACATGACTGGGAAACCTGCATTGTCGGGGTCCTGGTTGTCATCTTCAGACGAACACTTTTAGGATCTCCTCTTCAGACTTTTCCGTTCAACACAGGAAGGTCAAAAGTGGAATAGGCTCAACCAGGGTACATAGATGCTAGGAGCAGAGCCAGCAAGTACCCCCTCTGGAACACCTTGCACACTTTAGGCCTTCACATTTTGTTTTGAATAGATGAAGAGGGCTTATCTTTGTTGCTGCTGGGGTGTTAATTGCTCAGAACTGGAAACCAGCCAAAAAAAATAATAGAAATCCCAGAATTTACTGAAAGGCTTTATAATATCTGGGAGATTGACTTTTTGTGCAAACAAATGCTGGACAGGGAAAAACGAAGTCTCTTTGGAACTTTGCAAATGGCTGGTCTTTATTTTTTCAGTGCTGGAATGCAAAGTTTCCTCAAATCAAGGTAAATACCCAAGTCTTACCCAAAAGGATTTTTCTTTTTTACTTTGACTTGTTTGATAATTGAAGTCTTGATTGATACCTCCTCCTAATAGATATATCTATTTTGAAAGAACCGTTAGTCCATTTTATGGCAATAATTTTCCTTCTTCTTTATTTGTTTTGTTCTCTGCTGATTCCAGATCAGCAATGGGCAGCACCCATTGTTGCATTCCAACTCTCAGCAGCCCCATTCAATGATAGGATTTGTAGTCCAAAAATATCTGGAGGGCCATTGGTTCCCCTGACCTTGGCGAGGGTGGTTGTAAGTGTTGTGCACAACTGTGGTTTTATAATTGTTGGAAGCTGCTCAGAGTAGCTGGGGCAGCCCAATCAGAAGGGTGTTGTTGTTGTTGTTGTTGTTGTTCCAGGGCATTGTGGGAAATAAATAGGGATGGGTGAATCCGCCCGTTCCAGCTTCTCTCAGTTTCTCATCTTCCCAATTTTAACTTCCCTTCTCCACATTTCCACACATGTTTAAAGTCTTTGCAAAAATTCACCAGCATTTTGGTGCAAATTTCTCTCAAGTTGCAGAGTTCACCCTGCTACATTCATTTTTGTACACTATCCGTGACTGCAGAGCTGCACTGGAAAATCCAGAGGAGAGCAAATTTTAAAAGACGGCTGTATGCTAGTTTGCACATTGCTCTGGAACTTTGCTGAATTTCTCCTCCAGCCCTGGCATGAAATGTTAGCCACAACAGAAGAAAATGCTACAGGCAGAGAGAAATCATAGAATCATAGAGTTGGAAGAGACCACAAAGGCCGTCCAGTCCAACCCCCTGCCAAGCAGGAAACACCATCAAAGCATTCTTGACATATGCCTGCCAAGCCTCTGCTTAAAGACCTCCAAAGAAGGAGACTCCACCACACTCCTTGGTAGCAAATTCCACTGCCGAACAGCTCTTACTGTCAGGAAGTTCTTCCTAATGTTTAGGTGGAATCTTCTTTCTTGTAGCTTGAATCCATTGTTCCATGTCCGCTTCTCTGGAGCAGCAGAAAACAACCTTTCACCCTCCTCTATATGACATCCTTTTATATATTTGAACATGGCTATCCTATCACCCCTTAACCTTCTCTTCTCCAGGCTAAACATACCCAGCTCCCTAAGCCGTTCCTCATAAGGCATCATTTCCAGGCCTTTGACCATTTTGGTTGCCCTCTTCTGGACATCTTCCAGCTTGTCAGTATCCTTCTTGAACTGTGGTGCCCAGAACTGGACACAGTACTCCAGGTGAGGTCTGACCAGAGCAGAATACAGAGGTACTATTACTTCCCTTGATCTAGATGCTATACTCCTATTGATGACTTATATTTTGGTCAGGAAGGCAGGGAATGTGAGTTGGGGCGGGGGGGGGGGGAGAGAACAGACTATTTCTCAGAATTTTTTTTTGGCCAAGCACACCATTCTTTTTGTATTGTTTTCCTTTCTTTAATTAATATGCTCAGTTAAAAAGTGAGAAGCACCCCACATGCAGAGAGTTCTTTATACTTTCCATCTTCAAGGAAACCTTTCCATATCAACTGATCGCTGGCAGCTTGGAGCTCTGCCACACATGCTGTGGAAGCCCCTGGGAACAGGGGAAGAAATCCGGAGCCCGCTCTAGAATGCACAGTCATTTCATGCAGAGTGTGGGCCAAGCCTAAGTATTGCCCCGGAAGAATTGAGAGTGCATTCTGGGATGTGTCCAAAACTCCCCTGGGGCCGCAAACTGCAGGGAAGACTCAAAAGCAGTAGGCAGACTGCCATTCAGCGACGCTTGTCAGCTATTATGGATCATCTCCCTGAGGAACCCACATCAAACTTCCAAGGGCTCCTGTGGACACAGTTTGAAAAACAATGTGTTGCCACATGTTGTGGGGTCCCAGCTAGGAGCCCCAATATACAGACTCCCCATGAACAGATGGTGAGAAGAAAAGTGCAGGATCTTACTCCAGAGAGCATGCAAAGGAATCATGCCGGGTAGAAAATGTTCAACAGCATAAGCAAATGAGTTTTTGAAGCTAGCTGGTTGACAACGCAATTACTGCAATGTGTTGTATGCCTCTGAAGACGGTCGGGGAATTTCAGCTGGTGCAGAATTTGGCGGCCAGGTCCACCCAGGGGCAATCTTGACCTGATTGCACCGGCTGCTGATTAGTTTCTGGGCCCAATTCAAAGTGGTGGTTTTTACCCACAAAACCTCAAATGGCTCAGAACCGCAATATCTCCAGGACTGTCTCTCCCGATACGAACTGACCCGACCCTGTGCGTTTTTTTTTTGTATCTCATGTTCTCTCTCTCTCTCTCTCTCTCTCTCTCTCTCTCTCTCTCTCTCTCACACACACACACACACACACACACACACACACAGGTAAGGTCACCTTTCAACGTAAATGGAACCACATTTGTCCCCCCCCCCCATCTCTTGCAGCAGGTTTTCTCCTAAGCATGAAAATGTCTTGGGTCTGCCCTGGGTGAATTTTGAGTCTCTCAGCAGCAGCCTCGGTACTAGTTGAGGCCAAACAGTGAACATCGTCTGGGTGGAAGCTGTATCCTAAAGAGCAGGTGCTTGATAAGACGCTGCTACTATCAGGGACAAAAAGAGCAAAGGCTGGCAACTTAAACATGAAAACAGAAAAATAGGGTTTTTTTTGTCTTTTTAAAAAACTACTTATCATTTGGTGTTGTTATGAATAATGTAATGGTTTAACACTGCTACTGTGCTTAGGTTTCTGTGGGTAGCATTCATTAAAGGATAGGAAAATGCAATTATTAAAAATCATAGAATAGAATCATAGAATCATAGAGTTGGAAGAGACCACAAGGGCCATCCAGTCCAACCCCCTGCCAAGCAGGAAACACCATCAAAGCATTCTTGACATAGGCCTGTCGAGCCTCTGCTTAAAGACCTCCAAAGAAGGAGACTCCACCACACTCCTTGGCAGCAAAATCCACTGCCGAACAGCTCTTACTGTCAGGAAGTTCTTCCTAATGTTTAGGTGGAATCTTCTTTCTTGTAGTTTGAATCCATTGCTCTGTGTCCACTTCTCTGGAGCAGCAGAAAACAACCTTTCTCCCTCCTCTATATGACATCCTTTTATATATTTGAACATGGCTATCATATCACCCCTTACCCTTCTCTTCTCTAGGTTAAACAATGGAAATAGTTCAATTAAAACTGTACATTTGCTTTTGAATCAGCCATGTCTTTTAAACCTCATTAATTAAATTAATAAAAAAATTCCTTCAGTAGCACCTTAAAGACCAACTAAGTTTATATTTTGGTATGAGCTTTCGTGTGCATGCACACTTCTTCAGATACACACAGGTTGATGGACTTCCATTTCATGCGGCTCAATGTGGTGCCTTCCATAGTTCTAGTTACAGGTAGGTAGCCGTGTTGGTCTGAGTCGAAGCAAAATAAAAAAATTCCTTCAGTAGCACCTTAAAGACCAACTAAGTTTATATTTTGGTATGAGCTTTCGTGTGCATGCACACTTCTTCAGATACACAGTACCAAAATATAAACCAACACGGCTACCTACCTGTAACTAGAATTAAATTAATGTCTGTCGAACCTGATAAATTATGATATTAGAGCTTATATACGATGAACCCAAGGACTGTTCCTTTGGAACACCCTTTGGGGTGTTTCAATGTAAGGATTGCATTTAGACAAATGCTACATCTGGATAGGGATGGAGGGACACCCCCCCCCATTTCTGTTCCATGGTTGCATCCATGCCATACACTATGCCTTTCAAGAACACTTAAAGCACATGACATGCTCCAAAGAATCCTGGGAATTGTTCTTTACCCCTAAGGCAGCTACAGTTCCCAGCACCCTTAACGAAGTATAGGAGTGTGTGACAGACAGGTGTACGGTTCCTGGAGGGTTGGCCAAGGGTGAATATTATTATTGGTTCTTCGATTTATATACTATCCTTTTTTCAAAATGTCAGCCTGGATAGCTCAGTTGGTTTGAGCGTGGCACTGATAATGGCAAGGTTGCAAGTTCGATCTCTCTATGGGACAGCTGCATACAGTGGCGTCGGAAGCCGCTCTAGCACATAATGCGCATGCGCAGTGTCACTACATATGGCGCATGTGTTGCTATGTAGCGATGTTTCTGAAATTTTTCTGTAATAAAACAGCTGCTTTGAGTTCTTGTATAGAATGTCCTGGGAGATTGAAGTGTTCTCCTACTGGTTTCTCTGTCTTGTGGTTCCTGATGTCAGATTTATGTCCATTTATCCTTTGGTGTACGATGAAATTAGCATTAAAATTAGCATGAAATTAGCATTAGTGTCCAGGACAACTCCTTGGTGCATGTGTCTACAGCAGAGACAGGGAACCTGTGGCTATTCAAAAGTTGCTAGACTGTATCTCCCAGTATCCCCGATGCTTTGCATTGATGCTTTGGGCTGACTCCAGCAGCATTCCCCCATTCCTGGTCTAGAGCGTGCCCCGATATGACTCACAAATACTAGGCTTTGTTTTCACTGGCAGAATGCATGCGGACCGAGGATCAAAACGTATTCGGCTGGATTCAGTGTGGAATTAACCATCAGCGGAAGATTTCCATATTAAAGCTATACAGAGTCATTTGCAACCAGATCCAAACATGTTTACTCATTTCCAGGTGGAGCTCGTTGGAACTGTCTGCCAACAGGATTTTAGACTAAATTGAAAATGGATTTCCCCCCCCTTAGAAACCCACTTGGAACTCCGGCGCTGACCTCCAGTTTCGTTTTTATTATCATTACTATTATGAAGTTTTTTCAGTTATACAAAATAATGTGAAAAAGAAAAAGAAAAAAGTGTAATATACGCTACTATATGTAGGATTCTTATATATACTAATACATACAGTGGCACCTCGGTTTAAGAACAGTCCTGTTTACGAATGATTCAGTTTACGAACTCCTCAAAACTGGAAGTAGTGTCCCGGTTTCCAAACTTTACCTCGGCCTACGAACAGAAACCAAATGGTGGAAGGGCACCGGCTGCGGGAGGCCTCATTAGGGAAAGCACACCTTGGTTTAAGAATGGATTCGGTTTAAGAACAGACTTCCGGAACAGATTAAGTTCGTAAACCGAAGTACCACTGTATATGATTATTAATAACGTACTATATTCTGTACAAACTCGTTCCAAATATCAATATATTTATCCAAACAAAGTCTGCATCTATACGCAATCCGTTCATATGTTGCGAGTGTTGTCATTGCCTCCAATCCATTGATTAAAGGAGACCATATTTTTGTTCTTCCAGTTCATCAGTACTAATCTTTTGGCCATAGTTAGGGCACGTATGGTCGTACCTTGGTTATCGAACGTAATCCGCTCCAGAAGTCTGTTCGAAAACCAAGGCGCGGCTTCTGATTGGCTGCAGGAGCTTCCTGCACTCAACCGGAAGCCATGGAAGCCAAGTCGGACGTTCGAGTTCCAAAGAATGTTCACAAACTGGAACACTCACTTCCGGGTTTGTGGCGTTTGGGAGCCAAAAGGGATGAGTACCAAGGCATTTGAGAACCAAGGTACGACTGTACTGTGTTTCGTTTGAGGGCATGTCATGTCATGTGCTACCTTGGCTGTTTGTTAGTGCAGACCCAGGTCATTGAGCCTGAGCTTCTACAGCTACCTCTCACCATGAACCCCCATTGGCAAGATTGCAAGCAACAGCAGCAGATACGTCCTATGCTTAAGGTGATCTTTTATTCTCTTGCTAGTTATGCTATTTCAAATGTGCATTTTATAGTTGATTTCCTTTAGTAATGTTTTCCTTTGAAAAAAGAAATGTTTGGGGTAGCTTTGCTGTGTTGAGTATGCATTCTGTAGTTGACCTCCTTTGTACTGTTTTCTTCTGAAAACTTTAAAGATAATATTTTAGCTTACTGTTAATTAATTTGCTTTGAATGTGTGCTTTATATTTGACTTTCTTTTCAGTAATGTTTTATTCTGCATTGATTTATTTGATGCTGGAAACTGCTTTGAGGTTTTTTCCCTTAAAAAAATAAAGTGATTTAGAATGGATAATAATAATAATAATAATAATAATAATAATAATAATAATATAATCACCCCCTGGTTATTTTCCAAAACATTGTGCCCCAGAATGTCACAATCCTTTTTTTAATGGGCAGAGATTTATTACTAAAACAAACAAACAAACAAACAAACAAATAAACAAACAAACCCAAACTTGGAGCCAACAGCAGATGAATAAATCATGTAAAATAAATTCAATTCCATGTTTGTTTACTTTGTATAATTTATTCTCCTCCTGCTAGCCAGAGGGGATATCAGCATTGAAGCCTCACCTTCTGGCTTACGTGTTGAATAGAGATGTATACCAAGTATACATGTCTACTAGAAAATAAGCCCACCTGAGTGCAATGAGATTTTACTAGCAGGTAAGTGGGTATAGGTTTGCAGAAAGTTAAAGGCAACATTAGAACCAAATATTTAAACGTGTTATTTTTCTAGAAAAAGAAGCGTTGGAACTCACAATGAACACCTCCCTTGTTCTCTTATAATGGCAATGGCGCCCACTTGAGAGATGCCAGAACTGAGTTCTGGCAAGTTCCAGCTGAAAAAAAAGACCTACATCAGCACCAAGGGACAGAAGCGATAGAAAAAATCAATAATTTCATATATACTTATTTATCAGCTAAAGTAGTAGAGTCTAAAATCAGTATTCATTCACTGACCGTCGCTGTCACCATGGCCTGTCTTGTCCTCATTGCCATAAAACAGAATTTCTTGACAGCCCTGGTGACATCGGGGTCTTTGTCAGCAAGAAGGTGTTCAACATAGGTTTCTTCAGAGCAGCCAGACACAAACTCATAAAATGGAATCTTTAGCAGTGGCAGTAGATGACAGTTCTGTGATTCTATGAAAACAAGTTTGGTGGCACCTTAAAAAATAAAAACGAACAGATTGTGGCATTAGCCTTCAGGAACTAGAACCCACTTTGCCAGATTCATGAATAGTTATTCTTACTTGTCAGGTGTGTGTGTGTGTGTGTTGGGTTTGGCTTGCTTCGATAATGATAATTAACAACAGTTTCAAAGGCCTTTTGGTTTCCCTGTGACGGGTATAGGACTCCTTTGAGTTGTTTATGACTCAATTAGGAGCCACTGGTTACCGCCCGGCACGCTTTCTCTAGCGCCTCTGCTCCGTAGACCCGGGCTGGCAGTAAAACACACAGCAGAGTTCTTCTTCTTCTCACACACAGCGGAAACTTGTATAGCCGTTGGATAAAAAGCCTCTTAAGAACACACAGAGTCCAAGGTGTTCTAATAACTACTGGAGTTTATTTTAAAGAGAAAATAACAAACAACCTGGTGAGAGCGCAGACATCTTGCGACCGTCTCCCAGGCAAAAACGAAACCAACTGATACACACAGAAACACTTCTGGTACATTCTGTAACATGATCTTCCTCAGTGGTCAGGTGCTACACAGTACACAGTTAACCCCTTCGGTTACTTGTTACTCCTCACATTCCCATAGGTAGCTGGTTGGCCATAGTAGCAGTGCCCACCCTGTGGAACCCCCTCCCACCAGATGTCAATCAGCTAAACAGCTAACTGGTTTTTAGAAGATACCTGAACGCAGCCCTGTTCAGGGAAGTTTTTAATGGCTGATGTTTTATTGCATTTTTAATATTTTGTTGGGAGTTGCGCAGAGTGGCTGCTGGGGCAACCCAGTCAGATGGGTGGCATATAAATAATAAAATTGTTGTTGTTGTTGTTGTTGTTGTTGTTGTTGTTGTTGTTGTTGTTAATGGATAGGCCTTTGGTCTAATCCAGCAGGACTCTTCTTAGGTTTTTAACCCACCCTCAAAGCTCTGATTGACCAAGTGATTGGCAAAGTGATTGACCAGAGAAGCGGACACGGAGCAATGGATTCAAACTTCAAGAAAGAAGATTCCACCTAAACATTAGGAAGAACTTCCTGACAGTAAGAGCTGTTCGGCAGTGGAATTTGCTGTCAAGGAGTGCGGTGGAGTCTCCTTCTTTGGAGGTCTTTACGCAGAGGCTTGACAGGCATATGTCAGGAATGCTTTGATGGCGTTTCCTGCTCGGCAGGGGGTTGGACTGGATGGCCCTTGTGGTCTCTTCCAACTCTATGATTCTATGATTCTATGATTCTATGACTTCTGATTTCAAAGATCCTCGAGAGAAAGGAACAGCGTGTGGATTGTCATAAGGCCATCTGGCAAAGGACCGGCAGATAAACCTCTCAGATCGTTCAGCACAGATACATATTCTCCATCGTCTAACACCAGAAAGCGGCGTCTTGCGTGCGATTTGGAAGGCGCTGCCCTGCTCTGCCGAAGCGAGGGGATGCACAGAGGCCAAGCTTGAAATCCTGTGCATGGTTCCGCTTGACAAATGGCGTGCTAAAAATGGAAAGCACAGAACAGAAGGCAACCAGTAGGATTAAAAAAAGAAGAACACATACACACACACACACACACACACACACACAGAGAGAGAGAGAGAGAGAGAGAGAGAGAGAGAGAGAGAGAGAGAGAGACTTTGGTTCTTCAGAAAGGATGGAGAGAGGAGCAAAGGAATCTCAACAGCAAAGCCTTTGAAAATTGAGAGCTGAACGGAGGGACCTCGTTAAGGTAAACAAAATTTTCATAAGGGGAGCAGAAAAGATAAACGCTACCTGGGTTATTATTAGCTCACGTCAGATACGGGAACAGCAGGGCTGTGCACTTCAGACATGGCGCAAGAGCTTCGCAGAGTTTAAGTGGAATTCCTTGCACAGAATGCGGTTAATAGATGGAATGTGGCATTGCTGGCAGCAGGAGAAACAATCAAGCTAAACAGCCTGCAGAGCTATTAGAGGGTGAAATACATATTGTGGAATGAGAGACAACAGGCTTGCCCATCCTCGCCTGTGTGTTTACTTAGAAGTCAGCTCCACTGAAACCAGCAGGACTTGATCCCAAATACAGAGGCACAGAACGGCAGCCTCAGAGGCAGAAGGAGCCAAAATAGGAAGTCTGCTGCTGGCGGAATAGTGGCTGTTGTTACATTTATTTGTTTGTGGCTTTCTCCCCCCTTCAGAACCCTGAAATGCTCTTGAACTGGCTGTTGAAAGGATGATGACTGACTGTCGTGGGTAGAGAACGAAAAAGCTAACGGAGGACGAATGGAATGCAGTAGCATGAAAAAGGACCCGGCTGGCCAGAGCTCTGAAAGACAGTGCATTCCACGCTGCAATGTCTTGTTGCAGGCCCCACTCGTTTTGACGATAACAAATATCAGATTCACAGGTACGAGTGTTTAATGATGTTGGCCATACAACCGCTGCACTCTTTTCGTCTGCCTGAAACATCTGCAATAATGTCCTGAAAGGATTTCTGGGCATTTTGCTGTGTGGAAAACATACTTCACCTCTGCTATTTGGTGGAGTAATAGGGTTATTTGCTATTGGTATTTCTTATTACGTTTCTGCTGTTATTCTCAGGGCTTAGAAAATGCAGCTGATTGATTTTTTCCCCACCGTGGTAGGCCAGTCCTGTGATTGTAATAAGGGCCAACTGCTGGAGAAGTATTGGGATGAACCATTGATTAAGTTGACACCGCAATCTATTTTCCTGCATGTCGCAGGCTGAATTTACAGTCCGTGTACACCCACATTACTGACACATTGTTCTGTGTGAATAATCTCGCCTGGGCGACTTTGCCTGTGCTTGGCTTTTATTAATATTAGAATACCTCTCAGAATTCTTCAACAGAATGAAAGGGGAGGCCGAGGAATTTATACCAAAGCTTCTTCTTCTTTTTTTTTTTAAAGGAACAGGAGGAAGTACAATGGGGAGAAATGACATAGATGTTCAACATGGCTGGCAGAAAAAGCCGCATTTTCCAAACAGGAAGGCAACAGTCGCAATCCAGGTGAGCACATTTGATAGGTTGTTTTAAACAGTTCTTTTTTTCTGGGGGGACACAGGGGTACACACAGCCCTAAACATTTTGTGAATCTAACAGGAGAAGAAACTAAAAAAAAAATAAGAATAAAAATAGTTTCTTCTCTAGCACGGTGAATCGTTGGTTCCGTTGCTACTCCCGATGGCGGCCTCATTTCTTATCACGGTGTTTCCTAAGTCTCAGACAGAAGTGAATGTTTAATGTGTGAAGCAGGAGTTGGAATCTAGCATGGTGATTGGTCAGTTTCGTTGTTACCACCTCCAATGGTGGCTTCATTTCCTTTCCCAGTGTTTCCTGAGTCCCAGTTGGAAGTGATCATTTAATGTGTGAAGCAGTGTGGAATGGATTTAAACACTGTAGCCAACTTAACGTTTATAAAATTGGTAGGCCCTCTGTGTTTGTTTAAGCCTTCAGTGTATGGTTTTTGAAAGGATGACACCTGGCGACGGACACCAACAGCAAACAGAGGAATCGGGAATATGTTAGTGCACACAACCTCACGCCAATGTGGAAGTTACTGTGAGCTGTCAGCTGTGTAATATGAGGTTATGCATGTTCTTTGTACTTTGGTCCATTTGCTGTATTTATTTCCCCCAATTTGAACTAGAAAATTGTGATTTTCTTGAGTCAAAATGAGAGTACTCCTATTTTTTAAAAATGAAAAAAGCACTGTTTTTAAGGTACCTACTTATCTCATGACAGTTCTTGCCAGCACCTGCAATTCTGTAAGAATGGCTTTCGGATTTCATTTTGTGTTGATGTTTTTCTTACATTATGACTCATAGCTGTAAGATGAATGCAGACAAGTTGAGATGTGGATGTCCAAATCACACAAAATCCTAGCCATGAGGGCTATACTCTGCTTCCTCAGTTGGAGTCAGTAGTGCGTCTGAGTACCAGTTGCTGGAAGCCACAGGATGCTCTCAGATCCTGCTTCTGAGTTTCCCTCTGGCATCTGGTTGAGCCACTGTGAGAACAGGATGCTGGACACCAGATGGGCTGCTGGCCTGATCCAGCAGGCTCTTCTGGTGTTCGTTAAATGAAATGACAAAAACCCTAAAATGAAAACTAACACAAATGCATTTTGATTGAAGGTCTTCTTCAGTGGTTTCTGGCAAAGATACTTACAGTACAGCAGTACCTCTCCGCTTACGTAATCCTCTGGTTACGTAAACTTTGGGAAACCCAGAAGTATTTTACCGGGTTTTGCCACGCACGCATGCGCAGAAGTGCTCCTCTGGTTGTGAAAACCTCAGGATCTGGCCAGACCTCTGGAATGGATCCTGCCTGCAGCCAGAGGTACCACTGTATATAAGAAAGAAAGAAAGAAAGAAAGAAAGAAAGAAAGAAAGAAAGAAAGAAAGAAAGAAAGAGAAAGAAAGACTTGTGACTCTCCAAATGTTGACATTAAACTCCCATCATCCCTGACCATTGACCATCCTGGAGTTGTAGTCCAATGTTCCTCACCCCAGAATTGTAGAATGGAGCAGAGAAGGGAACTCAAAAAGAGTTTGCCACAGGGCCAAAGTTCTCTCTGTAGGCCGATGCAGAAATCTTCCCTGTTCTTCTATGCCCATGTTCAATTTGACATGCCCGCCACAGCCGTCTCGACTAAAATAAATGCATAACGGATAAAATGAGAGCCAATAATGAAGGATGACCTCTCCCAGCTGCAGTGGGCTCTCCTTTAAACCCTTGGCGAAGATCATTAGTGTCTTGTCGTAAATGCAAAGCTAAAGGTTATTGTTATTGCCAGAGCTGTCAATCTCCTTTGCAAATAATGAGAGCAACGAGAGGCGCAGCAGCAGCAGCAGCAGCGGTGGCGAACGGCCACTTGAAACAGTTGGAATCCCTCTGTGCTCTTGCACGCTTCCCTTTTTTGGGAAGGAAAAAAGAGCTTTCGGAGCCGTTGCAAATGGCAGTTAAGAATAACAGATCTCCGCAGCCTGTCTGGCTCCAGGGTCATTTAACTCATATACCGGCACTGGCAGCTTGAAGGGGAATCGAGAACGGAAGCCAGCTATGCGTGGAAATCCTTTATTTTTGATTTGTAATGTCTCAGCATGGAGGATCATGGGAAATCAAGAGAGATTTCTTGTGTTGCTTTTTTTTAAAAAAGCACGAGCTCAGAAGCACTCTCTCTTTTGCAGCCAGTGTGGTGTAATGGTTGGTTTGTTGGACTATGACCTGGCAGGCTGGGGTTCAAATCCTCCCTTAACCTTCAGCTCACAGGGTTGTTGTGAGGATAAAATGAGGAGGGGAGAACCATGTACCCTTGAGAGCTGCTTGGAGGAAAAGGTGGTATATAAATCTAACAAACAAACAAACAAACAAACAAATTGGTGCAAATTGAACCATATGTACCACCCTATCAAACTAATTATTAGTCTGGCTTTTAATCTGTTTGTTTTGCATTTACTTTTGTGGGATGTGAAACTTATAGCAGTCAAGTACAACATTCCTACAGTGGACATGATGGGGAATGTTTTGTATCACTTGGGAGAAAACTTCCTGTTTCCTCCTCAGCTGGGACAGACTTCCACTGCATGTGACTTGAAGTGGGTGTGGCCTATTCTGGGTAGAGGAGCACATCTCCTTCTGCTTCTTTTTCTTCTCCATTTTTGTTTTCCTATGTATTAGGAGAAGTGACTGCTCAGTCGCAGTCACTTGGGACTAACTCCCTTATGGGATAGTTCATGTAGATATGTACTTTTGTAACCTAAGTCTGCCTTTTGGGGATCTAACTGTGAACTGAATGATTGTAAGTAAACTACTTTTACATTGACTTTAATAAGACTGCCGTGTCTATTCTTTTCAAGAGGGACAAGAAGGGATCTTATCAGGAATCTGATATTGAGAGGCTCAGATGAGCCTGCAACAAGTTAACCGCTGTGCGATTAAAGGGGAATGTTTAAACCAGGCATCCCCAAACTGCGGCCCTCCAGATGTTTTGTAACTACAACTCTCATGATCCCTAGCTAACAGGGCCAGTGGTCAGGGATCATGGGAGTTGTAGTCCCAAAACATCTGGAGGGCCGCAATTTGGGGATGCCTGGTTTAAACTCTGCTAAGATACAGAACTTCCTAACCCAAGTTAGGAAGCATATCACCAAACAATATATCCTCTCCTGCCTCCCTGAACATTCCCACAACTTTTTAATGATTGGTTTGGTATGTTGTATTTTTGCATTGTGCTTCACACCACTTTCTGATTCTCAAGAAAAAAGAAATGAAAAGTGGTATAGAATATTTTTAATTTACACTAAAAATGAAGAGGAAGGAAAACGAAAACAGAGCAAAACGGTAAAGGATCCATAAAGGCAGGGAAAGCTTTTCGGCCCTAGCATTGGGAAACGGCAGGAAGGAAAGGTGCCCATGTCTTGTCTTCTGCTTGTGGTTCTCTGTGCCGGCGCCAGCGGAAGATGCTGCCTGTCTGATAAACTCGGCCCTCTCCATCTTCAGGGCCATTTGCCTTGGGAGCCAGGTTCACGTGATGCTATCGGTGGATGATTTATGGCCGTTGCCTCTCGCCTGACATTTTTGGGGAAAGTTTTCATTGTTCATAACCGGCTTGCAAACAACGGCAGACGTTGCAGGTGCAGCAGAATTTTAAATGCGAGCGCAATTAAATGGGAAGTGGGCCGCCAGCCGCCAGCAGGAAGCTTCCCCGTAATAATACAGGAGAGTGGAACTCTCTGCAGTATTGATCTTGTGATGTTTCAGCGAGAGGTTGCTTCAAAGCACAGTTGCTACATAATGGCATATGGTCTCTCTCCTCTCTCTCTTTCTTTCTCCCTCCCTCTCTCTCCATTGCTGCTGCTTCAATATTTTCTGCATAGCGAGGATGCACTCTGCCAACACCTCTGTGGCAATAATTGGATCAGATGTATGTTACAAGCGAAAGATGATAAAAAAAAAAACAGCTCGCTTGATTGTTGTTTAAGCTCTGCGGATATCTCCCGTCTTGTCCCTTTGATAGATTCAGCTCCTTTTTTTTTTTACAAGCGTACAAAGTGCACCTCTTAAAAACAATTAAGAATCTACGGTAGCGGTGAGGTAAGGGGAAAAGAGGAGTGGGTGGGGAATTAATATACATGCAAAGGATGTAAGTAAAAGAAGACAGAAGTTTGTGCAAACAACATTCTTTCGACCTCCGGGGCGAGGCGCGTGGCCAAGGCTCCCGCTGGTGGAGCAATGCCATCCACAGTTGAGTTGTCTATATAAAGGCACGTGGCTCGAAATATTACAAGTTGCAACACCTTGTGAGATTTATTGGTTGAGAGTCTGGCAGAGCTGATGAGGCAGGGAATATAATGCACACCTAGCTGGCATAAATCAGAGCCGGGGACACGAGACACCAGATTCGTCTCTTGTTATGCAGCTAATATCTCCAGATTGCTTTTAATCATTTTGTTTTGTGCCCCCCAGAAGCAGGAAGGGAGAAACATCATACGCCACATGCGGCGAACGTCATCCATCTGTCAGTTTCCACCCCAAGGCAGTGCAATGGTTCACCTGATCCCTGTGCATAAGGAGGCAACCCTGATGTCTTGGCGGCGCTTGCCATTTACAGAAGCTCCGCTCTGAATTCGAATTCTAAAGCAGGGGCCGGGAACGTCTGGTTCGCAGGCCTAATGAGGTCCACCAGGCCTCCCCATTTGACCCACCAGGCATTTGGGGCCAAGCAACACCCACCTGCTCTTCACCTGACATCACGTATGGGACGAGTTTAGTTGCAGCTGGGGCAAAGAGGGGTTTGCAGCTACCTTTGATCGGCTGATCGACAGCACTTGTAAAGCCCTTGGCAAGGCTGATTGTCCGGGGCTGCAAAGCACAGCTCACAGGACTCTCAGCAACCACCAATACTGAGGTGATCATTGCAGTCCAGGGGGCTTGGAGGATTCCCCATCCCTGTTCCTGCATTGCAGGGGGTTGGACTAGATGACTCTTGGGGGTCCCTTCCAACTCTACAATTCTATGATTCTCAGTCATAGAGCATGCAGAAGATATCAGGTCCAATCACCAGCATCTCCAGGTAGAGCTGGGAAAGGCTCCTGCCCATAACCCTGGAGACTGGCTGCCAGTCCGTGTAGACAATAGTGAGCTAGATGGACTGAGTTGGCATCAGGCACCTTCCTATGTCCCCACGATTGCTGTGCAGTCAGCAGCGCAGCCATGTGCTGTGCTGAGCGCTCTCACACTGTCCATTTCTCACAGCTATTATTACAGGAACATCGTGCAGGTGCGAAGCTATACAAAGCCTCTCACATGTCGCAAGCACTCGCAGCTGGAAGTTGGGACGGTTCTTACACTGCAGCCACCAGAGACTCCTTCCATAGGTGCAGGTGAAGCTATCGGTTGTCTGTGTCGCCCTGCGCTTGTCTTCCTAGACAGAGATGAGGCAGGAGTCAGCATCCAAAGCTGGTAGTCATTAATGCAGGAATGGAACAGAGCTATGGGTGAAAAGCAAAACAGGGAAAGCAACACAGATCGCAAGTAGACAGATTCACCTACTCTTATTCTGAGCCAGGGAGGAAATAAGCCCTATGCGGCTTGGGACCCTTGTACCTACGGGACCGCCTCTCCTGGTATGCCCCACGGAGGACCTTAAGGTCCACAAACAACAATACTCTGGAGATCCCGAGCTACTAGTGCCAGGGCCTTTTCAGTATTGGCCCCGGCTTGGTGGAACGCTCTTTCACAGGAGACCAGGGCCCTGTGGGATTTGTCATCTTTCTGCAGGGCCTGCAAGACAGAGCTGTTCCGCCTGGCCTTTGGGTTGGATTCAGTCTGACCCCTGTGTTTTCCTCCCTCATGGTTTTGATTTATGGACTACTTAAAATGAGGCTGCATTATTCTAAATATTAATATTGTATTTTAATCTGTATTTTAATTAATTGTTTTCTTTTCTTTTATGTCTTACTGTAATTTTATTGGTGTTAGCCACCCTGAGCCCGGTTTTGACTGGGGAGGGTGGGGTATAAATATATTATTATTATTATTATTATTATTATTATTATTATTATTATTATTATTATATTCTCAAGTCTTCTGTGAGGCAAGCATCATGAACTCCCTGAAACTCACAACACCCCAGCCTGGAAGTAGAGTTCTGTGGTATTTCTACACATATATGAGGGCCTCCAGATGTTGATAGACTACAGCTCCCAACAATCCTGAATGGCTGGGGCTGGTGGGAGTCCAGCCATATTCAGAGGGCGACAGGTTCCCCAGCCCTGCAATATATAAATAAATAGGTGGCGCTGTGGTCTAAACCACTGAGCCTCTTGGGCTTGCCGATCGGAAGGTCAGAGGTTCAAATCCCCACGACGGGGTGAGCTCCCGTTGCTCTGTCCCAGCTTCTTCCCACCTAGCAGTTTGAAAGCATACCAGTGCAAGTAGATAAATAGGTATCACTGTGGCGGGAAGGTAAGTGGCGTTTCTGTGCGCTCTGGCACTTGTCACTGTCCTCCGTGCGCCAGTAACGGTTTAGTCATGCTGGCCATATGACCAGGAAAAGCTGTCTGTGGACAAACGCCGGCTCCCTTGGCCTGAAAAGCGAGATGAGCGCCGCACCCCATAGTCACCTTTGACTGGACTTCACTGTCCAGTGGTCCTTTCCCTTTCCCCTGTATAAATAAATATTTGGATATATTGGTGCCGCTTTGCAACATGTCTTCTCCAACCTCTGGCAGTGTTGCACCCAAATAATTCCCATGAGAAGCAGGATTCCTCCTCGAAAGTATCCCCAGCACTTCCAGATTGTAAGCCATTTTATTTTTTGGAATCATTCCTTGGACATATATGATTTCACAGAAATTAGACAAAGAGACTGCAGTCCTAAGCACATTTACGAGAGAGTAAATCCCATTCAACACATTCAAAGTCCCTGGCAGGTTCTGTTCATGGTTTTCCCCCTTGCAAAACTGGTGTGTGTGTGTGTGTGTGTGTGTGTGTGTGTGTGTGTGTGTGATAGATATACTTGAATCACTGCAAAAGCAATCTCTGGAAGGAAAGAAAACATGACATCAAGCTTGGCCCTCAAACATGCAGGATTACCATTACTATGTCATATAAAACAAATCCTCTTTGAAACACAGAAGTCAAACGACCTATTTCTGCAAGAGGATTCCAAACTTGTCGTATAACTCATTCAGGTTCCAAACACAAATTGCCTGTAAGTGGAACGATATGGACCAGAACTTTCAGAAAGCACCATCTTTAAAGTGGGTTGCATTGAACAGCCTAAGACTGTTAGATAAAGGTAAAGGTACCCCTGACCATTGGGACCCAGGTGGCGCTGTGGTTAAACCACTGAGCCTAGGGCTTGCTGATCAGAAGGTCGATGGTTCGAATCCCTGTGACGGGGTGAGCTCCCGTTGCTCGGTCCCTGCTCCTGCCAACCTAGCAGTTCAAAAGCACGTCAAACTACAAGTAGATAAATAGGTACCGCTACAGCGGGAGGGTAAATGGTGTTTCCGTGTGCTGCTCTGGTTCGCCAGTAGCAGCTTTGTCATGCTGGCCACATGACCTGGAAGCTATACGCCGGCTCTGGCAAACCAGAGCAGCACACATAATAATAATAATAATAATAATAATAATAATAATAATAATAATAATAATAAATTATTTATACCCCACCCACTCTGGGCGGCTTCCAACAGAAATATTAAAATACACTAATTTCTTAAAGATTAAAAGCTTCCCTAAACAGAAACGCCGTTTACCTTCCCGCCAGAGCGGTACCTATTTATGTACTTGCACTTTGACGTGCTTTCGAACTGCTATGTTGGCAGGAGCTGGGACCGAGCAACGGGAGCTCACCCCGTCGTGGGGATTTGAACCGCCGACCTTCTGATCGGCAAGCCCTAGGCTCTGTGGTTTAGACCACAGCACCACCCGCCACCCTGTTACATGGGATCAATTATCACTACCATTGTTGCTGTTTGTTGAATTCCTATACCCGCCCTTCCTCCCCATGGAGCCAAGAATGGCATCATCTTATTGGATTCGTCTGCTTATCCATCTGCCATGGATGCTTCAGCTGAGATTCCTGCATTGCAGGGGCTTGGAGCCTGAGGGTGCCTTCCAACTCTGCGATCCAATGATTCTAGCATTATTACACTATCCATGCTCATGGTGCTTTGCAGAGTGCATGAAGACAAGGCCTCCCCCCCCCCCCAAGGTTACAATCTGAACTCAAACAAGAGGGAAACTTGGTAGAATGGATTAGTACCATTCCGGCGAGGGGGTGGGGGAACCCTACTTTTGAAAGCTCTCCATGTAACATAATTGCCGGCAAGTAAAAACTAGCACAGTGGGAAGCAGACGGAGCCAGAACTTTCCCCCCTGATGTTTTATGGGCTTCCTTTTTCTCACAGTGAGGATTTGGTGAGCTGCAGAGAAGATGGTTGGAGTTTCTGGGCTGCCAATGAAGTGCTTGGCTCGTTGCTTCTGAGGCTACTTTGAGGAGGGGAAGCACGTGTAAACAGAGGCCCACAAGTTCCAGACGTATCATACATTTACCTACATTGCAAATACCATTAATTTTACAAAAATGCATCTTGAAATCCCTTGGATGTTTATGCTAACAACAACAACAACAACAACAACAACTTATTTATACCCTGCCCATCTGGCTGGGTTTCCCCAGCCACTCTGGGCGGCTTCCAACAGAAATATTAGAATACACTAATTTCTTAAAGATTAAAAGCTTCCCTAAACTCTAAAAGTCCTCTAAAAGTCTGGTAGTTGTTTTCCTTTTTGACATCTGGTGGGAGGGCGTTCCACAGGGCGGGTGCCACCACCGAGAAGGCCCTCTGCCTGGTTCCCTGTAGCTTTGCTTTTCTCAGCGAGGGAACCGCCAGAAGGCCCTCGGCACTGGACCTCAGTGTCTGGGCAGAGCGATGGAGGTGGAGATGCTCCTTCAGGTATACTGGACCGAGGCCGTTTAGGGCTTTTAGGGCTTACAGAAAAGTCTGAAAATCAAGGCTCTGGAACACAGAAAGGGCAATTTCCCAGAAAGATCACCATGAATTACCCCTGAACATGCTGGCAGGTAGGTTTTGGGGGGGGGTATGGGATTTGATTTAGTCCTATATGAAAGCGAACTTACCTAATTTTTATTTTCCCAAACAATTGGAGAACTGTAGCAGAGATGTCCTTTGAAAGACAAACTACTCTGGAGGTCACAATGCAGTTCTGCAGTCAAGTGTTATGTAGAAAAATGCATGTATTAGGGTAAAGTGTACATCAAAATGCCTATACTGTATTAGGGGAAATAATATACC
This sequence comes from Zootoca vivipara, assembly GCF_963506605.1. Taxonomy (NCBI): domain Eukaryota; kingdom Metazoa; phylum Chordata; class Lepidosauria; order Squamata; family Lacertidae; genus Zootoca; species Zootoca vivipara. Next base: position 88,350,064 of record NC_083279.1, read on the forward strand.
AAGACGCATTGCATTAAGCAAGATTGCTTTGCAAAATACCTGCACGTTAGACAAAATTGCACGCAACTATGTTTCTATTAGGAGAAAATCACGCCGAAATGTTGATGAATATTCATGATGGTTTTTTCTAAATGCAAACTGATGTGGCAAGCTGAACATCCTTTTCTGGAAAACTTCTTTAGCTCAGCCCTAAATTATTTTAACGGTTAAATATGGAGACAGGAAGCAAAACAAGGCACTGGTGCTTCTGGCCATTACGCCTCCTTGTTATCTGAAATAGCAGTTTCAGAGCAGTTAATGAGAAACAAAATAGTGTCATTTACAATATATCCTTGTTGGCTCTTTTTTTCCTTCCTTCCTTAAGCGTAATTGCTCGTGCCCTTCATTGCCTCTTCCTTTCTCAAACAAGTTTCTGGAAGCAAAAGAAAAACTCGATGTTTATTGAAATGTACAACTCTGCCATTGCACAATGAGTTTACAACTTCACTGCAGCAAGTCCAGGGGGCTTGTCTGACTCAACCCTGGCTGAGGGATGGGTCCAGCAGTAATAATAATAATAATCTATATATATATAAATGTAAAAATCTTGAAATTGCCGGCCGCTATGTTCTCCGTAACCGCTTGACCGATCGTCCTGAAATTTTGACACAACGATCCAGGCCACTCCCCGAGGGTTGTAGGGGACATGAAAAACCTCAAATCACACACCTCGGCAGGATTTGACCCGCTTTTCCACCAAGTCAAACAGCGCCCTCAAGTGGAATTCCTCCCACAGTACACCCCCTCCCTTCCTGAGAAATCTAAGCCACACCCACAAATCAAATGACATCATCATCAACCAAGCAACTGAAAACCAAGGCGGCCATTATCAGACCAACCACTAGGTTTTTGTTTTATGTAGGCCCCTGACAGGCCCAGGGGGCTGGGGACCCACAGCAACGCACTTGGGGGCACGGCAATGGTTTTTTACTTTACCATTTAGCACCACTACCCCCCCCAAAAAAAACCCCACCAAAAAACCAACATTTCCAAGTGGAGGTCGGGGTCTGCCTGGGTGGAGGGGGTTGGCACAGGCCGCAGCATGGCCTTTGATTTATGTAGGACCCTGCATGGCAAGGGGTTTTTACTTTACCATTTAGCAACACTACCCCCCCCCCCCCATCCACAAGACAACAAAAATAAATACCATCCTTCAAAACTGGTCATGGAGGGGGGGGCAAACTGAATAGATCATGGATCGGGAGACGTGGGGGCAGTCACAGGGATTAGGCACAACAATGGGCCCCACCCACAAACCCCGCCTCTGCCACGAGATCCTGTAAAACAGGAGGCCAAGGCTCCATTTTACAGACTAGGCCTCAGGTCTACAGCCCTTTAAATACTATCCCAAATGGAGCCCTGGGTGGGAGGTGGGGGGAGGAGGAGCCCAAATAGGTCATGGGCTGATGTAGGGTGGGGGGGTAGATAACCCACAGCAACACACTTGGGGGCACGGCAAGGGGTTTTTACTTTACAATTTAGCACCACTACCCCCCCCCCCAAATCCACAAGACAAAAATAAATACCATCCTTCAAAACGTCATGAGATACGCCGGTCATAGAGAGGGGGGGGGACAAACAGAATAGATCATGGATCGGGACACGTGGGACCAGTCACAGGGATTAGGCACAACAACGCACCACACCCACAAACCCCGCCTCTGCCACGAGATCCTGTAAAACAGGAGGCCAAGGCTCCATTTTACAGACTAGGCCTCAGGTCTACAGCCCTTTAAATACTATCCCACAAACACTTTGAATTGTGCTCAGAAATGTACTGGGATGTAGGTCTTTCAGGACCGGTCTTACATGGTCTCGGTGGCCACTCCCAGTCACCTGTCTAGCTGCCGCATTCTGGATTAGTTGTAGTTCTGGGTCGCCCCACGTAGAGCATGGTAGATTTAGGGGAGTGGGTGTAGAGTCTTGGCACCACAGGCGGCACCGCAAATATGATTTAGAATGAGAGAACCAGATTTTGGTGTCGCACAGAGCTCCGCTAACATTTGAGAGCCCAAGATCCACCACTGATGGGCAGCAGACAGGTGCCAACCATGCGGCCCCATGCTTCCAGCCCTAGGGTAAACTCAGCCCATGAGAATTGTTCTGCTTCTTATGGAAAAAAAACTTCCAACATCTGAGCATGTTAGAGCTTTGAGCAGGAGGCCATACCCTGTTGGAAAAGATCTTAAGCATTCCCCTGTTCTACATTTCCAGGATTTCAGCATGGAAACTCTGTGATACATGCATTTCCCATTGCATTTCGCACAGACGTTTGGGGACTAATCCCAAATATGTCTAACTAGGCAAATCTGACACAACGAGGAAAGGTTAGACTATGATTGCGATCTCTGCTAAGCTTGTCCTGGCTAGAAGGCATTTTTTGCATAGCGTTGCGATGTGCATAATTCCCTCCCAAAAGGAGAATTATTATGAAGTCAGCAGAATAGTGGAGAAACTATTTATTTTCCTGCTTTTGAGGAGCTGTGCATAGTTTGCTGTAAGCTTGTATTCCCTCCTACCTCTATAATCTCTTGACTTCAAGGTTCAGAAAGAGACTTTCTATTCTGGCTTCTCCAGAGCAATGCATCCAAACTATTAGGCAGTAGTGCTGAGCGAAAATGCGCCCCAACTCCACTTCCCAGCACCCCGCTTCTGCTGGTGCTATATTTCCTCAATACTTCCTCCCCAGAAAATGCCAGAAAGTGAAGGTTATTTCCCGATCCTGCCCTCACTCAGTCAATGGGAGGGACTGGCTTCATCAAATTTTCAACCCTTTTCCCCCCAAACCCAGTTTTATACTAGAAAAGTTCTCAGAAGAAATCTTTGTTTAGCTCTGCTTAAGAAAAATGCAGAATGCAGAGAGAGTCAGAAAAGCTTGCTTGCTAGAGCAGGAGGCAAATCAGAAGTGTGACTATGCTGTGGCCAAGAAGGACACCCTAACCTTTTGTGCAATCCGGACAGGATCACTGTTTCAAAATCTGAAATAAGTAACACATGTTTTCAGGCTGGCAGCCAGGAAAGTCATATCCAAGCTTAGAGGCATTCGTACCAGGAAAAGGAGCCATTGTTGCAGTTTTTCCTCCGTTTCTGCAGCCTAACACAGTAATGCACATTCAGAGAGTGAGTACACTACATGCCATTGGGGTGCAGTGATTCAAGTGTTGGACTATGACATGGGAGACCAGGGTTCAAATCCCCACTCAGCCATTGAGCTCATTGGGTGACCTTGAGACACACACAGCTTCTTAACCTAACCTGCCTCACAGGGTTGTTGCGAGAATAAAGTGGGAGAATGATAGACACTGCCTCGAGCTCTTTGGAGGAAAAGGTGGTATATAAAATGTTGCAAATAAAATTGTGGAAAGAGAAAACCAGAGATGTGGAGTTATGGACAGCTGCTGATAGGGGGATTAGATGGCAGTATTCAGCAAAGTTTTGTCTGCACGGCTGTCTGTATCAACACGGTTAGCTCACCCCAGCTGTTATCACCAGCCTCATGAAGAAGACAACCTGAGCTTTCTATATAAAAGGGTCTAAACCACTTCCACCCCTCACATTGCATGAAATGCCCTGCAAGCTCTTAGCACGCAAGACAACGCAACAGCAAAAATTAAAATCTGTGGGCAATGGTTGGGTAAGCACATGACACAAATTGATCAGTGCATCTGGCTGTTAACCAGAAGGCTGGTGGTTCGAGCCCACCCGGGGACAGCTGTGGGCAGGATTCCTGCACTGCAGGGGGCAAGGCTAGATGAGCCTTGGGATCCCTTCCAACTCTACAATTCTATCATTTCAATCCCAGGTACCTCCATATAGGGCTGGGAAGGATTTGCTTCTGCAGCCCTGAAGAGACTTGGAGAGCTGTTGCCAGCCAGGGTAGGCAATACTAAACCAGACATAAAGATAAAAGTAAAGGACCCCTTGGCGGTTAAGTCCAGTTGGATTTGACTATGGGGTTGCGGCGCTCATCTCGCTTTTAGGTCAAGGGAGCCGGCGTTTGTCCACAGACAGCTTTCCGGGTCGTGGCCAGCATGACTAAACCACTTCTGGTGCAATGGGAGACCGTGACAGAAACCAGAGCAGCACACGGAAATGCCGTTTACTTTCCTGCCACAGCAGTACCTATTTATCTACTTGCACTGGCGTGCTTTTGAACTGTTAGGTTGGCAGGAGCTGGGACAGAGCAACGGGAGCTCACTCGGTTGCGGGGTTTCGAACTGCCAACCTTCCGATCGGCAAGTCCAAGAGGCTCAGTGGTTTAGACCACAGTGCCACCTGTGTCCCACGAATATACCAATGGTCTAAGGCAGCTTCCTATGTATGCTACCATTTTATCGGAAAGATGCCACAGAAAGGCCGTTTTGGTTAAGTTTCAAATGAGGTTGCTTCCTGTAGGGAGTGACCTTTAAAAATAGGTGAATAGAAAATGTTACACAGACATACGAACGTGGTGACATT